>NC_141228.1:7147500-7547500 GCF_054856515.1 Filicampus tigris | reverse complement strand
ATTTTTTGCGAGTATGCCAATTTTGTAATGGTGGAGTGTAATAATCTTAATTGTAATTGAATTTCGATTTAATTGCACAGCCCTAACATCAACAATAATTCAATTTGGCACTTTAAGTCTTACAGTAGGAGGACATGGTGTCGATGGGTCTTGCTTGCAAGACAAAAAGAGAAACATTTGTGTTTCCTACTCTTAGTACATGTCGTTACTAGATACATCATCATCTTAGATGACATTTATATCTTCCGTGGGATAGGTGGGCAAAGACGAAACAATCTAGACAAGCATATGATTCATGACTTCACATATGTCATCATGTGACCTGCATGTGCCTCCCCTACACACCAATCTTGCTTACTTACCAAATCTTCGTTTCCCTTTTCCTGTTTGAGGCAAACATACGCATCCATATGATAGCTCATTTAGTACAGATAGGACATCTGCACAATTCTCACTTGCTGTTGTCCATGTCAGTGTGACAGATGTATCATTAATGTTGGTTGCTACAGTTTGGATTTCAAGATCTGTGGATGCACAGTTGCCATTTTGAACAGTGATCAGCAAATACGCACGTAATACCTTAAACATACACGTTGTCTCTAATTCACTCTGGTCGATTTCAACATACCGCAGTCAATCCTGACAGAAGTTGTTGACACGGTTGCTATGTTGACCTTAGACTCCAAGATGTGACCAGTACAGAGGTAGTCTGTGTAGGGTTCCAGATCAGACAAGTTCTTGGGAATTTTGCCGTCTGAGAAGACACACAAGTGAGGAAACCTCGCACAAGCATCTCATACCAAACATCAATTTTCGACAGCTCTTATCCAAGTCAGAGTCTTGGAGGGGGCTGACGCCTACTGCCTGTTTTAATGTTTGTTTCTTTAAATCATCATTATTATTATTATTATTATTCTGTAACTTTTACATACAACACATTTTGATAGAATCGCTAAAGCGGAAGTCAACCCAAACATATTTTTTTCAAGAATATGTTCCCAGCAGGCCCACTAGTTGAAACACGGCATTCTGATTAATTTTGCGTTTGTGAAATATAAATTAAGCAGCAAAATGCACTCGTTTTCAGCCATCTCTGGGGGCGGCCATTTTTTCTTCTGTCGACTGAAAATGACATCACAACTGCTCACAACAACCAATCATGGCTCAGATGCAGAAAACAGGTCAGCCGTGATTGGTCCTTGTGAGCAGTTGTGATGTCCTTTTCAGTCGACAGAAGACAAAATGGCCACCCCCAGAGATGGCTCAAAACGAGTGGATTAACACTTATTCCACAAACGCAACATTTATCAGAACGCCTTGTTTCAACAAGTGGGCTTGCGTAGAACATATTCTTGAAAAAAATATGTTTGAGTTGACTTCCGCTTTAAGTGCAGCGGTTTCATATTCTTGAAAAACGTTTACAAACGACAGTTTGAGTGGAATGGAAACTGCATAATATCACAGTGTCTTGCATTGCGTACAATAATTTTAAATAATATTAATTATTAATAAAAACCTCTGCCTTGTTTTTTCAATGAACACAAACTACGTGACTGTCCTTTAATGTTGGTTACCATTGTGGTACTTTGGAAGCTTGGTATTTTTTTGAGGTGGTACTCGGTGTAAAAAGTTTGAGAACCACTGATCTCGGTGAAGGAAAAAAGCCCGCCACAGCTCCTTTTCCTTTTTTCTTTAACCACAACAATCACATTGTTCTGTGTTGAAGCTTCTTATGGGAAATACATTTGTCACCTTGTGTGCTAACTAATGTGTGCTTTTAATTCCTTCATTGGAATTAACACTCAAAGTTTGATTCCCTCACAATGCATTGTGCTCCCTCTGGTGTGCGCGCCTTGGCCACCAGTGGCAGTAAAATACAGACGTATCATTTACAGAACACACAAAGAAGCGTTTCAACACCAAGAAACTCGATAAACTGCAATAATACTAGCCATTTTTTTACACAGCATAAAAAACATATGCCTGTGAGTACATTGTCTGTCTACATGTGTTGCTGCACCGTTTGTGCTCAAATGTCTGCTGCTTAAAGGGTTAAAATTGCAATAAATTTTATGCTAGTTTTGTTAGCCCATCTATGATGTTTTGGCATATTGTGTTAGGATTAAGCTAGCGAATTTTCAGAAGTGTTGTGACTTGCTAAAATACACCAATGGTAAATCTTGTTTTATGTTGGGACTTCAATTGGAAATGGCCAAAAACAACTACAAGCAAGCGAGTGTGGCCTCTGCTGCTTGCTGCGACGTTGACTGCTACCACATAGCACCGAAAACACAATTTTTGCTCTCAAGTCAACATGAAAAATTGGCTGGCACTGTCAATAAATCAATCAATTTGAACTCGCTCTTGGAGCTGAATGAGGTCAACAAAATATTAGACTAAACAAGTGTTACGTTAATGTAACGGCAATGGCAATTGGCCTGCTCTGCCCAGGTGCGATTGTCATTGTGACTGCATGCCATCAGACAGAAATGATCTGGATGAAGAAGAATATCCACAAGCATACACTGACAATGTTTAGGTCATGCTTCTAGTTTTTCCCACTTACCTAGACAGGAATAATGAACGGTGAGGTCGGTGCATTTGGGGGGTAACTTTGTTGTGATTTTTGCAGGAAGGTTAAAGCTAACATTCCTTGGTATTACATCTGAAAATCCAAGGAGGAAATCTGTAAAAGGAAATCAAAAACATACAGGAAGTGAAGGGTGCTGTAGCATACTTTTAGAAAGACAGGACACCGTTAAACCTACCCGCACTGATGAACTCTGTGAGCTTGTAGGAAGAATTTCGACTTCCACAAGTGAAGGTTGCCGTGAGAGTGGAGCAAATGTCACTGTAGGCCGGTCTGATGCACAATTTATTGTCACATTGCTTCAACTGAGCATTATTTGTGAGCAATATTGACCTGCTGATATTCCAAGTGGTAGAGAGCGAAAGACAACCAGTGGAGCATTTGCCAAAAACGATGTCACCTTCGCCTGAAATTGACATGCAATGCTCAGATGTGTCTCACAAATAACAGTTGAAGGCACAATTCTGTAAAAGAGTATGAGGTCGTTTTACTTACTTATATCATCTGTAAAGGCCGTCTGTGCACCATTCTCGGAGTTACAAGTTACAAAGTTGCCATCACTAGCAGCGTATTGAATTTCATGCTTATATTCAGTGCATGGTTTGAGTTTCAAGATGTCGACTGATGTTTCATTATGGATTTCTTTCACTGACACTCCATTTTCAGTCAAAATGATTGTGTACATGCCAGCGGAAGAGTGCTTGATGTTGAACCTGAAGCCATACTTGATGGCTGTCACAGAGTAGGAGCCTGCGTAACAAAATCAAAAATGTTAAATGCCTGTGAATGTGATGGCAATCATAATTCATTCAAAAAACAAAAAAAAAAACATCTAAATTAGTGAGTAAATTGGTACTCACACTGAATGGTTGTAGGAGCTGGTGGACATTTATTCATGTTGTTTGGAAAAGAACAAGGAAAAAAATTAGAAGTGTCACAATACATGTACCCCCTTTCCCTCCCATTTTATAAAAATATATCTGTGCGGCACTGGTGTCACTGGCGGTTGGGGATCACTGCAATAATTGAATTATAGTCAGTTTTATGGGGGAAAAAAATCATCAGTTTAAGAAATTACAAAAATAATCACGATTGGCCACCGTCATATGCAATTGACACGCATTGTACCTGCAACCGACATATAGCTGAACCTCAAGCCCAGAAGTGTAGCTCTTTGCATTAAACAGTAGCTGAGAAGGAGCAGTTTCAAACGGGTTGTTGGGTAAATCACTTCCTCTTGTGTGATGTTGCTTAATTGTTGTTTGTTTGATTTTGTCTGCTCAATTAACAAGACTAAATAAACAATAATAATGCGTTAATGATCAGCAATCACAAAAAAGACTAAGCATTCAAGTTTCATGCAAAATCAATTTTTATCCGATCGTTGGATTTTTCAATGGAATAATTGATTAAAAAAATATTCGATAGTGGCAGCCCTAGAAAACATCAAATCATCATCCCATAACAAAAGGTTTCCCAAACATCTGCTAAAAAAAACAAAAAAACCCGAGAAATTAAGCTCCTCCCCAGGACTCCAATTTACTAAAATACATCATGACCTGTCAGAATATCGTCATTCGCTGTACATGAATCAAGGCTTAAGAACAAAGACTACTTGAATCATAACAATGAGTGTAGCTTGTAGCATTTTTACTCATTGTTATTAAAGCATAATTTCAGGTGAATAATACGTCTCCCAAAAATCACCCTTAAAAAGCAGGTTTTCTTCTCTGTACTTGTGGATAATAGGGTCCCCCGATTTGCTGGTATCTTTTCTTATCTTGTGATTCCAGGTTGAAAGAGACAACGTGAAGTGCTTTGAAAGGGACTACAGTTTAGTGCTTAGTCCCAGGAAAAAAAAAAATGTCCCTTCGAAAAAAGTCTCAAAATGATTGAAGGCACCTCGTGTATATACTTGTACAGTGTAATGACACCATGTTGTGGCTGTAAAAAATAAATACACTTTGTGACGTTATGAAAAGCCCCATATAGTCTAAAATAAATTCCACACCCTCCCACAGTAACTTGGCAAAGAGTAACAATCGTTACAACGTTAGGTTCCTCTATATGACGCAAATAGCCAAAAACGGGCCCTTACGTACGCATAAAAAGTGTCGCGATTACATATTATTCAGAGGAAATTACGCTAATTTAACCTTTCGGAAAAATCTCACCAGTTCTAGTGGTCACTTCATGAGAGATCTGAGGGTGGTTTGTGGGCGAGACTGCTGGGCTGCTGTTTGAAATGTTTGTGACTGAGGCTTCCTGTGAGGAGCTTGCTGGGGTCGTAACTGGAGAATAGAGAACACACAAGGTGTCATATATGCTTCATTGCACACATTGAAAGTCTTCATTCAGACACATTCAGAGCAAAACATGGCACTGGACTGTGTGAGCAAATTGAGGAGATCCAGTTGGCCGTGCAGATTAACATCGGTCTTGAAATGCTTTACTTTGTATTTGAAAGGTTCCTTGGATTCGATACTGTACAACATCCAACAGCATCTATTTGTGATTTTCTGTAACCAGCAACACGTCAGAGCAAATTTGTGTTGTGTGTACTGTGCAACGATGAATTGTCACTCACCTGTATTGTTTTGACCTGCAATTAGAAACAGATAGCTATATTTAAAACAAAACAAGAGTCAAATGCAGTCACACAATTTTGATTGACACTGTCAAATGCTTTTGTTTTGGACATTTCAGAAAATATATATTCAGATTGTGTGTCTAATGCCGTGTTTAGCTTCTCAATATACACAAAGAAAACCACAACTCAAATATCAAGGCTATATAGGCCACCAGAAGAGAAGAAGTTCATCTAATAAGAAGAGAAGAGAAGAAGCGCAAAAGTGAGCTTATTGCGACCACAAAACACAAATCTCCATTTCAGAACCCAAGCCATCATTTCCTGCCTTGCATTGACACCAGCCACGACTCCCACATTTGCTTTCACTTTAGAAAGAACACCAGCGTTATTTGATTATAAATAAGACACATTTAAAAAATGAGTGCCGTAACATCGAGTTACCATCGCCAGTATGCGGTGTACTAAAACAATTGCATCTTTTTTTTTTTGGTAAACTGAAAAGAATTATTTTTATTTTCGAAATTGTAAAATGCTTTTGACAATGACGTTGAAATCAAGTCATTCGTCACGGTCCACCTCAAGAGTTAATCATGTGTTTGTTGCTTTTAGAGTGCACAAGTTGATGAGGACAACAATGCCAGCGGTAGTCAGGATGTGGTTTAGTGCACTCAGTTTCTTGGGCGTGATGCATGCGACTTGCACTGACATTTCAGCGCCTCACACATGTGTAAGTGGGCGGTGTCTGCGGAAGGTTTGAGAGATTCAATTCAGCGATGCATCGAGTGAAAAGAAAAATGCTTTGCAGCCTTTGCAGCTTTGTCGGAAAGCTACATTTGTCAGGATCAGAACTTAGCCAAATGTGCTGTCCATCTCCAGCAATCCATCTCTCTCAACCAACTTTTCCCTCGAACATCCAACATGTTGACGTGACGGTCGTACACGCCTCCCAAACTGTTTTAGATGTGCAGCAGGCCTCACATTTCTGAGCAAACTTCTTCATTTTGAGGCTTCCCCTTTTTCTGGACTTTTTCCTCAAGTTGTTTGCTTGCGTTTTCATCTCTGTATGCTTGGCCTGCGCTGCTCTGATCAGCCAGGAAATGAAGTCAAGTCAGAATGAAATGCGGAAGTGGTCAACTTTGTAGTTTTTACTTGATTCTAGAACCACTACCGCATGATGCACATGAACTAATCATTGATTATACAGTTGTTATGTTACTATATATACTTAAACTATTTGAGGACTCAACTCATTTAAAAAATGGTTTACACAAGAACGTTGCATGTGTAATTGTCCGAATATTGGACTTTGACTTGACTTTATTCACATCATGTCAAATATTACATTTGGATATTTACCATCACAAGGGCAATTTGAAGTCTGCTACACAACAACATGTGAACGGGACACCCCGTAAAGCGACTCAATCTTGTTAATTGAGGGCTCAAGACATTTAGATAATACGTACCAAGAGCAAAGACAGCAGCAAACAAGAAAAGGGAAAAAAACTAAAAAAGAAACTCCAAAACAAACAGGATGTTGATCACAGTCAGTATAAACAAATCTAGGCACTTCGTTACCTACTTTCACATTAACATCATACTTTTGTCTATGATTATTAAAGAAAAAAAACACCAAAATTATCTGCCATGCAAGTTCTCTATCCATGTGAGCTTTCGCTGGCTTAAAGCGGGAGTCAACCCCAAACTTTTCTTGATCGGAATGCGTACTACGCAGCCCCACTAGTCTAAACACAGCATTCTGATTTATATTGCATTTGTGGAATATGAGTTAAGCAGTAAAATCCACATCTCAAGGGGCGGCCATTTTGTCACTTCTGTTGACTGAAATTGACATCACAGTTGCTCAGGGCTCCGATAACGACCAATCAAGGCTCATTTTCAGAAAACAGGTGAGCCGTGATTGGTCGTTACCTGAGCGCCGAGGGTCTGTGATGTCATTTTCAGTCAACAGAAGTGACAAAATAGCCACAGATGGCTAAAAGTGGGTGCATTTTGCTGCTTAATTTATATTCCACAAACGCAATATTAATCTGAATGCCGTATTTCAACTAATGGACCTGCATTGAACATATTCTGTCAGTCTTGGTTAAGTCTATCATTCCCTCAGCAAATGAGGTTATGTTTTCTTCAACGTTGTTTTTTTTTAATTGGTTTCATTTCAAGGCATTTGGATTACTGAAAGGCAAAAATAATTCCGAATTTGAAGTAGAATTGTAACTATTAAGATTCTTGGTTGTGTCTGCTCACATACTTAGGTGGAAAACATTTAGGCCTTGGCACAGGTCTACACAATCTTAAGTATCCAGACTGTGAAACTGGCATGGCATATCAGTAGAACTTCAAATGTGACTTGGAATAAATATTACCCTAGAAATATACTGTATACTAATGTCCCCAGTATCAACAAGGTATAGCTGCGAGCGACCCATCATAAAGTCAATTCTTATCTGTTCATGTATGCATCACTGTAGTTCTGGTCTCCCTCAGAGAGACATTATGAATACAAAAATCATAAAAATGTACAATCACCTGAACACATTATTATGTATACACAATTGCCTTAACATTTGATTGTTATTATATTTCTTTACAACAAATGGAGTTTGAATTCAGAAGTCGTGTAAACCTCTGACAATTACTATTGTCGGGGGGTCGGTGGGGCTTGAAATATCTGTAGAAGGTGTAGAAAAATCACAATTCTCAGACAGTTTTTCTGCCAAAAAGAAAAGAACGAATTCATTTAGCAAGCAACTTGATGTAGCCACACATGGTTTCTTTAAGTGGGCCCCCGGGCCTTGACTTTGATACAGGCAGGCCTGAACACTTCTCAGCTGACACTAGGAGACGGGCACACCACAAAATGACCAGCAGTCGATTGATAGATCTTATTTGACTTATTACGATCCCCGCCTCCAGCGAATGTGGCAGACATTTTGAAAGCCTGCATGGTATTATTCTGTAGGTGCATTTGGATGGGTGTTGTAACCCAAAACTATTTCCCCTAATATCATTTAATCTGGTTTTAAATACTGGGCACTACTGCCTGATACATTAAAGACCTCAAGTGAAATGTAATTTGTGGAAGTAAAGTATAATGAAGGTAATAAAAAAAAAAACAATAGACATAAAAATGTGGCTTTTCTAGTCAAACGGTTCTTAAGTCGTAGAAAAATCCATAACGGAGCCTTCAGCATAAGACTTTCAGACACTCTCATAAGACCTTAACTCAGTGAGCATCCTTGCTTTGGTTTATATTTTAACGATTTTATTGGGTTATTCCTTTCATGAAACACAACCACAGCAGAGTACCGGTGATGACGAAGACAAAAACAGTGATGATTACTACAGTACCAGATTTTGACGGAGGAAGGCAAGAACAAGTCTGCGTCCTGGCTGCTCAGTACAACTCGGCAATAAGTCTACAAAATGATACAAGACTCTTCATCCTATACAACTGGAACCCTCCCTTTACTTAATCCCTCACCCTCACCATGCACAATAAAAGATGGGAAACGCCGACACACTGCACGCAGTCAATGGCAAGACCTGACAGTCTCCTAAGATTGAATTTACAAGAACCACCCAAAAACTCTCCCCATCACCTCCTGCGCACACACGAGCGCACACACAGCACCACACAAAGCAGAACAGAAAACAGAACATTGTATAAATGCTTCTCACCAGCAGCCTTTGATTGAATACGTTTTATAGCCTGAGGGGCACACAAACGTGTCACTTGTTCATGTTTGCCGGTCTAAAACGCCTCGTCAACTCTGCTCTCGCAACAATTTCCATTCTTCAAAAAGCTCTGCGTTTGCGAAGATTTCAAGTGAACCAAAGAACATTTTGTGGAAACAACTTGACATTTGTCACAAAGAGGCGCCAAAGCACTGGTTACTTACAGGAGGCCAGAGAGATGATAGTAGCCCACAGGAACAGGGTCCAGAGACCACACTGACCTTCCATGTGTGCCACCAAACACCAAGTCACCTAGCGGGAACCAATAAGCCAGATGTTCATACTGTTCCACAAGCAATTCTCAAGTCGAAGACATTATTGAAGCCACTTACGTCTGGTGTCTTATCTGTTGACGCAGCTTCCTGGAATCGTTCCCCAAAGCCGAAAAGCTGGCCTCTGCCCTCAAGTCAAGCGAGCGTGATGTCAAGCCGAACGAGGGTGCCTTTACCTTAACGTTGGGTGACAGGAAGCTTCATTTCACCACCGTCACCAAGAACAGGAAGTCGTCGCATCTAGCGTGTGTGAAAACCACCTGACTAAAGAAAAAAAAAAAAATCAATCACTTGACACTTTTGGAAATATACGTCGTTTTGTATAACTAAAGAGATTCTCTCTATTCTGGAGACACAAAAGATATTGAAGTGTTGACTCACATGCATTCATGTTGAAATCTTTTAGCGGAATAATTCCAAATGAGACAAACAGAAGTGAAACATCTTGAAGGTCCTCTTCTTTGTGACTCCGCCCTCGTTCACTGTACACATGCTAACATCGCCTCTGTCCGACTGGACCTCTTGTCCACCTTAGGGTCACATGTAGACATACAACCGCCAAAGGCTGGAGTCGAGATTGGAACAGTTTATTTGAACACGTTATGCTAACACTGCTTTAGATAGTAGTATGACCTTATTTGTCATATGCAGTGGTGGGGTCCAAAGCGACGCTTTGGAGAAGGCCCTTTTTTCTTCCTGCATGAATGTTTTTTATTGTGTTGGTGTTTTTTTTTTTTTGTTTTCCCTCAGCTGAAGTCATATTAAGTTTAGTTTACTGAAAACAGATGGGTGAGGACTTTTTTTTTTTTGGCTCATCACCATGCATGCTCATCTCAGCGGTTTTCAAAGGTAATCTCATGCCTTGAGACACTCCCCCACTAAAGTGACTGGAGTTGCTTTTTGGACTTCTTTTATCGCTACAGTATTTTTTGCAGCAGGTTTTACTTATTGGTGAAAGGGTAAAGGGAGAACTGACATTATTTTCTGCACTGAAAAAAAAATGTTGTGCATCATTTACTCAATTTTATTTTGTCAAGTGGTTGCACGGAATAAAATCCTTTGAATCCAGATAGATTTTTTTAAAGCAGACTATACATCTATTTTTAAAATGTATCTGGAAACGGATGATTTTATTTTGTGCAACCACTTGACGGAATAAAATGGAGTAAATTGAACCACGTCATTTTTTTCAGTGTGGGCGATTTCAGGCTGAAACCAAGGAGCAACTTTGTGGTTCTGATGAATAGATCACATACATATTTAGCATGCCTATATATGGACTTCCTGTGTTAGGTCTTCCACTTCTTGAAACCAGGAAGAATTTGTCACACAAGGACCAAAACACAACAACCAAAAGTATTTATTTGCCCCTAATTATGACAATAAAACAAATGAAGTCCATTAAGTATATGTGCTGTTGTGGAACAAATGTATATTGAATTTTAATTAATCTTGTGGGTTTTTTTTTTCTCAATGCACATAACATCCCGCAATGAAAAATCTGCAAAAGTGTGGGGGATGCATGATGTGTTGTATTGTAACATTTTAGAGTTGCCAACCGGGGGTGGAAGTTCAGTGATGTTGTTGGTGGTTGAGGTGATATCATAAGCAACGAGAAAAGGTTTGGGTGTTTAACATCTCCAAGGGCCGCTGCCCCTTTTCAGCGGTGTAAAAAATTTAAAAAAAAAAAAAAAAAAAAAAAAAAAGCATTTCGGCAAAAGTCGCTAAAAACACATTGGCATCAAGTGATTAAATGTCACGTACAGAGCTGCAAGTTTATACCAATTTCTGCCGACTGTGAAAGCAAAATACATACTGGTGTCTTTTTTTAGGGTCCTAACGCTTATGTAGGGCTTGAGTCAAGGGGTGTGGTAAGAATGACAAAGTGTGTCACAACTTCCGCAATTGTCGTCTCTCTTATTTGCATGCATTCTGCAGCAAGTTGTTGGATGGGATATATCTTCTACATCCTTAACTTGTGATTCCAAAAATGTAGACAGTATATATAAAGGTATGTGTGTGCGCGAACACATGTGGCTGGCTCCTTATTATTGTAATTGATGACAGAATAGGGAGCGATCCGGTAAGTGTAACTTGTTAGTACTTCCGTGCAGTCACAGCTGTGACCACAAGAGAGATTTGATCTCTGTCGGTGCATTGTGGCTCATTGCCATGCATCAGCCATCGTTGCTCGCAACATCTAACCTTGGATTTTACTGGCAAAACTGTATCAGAAATGTTCAAAACAAAACAAAAACAAACAAAAAAAAACACTTCTGGTCTGACCAGTAATTGTCAAAATGTGGTATACATATCTCGCTCTAGTGGTAAATGAAGGAATCACTGAATTATATTTCTAAACTCTTAAAACAATACAATAAAAAATATTAGAAGCTTGTAGGTATACATATGGTCTCTATTTATTTTATTTAATACAGGACACTATTTTTATACTTTCAGATTCAGCTGATTTTTTTTTTGCTTTGAAAGATAGCGTTTCGTATTTAGTGCCATCTAGTGGTGAATTGATAGAATGACCTAAACGCATAGAACATACTATTGTAAATAACATTTTAGACTTGACTTTCACTTTAAGAAAATCCAGTACCATGTACCCTTTTGAGATGTTACTTGGTGTAAAAAGTGAGAGAAAAACTGGGTTAGGTGATTGAACAAGGCACTGAACCTGCACGGCCACCTCACTCTAGATCTCTTAGCATGAATGCAACAGGTTTCAATTTAGCCCACTGTGTACTATATGTACTCGGTGGGTGGGGGGGGGGGGCATTGAAACAGAGGAGGGACAGAACAAAAACCAACAATTGATGTTTCCATAAGTCACAGAATGTTTAGGGCTCCTTTTTTCTTCCTGTCTTCATTCTCAAGTGCAATTTACACCAAAACAGACACTTTTCGGGTAAAATTACACTCCTCTTGCAGTTGCGTGATTTTGATTGGGTGACAAACAAAAAGACACAACTACATCCATACTTTCCCAGCCCAAGTGTGTGAGCGTGGTGCTGAAACACTTTCTAACCACTGGAGGGCAGTGTGGTTTCACGTTGTACCACAACTTCTCTCGTGCATATATTTTTTCTTCATTGCTTTTTTTTTTTTTTTATTTTTTTTTTTTTTTTTTTTTAGGGGGAACAGCTAGGAGTGTGTGTGGATTTTTTTTTCACACACAAACACATGTAGACATACATTCACACACCCTCAATGCTGCAATTTGGACTCCTTGTGGTTCTTCTCTGCCAGTGACTGACAGGTTCTTAACGAGAGCAGCCTAGAGCGTTTGCCCTCCAGGCCTGTACATCAACCATCAACATACAAGGCACACACACACACATTTTACACACCTTGCACACATATCTAGTCTTTCTCAGCAGTTAGATTTTGTCCAATGATTGGCGGGCACTGTGAGTCGGTTTCCATGACGCAGCCTGATCCAACATGGAAGGAATGCCATTGTCCGGTTCAGGTGGAAACATCAGGTGACGCCGAGGCCTCACAGACAGAAGGTCGCGTGTCGGCTTATTGTGACCGTCACAATGACGAGGCCGCATAGCTGGCCAGCGAAAAAACAGCAACCCGGGGCAGCGTGTTCCCTCCAGCCCGTCATGCTTCATCCCGCCGTTCACCTTTGTTCCTTCTTTTCTTCCACTGAGAGAAAAGCCAATTAAAATACTACGTGGATGGATACAATGAAGAAAGACATACCTCCTCCATGACATTCTCTCTACCCCCTGCATGGTGACAGATCTGGTGCATTCACACCGAGGTGAAAAAACAAAACAAAAAAAAACCGAGACGGCTCCCGCCCTGCTGCTATTAAATGTTGATGTACAATATCAAAAATATATAGACGCACACCAACATGAAGACGAATGTAGGAATCAAACCCAACCCTGAATTCAACCCTGCATACTCAAATACGCTGCATGTGTTTTTATGTGAGGAGCAGACCGATATTGAATATTAAAAGAGGTGGACCAATTAATTTTTTTTACATGACACTGCACTGTCTTGCATGTGTTTTCTCCCCTCCTTCCTAGGAGGCCACACACAAACACAGGCGCGGAGGCCTCTTCATCTGCCGGTCAATCTCATAGCACATTCTAGTTTTGTTGCGTGTGTCGCGGTCAACAAAGTGTATGACCTCTTCTATTCATGCCAAATTGATCGTGTGTGGTATATACCCATGATACAGTATGTTTTATCATATACAGTGAAACAAAGTCCTTCAGGACAGTTTGTATACATGCCTATGAGACACGAGAACACAACTCAACATTTCCTCTCTCTCTCGTTCTCACACACACACACACACGACACGGTCGCAAGACTTTAGGATTTGATGGGCCATTTAGAAATCTGGACGGCAGTTGAGTGACCCAGCACTAACAAAGCCTCAGAGGAGCGCTTCACATCCGCTGACCACACAACGCTGCTCTCTTGTCACCGTGTTTGTTTATATTAGCACCTCATCCCATCAAGATTACATGGAAAAAAAACAAGATAAGGATTGTCAACTGGCCACAACTTTATGTACACCTGTACTGACTACCCAAGTTGAATACAAGAGGTGTGTGTAAGTAAATAAGTAATTAGGTAAGTAAGTTAGTAAGTAAATCAATAAAACCTTTGCAAAGATACTTTTCATTTTTCACACTGTCAGACAAGGAATTTAAAAACGCAACAATTTGTACAGGTATAAAACTGCAGTACAATGGATCATATTGAGAACTAATATTTATAGTTTCCACATTTATCTACAGTACAACAAAGTCAAAATGACATAACCGCCTATGAAACAGTACAGTTGTACACCAATCGTCTTTGTCAGTCGACAGAAATGACAAAATGGCCGCCCCCTGAGATGGCTAAAAACGGGTGGATTTTGCAGCTTAACTCATATACCACAAACGCAATATTATTCAGAATGCCGTGTTTCAACTAGTGGGCCTGCTGGGAACATATTCTTGAAAAAAATATGTGTGGGTTAATTTCACTTTAAGGCTTTTTTTTTATTCAGTTGAATTCACATTTCAGCTGAATCAGGATCACCAAAAGGGGCCTTTGTAACTTCTCATTTCACCCCCTCAAAAATTGAGATTTTACTCACTGCATCAAGAAATGCATACTGCATACTAGTCAAGCTCCCACGTTTATTGTTTTATAAATTAACTGCATGCCGATAATAAACATGCACAACAAAATATGAGAGCTTGCTAACAGGGGGCACAACAGCAAAGTGGACATTTTTGGTCAATTTTAGCATTTAATGAGCACATGGTGGCTGCTCACCTAGCAACATAATTCAGTTAGCACTGTGACCGTGTACTGTTAACAAATATATACCAATTTTTTTTCTATTAATTTTATATTTCTGACAGGATGGACATTTTAAGCTTATGAAACAATGCAAATATTTATTCTACAACCATCCACATTTTCAGCCTCCATTGAACAACAACAAAATGCTGGTCGGAACGTCACTGAAAACTTGAGAGGTTTTCTTAAGGGGCAGTAACCCAATAATGACAGGGTGGCCAGCAATTTCAGGGACATGCAAAATGATCAAAATGGACAAATTTGATCAAAAACTAGTGGACAATAATACCGCGGAAGAAAATTTGCTAGGTGTCTTTTAGCTACTTATTGTGCACACCGTAGTTAGCAGAGGAATGAGTGGGACATGCCAAAATTAGAGACAGTCAATGGAAAACAACAATTTAAGAGACTTATTATTCTGCTGTTATGTGTGCAAATGTTGGGCCACTGATGAGACCTCAGAATGTCATTATTCTGATACATTTTAATGATGACTGATGACTAACGAGTGATTCTGATGAGGACACCAAAGGCACTTTGAAGTAGTGATACCCAGCTAAAAAAAAAAAAACCCCACACACACGCAACATATTCCTTATTTTCATTGGACAGTAAAGGTATGCTAAGTGGAGTCAGGCAGTAATACTGACATGCACAGACTATTATGATACATTATTGGCACTAGAGATCCCCCCCCCCCCCCTTGTGGCGCCTGAAGTATCTCGCAGCATCATAAAAGTGCGTGCTTGCCACTTTGATATGATAGCAGAAATGCCATACAAGCAATGGGCTCGCTACTTCTGTCCAGTTAGATGGGACAAATAGTCAGCGCTGGAGATATGGCAGAGTGGACATGTGATGGCCACTGTGTCAGGAAGTGGAGATTCAACCCGTTTAATGAGAATCTATGGCCCGTTTGGATAAAGGGCCTGACTGAGAGGCTGTGACAAGTCCTAATGCTCACAAGTATAAATGATGTGGGTGGGCCGAGGAAGGGGGCTCATCCTGGGAGGATGAGGCTGAGTGGAATCAATCCTCCGAGACCACGCATGGGTGGTGTTGGGTAAGAGGCCGGAGACTGATAAATGGCTCGGGAGGGAAAACTGGAGTGAAGGGGGGAAGTGAAAGGAGAAAACTTGGAGCGGTGGAAAAACGTACACATTTTAATTGAATTTTGATGTGGAGGTGTCACTTTTGTATCAAAGTCATGTTCAATTGAAATGGTACACAGAAATGCACACGCACGCGCTCACTCACTCACGCACACACACCCTTTGTTATGTTGAGAGGGTTTGTCTCTGTAAGGCTGCTGCAGAGAGGGGTTAAAATCCGATTGAGTCAATATCACTGGAGAATAATATACAATATACAGTGTGTGTGTGTGTGTGCATTTTGCATGTGAGAAACATGGCGCCTAGGGACTTCCTCCATCTTCGTCTACAGCCCCAGTTGAAATGGAATTGAATAGTCGGAATCCTCAATGGTAAATGTTCACAAAGTCAATACCAACTGTTAGGTGTCTCCTGCATTGGGATTAGGGTTAAGGGTATTACCATTTCTGAGACGTCACGAAAAAACACACACACACACATACACACACTCACTCATGATTCAGTCCACACACACACTAAAGGTGGCCCCAAGAGATTGTAAAATATTTTTCAGTTCTTTGCAAAATGCTTAGTACACATGGTGCTTAAATATTCCCTTGTACTATCCATCGGAGTCTTATTTTCATTTGTGTTGAATAATAATCCTGGCAAGGTGGTGTCATGGTCTAAGTGACAGATAAACCTGAGGGAGAGCAAAGGCACACTTTTATTCATTTTAACTGTGTGGGGTAAAAAAAATGTGAGCTGTTAAGGTTTAATCCTGAAGCAGATGGAGTGAAGACACTCCAGAAAGAATGAAGTGTAATACAAACAGAATTTTCATTTTGTGGAATCAATTCAAATCATAATGCAGTCCCCAAAAATGACCATTGCTTTCCATTGCAAAGGAAGCACGGTACATTCTTTATATTTTTTTTTAATCTAAAAACAAAGAGCCATTTTAAGTTTTTTTGGCGATAAAAAGACAAAAAAAAACCAACCTTGAAATATGGACATATTTGCCTTTCATGGGGGGCTTTATGAACACTCAAATCCAACACAATGCTGTATTCGGACCGCCAAGTTCAGAGACATTAATTACACTTGTCAACAGCAGTACAGTATGTATCCCTAAACGTAATTTTGAGGCAGAATTAAAAAATGGCGATTTTTTTTTCTATGCACATCAGGTTTTTGAGACGATTCCATTTTTTGTTATTAAGTTTAGCCTATAAAAGCTTGCGCTATTTGGATTTTAAGATGCGTTGCAATTTACAGCTATAACGTTCCAGGAAAAAAAATCCACCAGTTGCTGAATCTAACCCCATAATTCATAAATATTTATATATTATCATTACTATTATTTTCATTATTTTTATGAAAAGCTGATGTAAAACAACAGCAGATACGGAATCAGCACAAAAAAAAATCTATAAAGGTTTATGTACATCTCTAATACATTTAATAAAAATGTGTTATTTAATGTTTACTGTATATTACAGAAGCTCATGTCTGTACTCAGAGGGGTTTCTAAAAACATTTTGACCATGATTAAGTTCTACGTATAATGCAGTGGTAGATGGTCAGGGACCATCAGATCAATGACATTTACAACATAAACTCTAATATTTGTTACATGAAATTGTAATAATTTCAGTTTACTGTATTCTCTTTATTTTGTGGTGTTTTCTCTTGGCTGCACAGCTTCCAGTATGAGAAGGTTAGATTTTTTTTTTGTTTTTTTGTCCAATTAGATTTTAGCCCCTTTGGGCTGCCAACCTTCCAACATAATCTATCCTGGGCCGTCAGAATCAGGAGTGGTGGCTGACTTAAACAAGGTCAGCAATTTGACTGTTTCTTTCGCCAATCAAATTTCAAAGTCACTTCACGAGGCCAGGTAGCTGGCCCTCAAAAATTCAGCACAAGCAAGTTTCTATTTCCAAAATGGCTGAGGAAGCGGATATATAGAAATATAAAAATAAAAAAAACAGTTAATAATTAAATGGGTGTTTTAACTGCACACTGTTGACATTTCTGGAAAAAATATGAACTATAAGTTGAGACTCATTACTTTTTGACTGGCTCTCAGAAAAATGTCTCTAGCACTCTATTAACATCACGTTTAATAATTAACCTATATTGTGTTTTTGTATATTGTATATGCATTTTATATTAATGGGTAACAATGTTGCAAAAAAAAAAAGCTTGATATAAAATTTCGATAATCGATACGCAACTTTTGATGATAACCAGGCAACGTTAGCAGCAAGTGAAGGCTGCGTGTGATTTTACAAAACGACAAAAGTATCCGTTTTTTCATCGCCTTGGATCAGGTCGGTTCAATGTACGTTTCAGTGCTCACACAGTGCCGCAATGTAGCTCACGTTTGGGCAGATTTGTTAGCCAGCGTGGAGCCGGGTTTTACGAGCACTGCAGCCCCTAATGCTTCCTGCTGGTCATTAACAGCGGGCCAACTTTTTTTTTTTTTTTTTTTAAACTACAGCACAGTGTCTCATTTGAGCAGTGAGCCATAAAACCCCAGGCGCTGTCGCTCAGTGTCATTTAAAGCGGGACTGATTGGAGCTATCTCTGGCCTTTGCTTGCCCACCTTCCTCCCCGCTTGCGTTCTTTGCCGGACGCCTCATGAATAATGAATGAGGATATATATGCAGGATGGCGCTGTGATATTAATGGAGCTGAAAAACAGACGGAGAAGCATCCTTTGTGCCAGCAGCCATTGCCTCCCTACCCGGCTCAAACTGCCCCTGCCCCGTCACCACCTTCCTCTCTTTTTTCACCCTCCATATTTCCCCTCCACTCCCTCTTCTGCCTGTGGGATGAGATGAGACAACGCTCGGTTTTTCCTCTCTCGCCAAGAGATCTTCTCCACCTCCGGCTGCCGCAGTGAGGGCAAAGGTTGCGTAGTGACTTTGAAATAAGAGGGGCAAACTTTCAAATGATGATGGACCTGGCTGGACGGGTATGCAAAGTGGCTATTGTCTGCCCGCTCTGTCATTGGAGGTCATGGCAGTGAGTGTCCTCCTTCATTTGTCCCCTATCCTATCCGTGCCCCATCCCAACCGTGATCCGTCCACTCCGGCCGGACAAACCCCTCACCCAACTATATCAGTCAAGGGCCGTGAGTTTGTAGGGCGACGGGACAGTAAATTACAACTACTGCAAATCTCGTTTTCATTCTTCCTTCTTCAATGAAACAGCATCCTCTCCAGTTGTTCCGGCAAAAAATACGCTTCTATTGCTCCGGAGCACACCGCGCCTTATTGAGGCCAAGCAACAAAAGGCTTGCTGACACTGAATACTGTATGTGGCATGAGTGGGCTGGCAGTCAGTGAAGTTTGGCCCCAGGCTGCCAGAGTTGCTGCCCATCCTTGGATGACTCACCCAAATAGGCCAGAGGGCACAGATAATGGGCAGAGTTTTCAAACCTTCTATTGGTGCCAGAATGTCGGAGCAGTCAACAATGATAAATCCTCACCTTATACAGACAGACAGACCTCAATGCACGCTACAGACGACTGAGAGTTGGCTAGAAAGTAAATGGAGAAGGGATGGAGCAACCAGGCCGCCAGCAACATCTGACCAACATTTCATTTGAGTGTGTTTTCTATTATTATAAACGAGCTCATTCTATTTAGTGAAGCAACTCCATTCATTTTCTATCTTTCTTCTCCTCATTATGGCACAGGTGAGCTGGAGCCTATCTTAGTTGCTTGGGTAAGAGTTAGGGTTAGGGTCTATATTGGACATTTCCCACGTTTTTTTTGGGGTGCATAGTACTTGCATCGACTAGCTTCACTGAAACAAAAAGTATCTCATTTCAACCTGCACATTCCGGTTTCTGGATGCAACATCTTGTTGTGCTGCGGGCCCCGCATATTGTTGATGGTTTCAATAGTCGGGTGTCATGTTTGGGCTGAAAGAGGAGTAATTAAAGTAGGTTTGCGCTTTTACACAAAAGGTTGCGGTGGTTTTCGGAGCTTGACAGTCGGCACGCCGTTTCATGACAGTGGTCATGCAGCGTACGTGGTTCTGTTTGTTTACATTTCGTCCATATATTATTTTTTCCATCCACACAATTTCAAGTTTGCACAACTTGTTAATGGGACTTGCAAGTTGACTGTAGTGTTTTGATGTCCACACACTGAAAGACTGAAATAAAAGCATGTTTCTACCGTGAGGCAATGTTTTGATCCCCGGCGTGAAGCTCGAGTGTCAGTGAAATCCCGTTAAAAGGGAGTATAGTTCAAGAAGTTGAAAATTTAACTTTTTGCACTTGCTTGGGTGAGCATTTCCGCTAATTACGCACAAATCCCTCACGCTCGCAGCTCCAATCCACCGGCGCCGCTGTCTCGGCAGAGGACAAAGAAAACAAAGGAGACTGACAAACAAACAGTGAGCGCGAACGAAAAAGAAAAAAAAAAAAAAAAAAAAAAAATCTAAAAGGAAAGGAAGCTTTCTTTCTGTGTAGCGGCTGAGCTGGATGACAGTGGCGTTTAATCAGTTGGTTTCTGCAGCGGCGTCAGAGCGAGTGGCCCCGGTGGAGCGGCCCTCTCTGATCAGCGCCGGGAGATCGACTCCCCGCAAAGACGCTGCCGCCCCCTGAACCTCAGGTCAGTCCTTGGTGCCTACCTTCCATTCGGCTGTCGCCATCTCCCTCTCTCATTAGGACACAATTTGTGTCTATGTGGGTTTTTGCACATGCTCGTATTTATGTTTGTTTCAGTATGCATGTGTTTGTACAGAGAAAAATGTACCCCAGGACTAGCCTAAAGGGGATGAGGATTCCCGACCTCCACTGAGATTGGTTATCCACCGGTGGGGGGGTGGGGGGGTCGGGGGGATGAGCATGTGTGTATGGAAAATCGGAGTTGCAATAAGATGCAGGCTGCATCAAGTGACTTTGTGCCTCGGGGTCACGCACACACACACACACACACACCCACAAGGGGTGAGAAGAAGTTGGAACTGAGGCACGGTAAACAAGAGCAGACTGTTAAGATCTCAGTCTCACCACACGCTTGATTTAGGTGCATACTCTAATCACTAATCCAGACATCACATGGGGATGCTGAGATTAAAGGTTATGCATATTGAGAGGGGGGTAAGGAAAAAAAATAAAATACTGCCTTAAACTTCTCTCCCCTTGCCTCGTGGCTCCTCGGGTGCCACCTTACGTGATCAACAGCTTGCTGAAAGGTCATGACCTTTCACCCTGATGTAAAAGATTCAAATTGACGCCCGCCTCGGTTCATGTGCCTTGCGTGGCCTGATTGACTGGCACCGGAGGACCCAGCGTGGAAGCGGCGCCCCGAACGGCCGTCAGGACTCCGCCTGTCTGTCGCCGTATGCTAATGTTGGCCTTTAAACAAATTCACCAAACACACTTCCAGCCTCGTGTGTTTGTTCACTTGCATAAATGCATATGATTCTCATTCTGTGGCAAGCATTTGCTCTGCCCCAGACAACAACGCGACAGAGTAATGCTATAAAGTTCACAGAGTCTATTAATTTTGAGGCATTGTGAATAACATCTCAGTGTTTGTTAGACCTGGACGAACGCTTCATAAATAATGAATAAACAGACCGGGCTTACTTTATGGACGTGACTTTTGAGTTTAGAAAGACACCACTTGTTTCCCGACTTGACTAAACTAGGACGTGCGTGGAAACACGGATGCGTGGCGCATGGGCATGCGAGAAGACAAGAAACAAAACAACAAGGCAGACGAGTGACAAAAGTTGAGCGTGAAGAAGTGAAGAAGAACCTTCTCTGGTCAGTCAGCGAAAAGACTGAAAGGTAAATGCACGTCATGTGGACAACCGTGAAAGTTTTGACTCACATTCACAGATTACGTTAGTTTCCATTACTTTCCTACGGCACGTATATTCAAAATTCCGCCCCCCAAAAAAAAGAAAAAAAAAGGAAATTCACCAGAATGGAGGATGGATTGTGTTCAGCAGTTTAGAGGTTTCGCTCTCTTATATATAAACAAAAAATAGCCACCTGTTTCCATTAATAATTAATAACATAAATATTTGAATTCAAATGAAATCCTCCTGGTTTGTCTTATTCACTTGAGTCCGTCCCAACAACTTAATTCCAGTTGCACACACAAGCGTGCACCCAGCACAGATTAGCGTTTTGTCTTAATACATGTGTTAATACATGCTAATTAATTATGGCTGCCTGTTACTTGTTCACAGTTTAGGTCAGCTGACTGTTTTCCTAGTTTATTGGGAAGGATCACAAATAATCACATGACGCACATTTTTAGCGTTCAATCAGAACATGCTGCATTTTGTTTTGATTAATTTGTTATGTATGAAATCTATTTTGTATTTCTTCTTTTGCGACAAGGTCAGTTTTATAAAGAGTCTTAATCTCATTGAGGATTTACACCTGGTTAGAACAAATCTAAAAACAAAATATAAGCGTACAAGGTTTCGATTGTTTTCCACTGCACAATACAAGACATTGCGCGCTAGGCAATAAGGTCAAAAAGCTTTTACAATAATATAAAAGTTTGGCATGCGTTGGCTTGGCTGAACATTTAAAAAAAAAAAAAAAATTGGACATCTTGCTGATGACGTTTCCTACCAAGTAGTAACAGTACAAGGGAAAGCGGCTCGACACCCGCGAACATTAATGAACATACTGTTCAGTGAATATCTCTCTAATCGTGTCTATCAAAACCCAGTGTTACAAGTCTTTGATTTCTAGCGTTGCTCTCACGAGATCGTGCAGCTCGTGTACCTATGTTGTGGTCTGTGAGTGGTTTCACCTTCTCTGTGATTCGTCCAACCCATTTTCGGTTCACCCGCCTTCACACACACAAACACGCACACGCACACAGTGCTCACCTGAAGGTGGTTGGTGGAAGTGGGAGGATGGGGTGCGTGTTTGGCTTTGGGCCCTGCAGACAGGGCGATCAAAGGCTCCTCAGTCTGTCTGCTAACGTAGAATAGACAATAGTAAAGAGGGCCCGCTTTGATTCCGGCTCACTTTTATTGATCACAGAGGAGCAGGGATTGAAATCTGAGAGACAACCCTGAACCCCATTCATCTTTCAGCTATTGCTTATATCCAGAAAAGGCAGATCAATGAGACAAGTTTTTGTTTTAACTTTTTGTTTGTTCCAGAAAAAAAAACAAAAAAAAAAACAGGTCTGCTCCTTGGCTGTCTGTCAGGTGACGCTCCGACTGCTTCTGCTTTACCACACAATGCCTCATCTTAAGTAAGATGCTTCTAGAAGTTAACATTGAAAACTTGTTGGGGATTTGCCGACAGCCCTTGCCCTCTGCCGTGCTCTTTCATTGCCCCTCCGCTGCCTGCTCAGCAACCTTCAAACCAGGCTTTTAGGACCTTTCGTTTGATCACGCTAGCCGAGGTAGAGTCTGTGTAATTCGGGCGCAGGGAGGTTTGGCTGCAGCTCAGAAAGGAGCGTGTGAATGAAGAAAGCCAGCATGGCCAAGTGTACAACGGCTCCCGCCCCCTTGTCTCTCTCTCTCTCTCTCTCTCTCTCTCTCTCACAGAGCCTCAGCTCATCTCTGCCTTGACTCCAGCGGCAGCTGTGTTTAAATCCCTCATGAGACGCAAACTGCCCGGCCTAAATTTGAGACCTGCAATGAGTTTATTGTCCAGCCTTTTACTGTTATGAGGTGAGACGCAGCGCTGCCTATGAGCTCAACTTGTGTGCAAGAGAGTGATGTTTTGAATTTAACTTGGCTGGTAGGGGGGGGGGGGGAAACAAAAAAACACAGTCAAGTTAAGTATGAGGGTCATTAGAGGGAAAAAAAAATGGGGTTGCATAATGTTGCATGACTTTCCTGAATAGCTTGAAAATGATTTGGAATGCCTCTCAAGTTGGTGAAGGAATCTTGTTCAAAACAAGCAAATCACGCCTTTTAATATCTAATTTGCTTTGGCCGAGAGAGTCATTCTGAGTCGGACCCATTCTATGTGCAGCTGGTGTGGTGCCTTTATCTTTAAAAGTGACTCTTTAGGGCCCGTTTAAGTTGAGCTGACAGATGTGGTTATTTGGGGACAGCTCATTGGCAGCTTTATGGCCAGAGTGCTTATTTTACTAGAGCCAAGCACGTGTGTGTGTGTGTGTGTGTGTGTGTGTGTGTGTGTGTGTGTGTGTGTGTGTGTGTGTGTGTGTGTGTGTGTGTGCGAGACAGTGAGGGAAATCCTTTCGGAAGTCTGGCACAGGGCTGAAATACTGGAGACTTTCAAAGGACATAAAAGCTCCTGATGTTTATCGTCAAAACAGAAAACAGTTTTGTCCAAATAGCTAAAAGAAATTGCCTTTCTTTGGGGGGGAAAAAAAAAAGCATCAGCTTTGGACTGCTTGTAAATCAAATGTGCTAAAGAGTGCTCCGGTTTTATTTTCACTGGGCAATGATCACATTTAAGACATTGATGTGAAGTTAAGGGTCAATTTGAAGTCACCTGTTATAAAAGTGAGCATGCCTGCATATTTCCGGATGCTGTACGTTACGCCGTAAACACTTGAAGTAAATGGGACATTTTCTAATCTTCTAATTGTAGCCTGGGGGGGGGGGCAGAGAGTAACAAGACATACTGTTGGTCGGAAGGAAAAACAAAGTCCACACTGCAGGCCCCCAATCACCTGTAAAGCCTCGGTCTTGGCTTCAGGTTTCTTTTGAACGCATTTAAGACAACATGTGTGTCCAGTGTTTAACAGTTTGTGAAAATGCCCATTTCGGAAGGCTGAACTGATGCTTCCCAGTTTAGTTTTACCAGGCGGGATTTTACTAACCTCCTGTAGGGCTGCCCAACAGACATGGGGGGGGGGGGAAGAGTGCCTGACTGCTTTAGTGAGCCACTTAGCTTTTTATTTTGGCTGAGCTCACTGCAGGCTCCTTGTACTTGAGCGTGCCCCCTCTGCGCCGACCTGGTGGTTGCCGATTAAGGACACGCAGAGCATAAGTCAGTCATTACGCCGGCGTTTGTGTGCATACACATGCTTATTAGGTGCGGTGTTTAATATGCGTGCGCCTTCACAAATGTTTGCGTATCAGGCACAGTGGCGACCATGACGCCAGTTCGCCTGCTGGGGTGTAGCAAGTGGCTGAAAAATGACTGCAAGGAGAGCCTTTTTCTTGATGTGAAGCTCAGACTTTACCCCTGAGAGACCATCCCGACAAATATTGTAACCCGAAAACCGAGCGCGTTTCATTCTAAATATGAGTTTAACCTGTTTAAAGTTTCATAAGTTCAAACAATAGCAGCTTTCAAATGATGAACAGGACTGCGCTGCTGTTCCCGGCTGTGTTTGGAGACTGTCCCTGGTGATTCTCCTCTCCCAGCAAACTAATATGTTTGAAGCTCAGACTGCCATAGCCAAGGATGCGCCACAAGCTATTACAAATGTGCACTCAAGTATTGATATTTCAGGCTTCTAAAAACAAAACAAAACAAACGGGAAGGCGGGTGGAGGGGGGGTCGGTGGGAAATCAAGTCAATGTCCTCTGGAACGGTCCTATTTTTTATCCTTCTCAGAACACTTGAGTATCACCTGGGACAAATGATGAGCTGCTGAGAGATTATCCAACTACTCTTTTTTTTTTTTTTTTTTAAGTTCTTGCATCTACATATACACACACAAACACACACATAAATTATGCTTATGAATTACCACAGAGATATTTAAACTCAAACCCTATTTTAAGGCTGAGCGAAGGCCTTGCTGTTTTTCTCTTGTATAGTTTCACGAATTTATGGAGGCCTTTCTGCTCTGTCACAACTTTAGGAACATTGGCAGTCAATTAAACAAATAAAAAAATAGCATTCAAATATTAAAAAGACCTACAGCTAGCAAATAGGCCTGCATCGGAATTATGTATAAGACCATTGTATAAGGGATATTGTTTATTAATTAAAAACTAGTGTATTAATCTTTTAAAAGTATATTAACTAGCCTATAGTTAATCTAATAGTATACGATACAGTCTAACAGCATGCCTAAAACATTTATAAATATGATTAGTGGATAACTGGAAATCGCATTGCCTTTAATAACTTGTACCCTGTATTTAATATTACATTACATATTATGGTAACAGTGAAAGTGAAAAAGAACTTTTGATTTATTGACGATGGAATGGAAATTAAAGGTGTATGAATGGAAAAGTTCCTACTTCTTCTTACTCTTCTTAAAACATGTACTGTATGCATAGGCGGGTAATTTATTGCCAATGAACGGGTTGACCGCTGCTTTACTCTCATTTGTAGCTTTTCGGTAAAATGTTTTGTTTTGTTTGTATGATTATGTGAATTGTATTTTTTTCCTTTCCTTTATTTTATACATGTTCATAATACACAAACAAAAAAGAAAAACAGCTGAGGAATTGTTAAGTGTATTTGTTTGTATTATCAGTAATAATTCACAAATTAGCAAAATTCTACCCCCCCCCAAAAAAAGACAAGCAACATCAATGTCATGGATCTTAAAATTACATATGTAAATGTATGCTCATCGACACATCTTTATGTTATTCCCCTTATTTTTATACAGTGAAAGCTAAGCAGATGAAGAAAAGTGCAGTGAAGATTTTTCACCACAAGATGGACTTAGGACTGCATAGAAATGGAATTAAGTGTTTGGATAACCTAACATTGGTCCACCTTTAATTAAAATCACAGCAAGACAGATCATGTGAATGTTTCTATACTTTGAAGCAGAGGAGCGCATGGGGGAGGGCCTAAAGAAGCTGGGCCGCCGAACAGCGCGTGTATTAATTCCAGATATTTACTTCTGTTTGTTTTTACCGTGTTCAAGGCTCCTTGGGAGCAATTCTTGCCGCAATGAAAGTGAACAACAGTCCCTGTGGAGTTCATTATGGCGAAAGACCCAGTGCCCAGCCCAACGCACCCCTTGCCAACAGGGATTCGGAGGACCCGGAGACTGGCGTGAGGGTGTGCTGGTGGTGTTACTCAAGGGAAGCAAGGCATCATAACCACTTGGTTAATGACCTCAAACATAACAAGAACAACAGAAATTAGCGGAATGGTTCGAATGAGGAAGTTTGCTTCTGGTGCAAATGCCAAATTGTGTGCATATGTGTGTGTGTGTGTTAGACTCGGAAAAGTATAGAGAAAAAAAGTGTCTTTCCTGGGCCTTCATCAAATGTGAGCTCCCTATGGTGGAAGTGCATGGCAAACCGCACACAAGCTAGGAGTCAGAAAAAGGAGGAGAGGAAGCAGTAAAATAATTGCCTGTTTCGCGTCTCACATCCACTCCTTGTAATATTACGTCGTAGCTCTATCCCAGAGCAAGCTGGTTTGACATTAACTTTAGAGTCACACTATCCTGGAGGCCTCCACGCAAGCACACATGATCAAACTCGTAACTCCAAGATTTAGTGTGTCTGCTCATTCGGGATTGAACTCCGAGTTTGAAATGAAGTGAGCAGCTGTCTACATGCCTTTTAAGCAAACATTACCTCTGGAGATGAGTGGAAGCATGTCGACGTACTTCACCTTAAGGCTAGTACACAGGGAGCTGACAGGGATGTTTTCATATGGCAACTCCTGCCCTTTTCTACTTTTCATCGTTTAAGAAGGTTTTTACGCTTCAGAAGAAACTCAATGGGATGAACATAAAAGACAATTTCCTCTCTGATGGAAACGTGTTCAAATATCTTTAACTTAGATGAAATGTTTTTGGGCCACTGGAGGGCATTCGAACAAGTTTAGGACACAAACAAACGAGTATTGTAATAAAGTTTATCTGAAAACGGATTCATTTAAGATACGTCAAAAACGAAAAGTAACACTAAAAGAGAATTCTATGGATACTGCCACTAAAGGGGTTTCATTGGAACTTTTTTATTTATTTATTTTTTTTTTAAACAAAGAAATGACCTCTCGTTTTCACAATATTGACTTACCTCTGTTCAACTTGGTCATCTGCAGTCCTCAAACAGACAATTTAGGTTCCAGCCCACCACTGCATCATGTTTTCTTGGGCTGATTTGCCTGCATCGAAGAACCACACGTAATGACTAGACAATGACAAGTTAACTCCAGGATGTCTTACTGATTATTTGTCTCGAAAATATAAAGGAATACTTACAGGCATTTGCTGAAACTCCCAAGATTTGGCCAAAGTGAAAACCTTATTTATGGCGTGTCTGTCCGCGCATGTGCGAGTGTTTGTGTCCAGGTTATTATAGTTAACGAAAACTAACGAAATAACTAAAACTGAAAAAAAAAAAAAAGTAATAACGAAATAACTTTCACACTACAGTGACCTTCCTGCTATCTTGCACTTGTTTTAAATATCCCATATTTTAAAAAACTAAAACCAATATTAAAACTAACAAAAAAATTTAACAGAAAAGGAAGCATTTGCGAAAAAAATAAAAACCAATCAAAACTAACAAACTTGTGCTAAAACTAATGAAAACTAACTGAATTTAAAAATCGAAAAAGTCGAAATTAAATAAAAAATGACTACAATGAAAAATCCAAACTATTATGAACCAGGTGTGTGTGATTGTGTGCATGTGTGCCGACGTCAAAGTACGCACTCAAATAGTCAGGAGAAATGTTAGAGCTTTATTGCATTAAGCTAGAATACATGGCATTGGTGGGACTCTTTAACACGAGATGAAACCAAAACAACCACTAGCCGAACCATAAATAAAGCCAATAGAACCTATTATTTTACTTCTGGGAAAACCCCTCGACTCTCCAATGAAACACAACTTACATATAAGATGATGGCCTTTGGAAAATGTAACTGAGTCAAGGTAAAATAATGGGGCACAGTAGAGCTCTGTGATACTTTGCGTGAAGAAGGATTTCACCCTAATAAGAAGCGCCATAATCCCCAGTACTATGTATGCTTAACAAGCCCCTTGCGAGGACTTACAAACGACCTAGATCTCATTGTCTGTGCACACACAAAACATAATACTCAATGCGCACGCCCGAGTTCAGGCAAAGCGATCCGAGTGAGCACAGCGTAGTTCATGCTCAAAGTTACCTATTGTAAGGACAAGGACAATGGGGAAAAAAAGTAAAGGCATTTTACTTGGGGGGACAAAACATTCCTGTCAATTACAATATAATTCTGACTTGAAAAACATTTATTATTTTGGGATACATCTCTTCTGGAGGTTGTAAGTGACAATGGCGCAACAACGTGGTATGCCAAAAAAGATGTTTCAGTAATGTTTGCATTGAAGTGGTTTTGTGTTGAAGGATTTAGGAAAACAAGTCTGGTGTTTTGCTTGTGTTCGTTGAAGGACTTATGCATGCTATTAAAACTGGCACGCTGATAAAAAAAAAAAAAAAAAATAGTGCTTGGTTGGAAAAAAAAAAAAAAGCCCCAAAAAATACTGAAAGTTTTGGTGCAATAGCATTGCAGGTGGAAACAATTTATAATTAAGATAAGCACTGACACTGAAAATGTTTTACTGTGGTAGGAGAGCAAAGAGTTGTGAATGAAGTATGATTGCAACACAAAAACATGATGATACTTATAACTGTAAATGTTCTTCTGTCTGGGCTTTGACTGTTTATGTTACAAAGGGTGATAATTTAGAAATGTATAGAAAATGTAGGACTTGCAACCAACCCAGTTAAGAAAATGGACTTCCTGATGTTGCTAAAGGACAGAGCAGTGCTACTGTAAATGTTGATGAACTCCGCCTATCATGCAGTATCACTGTGATGTAGACCAGTGACAGTCAGTGCTAGACATGTACTGTATGTCAAACTGTTGTAAACCCTTTTCATGTATTAAAGGGCCCTTAAAAAACAGAATTTGAATTTGAAACGTTGCTATGTGAACAGAGGACTGGATTCAGGTAAATATTACACTTCAATTTACAAACAATGTGGACCAGCCGGTTCTCACGAGGGTTTGGTCGGATCTTGGACAAAATGTAACGCACTCTATTGAGGTCAAAACCCGTAAATAGGTTGAATTCCCATATAGAATAAAATAATATTCCCTCGCTGCTTTAATATAATGGCAAGACACAGTGTTTTCAGTGCAGCATACCCGCCGTGTTTCATCAGGACGGTTTGATGAGTGATACAGATGGACAGATGCTAAAGCTGCTGAATGAACAACATTTTAAACTAAATATTGTGCATATCTATACTAGCTCATCATCTAGTCATTTGCCATGAGATATACATTGAATGGACAAGGCAAACATTATCTGTCACGAGGAACCCAAGGCAAACTTACCCAGCAACTTCCATCACACCGTTGTAGTAATCCAGACAACCTTCCCGGTGGGTTATGTGCATGTTTTTGCTATTGTCATTTACTGCTGCACTCAAACAAAATCCGAGTCAAACCACAAAATAATTCTTTTGGTGTCGGGGACAAAGGTAAACTGCATATGTGAAACTGCTTTTTTCTTTCGTCATAGTTTCTATTACTCCTTCAAGGCTGTCAAAAGAGCGGCAGACTCTTGAAAGTCGATGCATGAGTGTCAACGTGACATTTGGCCACGTTCTCCCTCCTGCACGAGTCGACCAACCTTGCTTTTCAAACGCTGTAGATAACCACCCTGGCGGGCCTCCAGTACCACTGTAAAAAGTGCAACACTTCCAAACCATCCAAACCTTCTTATTACATCTCTCAATTATGGGATCATTGCACATGATCCTCTTTTAGTCAAACATTCACTTTCACTTCACTTTATCGTTCCCGTCATATTTTTCAGCATTTGTAAGGACGATTATGTAACTTTGAGTTGAAATATTGCTTGTAAACCATTTGGGGATCTCCGTGAAAAAAATATTTAAGCCACCATGTGAACACTGATACAATAGACAGATTTGAGGGGGGTCCCATTTCAGCATGCTGTTTACCTTGCGCAGGAAAGGTTTAAGGCTGCCAGTCACGTTTACATCCTCCAAAAACCATGTTATAAATGCTGTCCCGCTTATCACAATGAGCTCTGGACTAAGTAATTGCATAGAAGCAGATAGATGTGTACACGTCCAGCATGGGAATTGAGGAGGGATGTGTTCTACAAGCTATAGTTTGTGCAATTCCGGGCTTAGCTGCCCTGCGTCAGGTTCTGCATGTGTTTGGCGATGTCGTACACGTAGGTGATGTCTGGCCTCTTCTCCGGGTCGGGGTTGATGCACATATCTACCAAATTCCTCAGCTGATGACAAGGGGTGGTTGGTTGGGGAAAGGAAAGGAAAAATAATGGCATTAATGATGATTGATGACACAACTTTTCAGATTTCAGCAGCTCCTAAAAAGAGAGTAAACCACAGCCAAAAGACAACTCTTTTGACGAGATCTCTCCATTATGGTAGCAACATGGCAACAGGTAACTGAACGAAGCACACTAATCGCTTGCTGGTCGGCAGCATTTTAGTCAGGCCCGCACGCACGCGCACGCACTCACACACGCGCACCCCCCCTCCCCACACACACACACAGTGCTGCCACTCCATTGCCAGCGCTCACACACGAAGTCAAGCGAAGCGGCTGATTGGAGCAGATAGATAGACAGGCTCGCAGGCGGAACAGCCACCACCATCATTAAAAAAAGAAGAGAATAAAGGATGCAGAGGAAAGGGGAAAAAAAACACATCTATGCGAGGTCGCTATGGTAACTGTCTGCCAACTTCACGGCTGCTGTTGCACGGCAGTGGCTCGGACGAGTTCTCGTCAGCCACTGTGTGCATATGTGAGTGCCGGAGTGAGAGAAAGATGTAAATTCAGATAGTCTGAAAATTAGTACTGCCGAATGGAGATTCGGGTGGGGTTTAGAAGAAAAAAAAAAAAATGCAGATATGTAAAATATTCATGTGCTTCTTTGCATGGCGAGTGGGGTGGGGGAAGTGGCGGAAAGTGTCAGGTGGCGGGTGGAGGGGGAGCGAGAGCTGGTGAAGGGAGGCAGGGGGGAGGCGGTGGAAGCATCGACGGAGATGGTTAAATGACACAACAAAGATGAGCAGCTGACAGTTTGCTGCCGATCCTTCAGGAGCATTGTTTACATCCAGACAGGCGCTGTAGGCACCCCCCCTCATCTCCATCTCTCCATCAGCCTGTCTCGCGCTCCATCATTCGCTCACTCTATCGCTTTGTCTCCCGATCTGCGGGATGGGGGTGACATGTGGGGCACGCTCCAGCTCCGAGCGGTGGGTGTGCGGAAAGGGAGCTACTGTAACAAATACGCGCTTGTGCGATGGCTCGTGCACATAAACACATGTGCAAAGACATGAAACACCATGCAATTAGCCTTTGTCAACCTAATGAAGTAAACACCAAAGTGTAATGAAAAGCACTCTGCAGGAGTTAGTGCAGAAACTTTGCGCTACCCACTGCGGACTCGTGTATGCAGACGCATTTAATCGCATGCAATGGCCATCAGCTTTTACCTTTCAGGACTGTATTAGTGTGGTTTATATTTAGTAAATTAAAAAGCATCCAGAAAAACATTGCTTTCATTAAGGCGTTAAAGTAACCAACAAAGAATAATACTTTTTATATAGGTTTTTAAAAGTTTTAAGTGCGCTAGGTTCAAGAAGTTCTTAATAGTCAGCAAAGAGAAAATGAGGTATGTTATTTGCACTTTTTTTTTTCTTTAGCCTTCCCAAGAACCAGGCTTGTGGTTTTCTGCTGCTTACAAAGTTAAGTGAAGCCAAGCGGTCAGTCAGAGAAGACAGTAAAAGGACAGAGCTACGGTGCCCCTGAAAGGCAAAACACAAGAAGACCAACCCCCCCAACAAAAATTAAACAACAACAAAATATATTTTTTTAAAAAACATAAAAAACACAAAAACCAATCCCCACAGCACAAAAAAAAACAACAACAAAAAGCTAAACAAAAGCAAATAATAAAACAACAACAAGAACAGCAAGTTAAGAAACACAAAAACAAATGTGTTGTGCTTAGTTTTTGTTATTGCGTTTTGCACTTCAGGACCACAACACAGATCTCATTTGAACTCTTCACCTTCTTCAGAGATTCACAATCATACAGTTTCATTCATTTGCATAGGGTGAGGTTGTGCCCCTGTAGTATTTGTAAATATCTAAATAGATTTGTTGTCAACATTGTCAACGTTTCCTTAAAAAGCTTGGGAGGAGGGGTGAAGCTATTTTTCCATGTACTGTAAATTAGCTACCTAAAAAGCTGTCCAATGTCTCCATAGAAATATTACAATACATCAAAGTTCTTCAATGTCTGCCCACTTGGATGGAGATTTGAGACAAATACAACAAACGTTTCCCAACAAAATGACCACTGCATAGCAAGCACACAGATGCAAAATGCAGTATATTCACAAACATACACACACGCACATCACAAGCAATCAGCTACCATGCCATCGTTAACCGCAGCCTGACTGCATTACATGTATGCGCATGAATGAGGCTTTGCTGAATTATGGTAGATAATTTAACATTTAGTTAGGGAAACTTGACACTCAAGCTCATTTTGTTTCACTCTAGCTCTATAGCACAAACAGATGCTTTTGATATGTTGGATTTCATTTTCAAACGGTTAAAATCATGGCCTTTTGATCATGGAGTAATGATATTAAAGTGAAATATACTGTGCACCAACGGTTGGATGGATTTCAGATGTAGAAAAAAAATAATCTGTCAAAATCAGTGATCTGGCATAGAAAATGAAAACTGGTCATTGTTGCTTAACCTATGTTGTTTCACTGAACATTTCAAGATCCATTCATCAGTGTTCACAAATCCAGACTAATGTGAAATGGGTGTAACTATCTGAGCAGATACAAACCTACTACAAAGTACTAACTGCAAGTGATGTGTGACATTACTTACTTCCTCTGAGTAATGATCTGATGGAAGAGGAGGGTAGTCGCACTGCTCTATCTTCTTACAAAGGGAGTAGAGGTTCATCTTATCTCCATAGAATGGACTCTGAAGGGCTGCCATCTGAAATAATGCAGACAGGGGAAAGAGGGTGTGAGGACAAGCAGGAAAGAATGTAAAGGAATTTTTAAAAACCACCAGGGGCGAATTGGTGCTCCAAAACTGACGGTTCAGTCTGTACCAAACTAATCTAACCATTAAGGGTGGCATAGCGAATGTTGGATTCGCCTCTGTTATTCGCAACATTAAGCGATTAATAGCAATGCATAGAGACAACGCGCAAATATTTGGGAATGTGCCTGTGAAAGACAGATGGCGACTAGCGGCTATTTCGGACAGTATTGCAAAGATTAGCAATAATTTGCCAAACCTTTGCCACTGTTTGGGAACCTTTGGGACTCTTTGCCAACTCCTGGTGTAGCAGGAGAATCTATGAAACCAACCCATTGAAAAGGTGCATGAACCTTCCCCAACATTTACTTGTCTGCTGCCCACCTTCGAAGATGGATATACCTAACTCAAAACATTTTAACACAAAAACACTTTATTTATAGGTTGGTGCAACCCTCGTCTTTACATTTTTTTTAAAAAACTGCTTCACAGCTCCCTTTTTTTATGAGGTTGACCTGCACTGTGTTTTGTTTTTCTGTAGTCCATTACTCAATATGTTCCCTGTGTGGTCAGTATTTAAAACAAGTATTTAAAAGAAAAACACTGAAAATTAGGGCTGCAACTAAACATTATTTTAATAATCGATTAATCTGTCAACTATTTTGTTGATTAATCGCTGAATTTGATATTTTAAAAAATAATTTTTAATTTTTATCCATTTATTCAAAAACAGGACATTATTTCAATTTAACAGTGCATAAAATGCACAAACAAATTAATTATGATTCAGTTACTGGTTTGATCTGTAACATGTCAGAAAATATGAATAAATGTCGCTTTTTGTTTTGCTAAGTCAAAGCAGATGATTGCAAATTTTGCTAATTTATTTTGATTCAGCATAAATACAATAAGTCGTCTTTCATGGAGGACTACAAAAATCGGAAAATATTTAGATTTGGACAGTTTAAAATTAAACAAGGTCTCAAAAAATACTTATATATTAAAATAATAGTTTGACAATCGATAAGTTGTCGATGAAATGTTGAAATTACATACATATATACATAGTATACATACATACAGAAATATATATAAACATACATATTGCATACAATATTTCACACAAATATTTTTGTTTTATTTATGTTTGTAGAAGGGCTGTTGAAATGAAATGTAAATAGTGTACATTTGTATGATGGCTCATGCTGTTAAAGCACTTTATAAATACGCACATGTATTTTATTGATGGAACCCTGCCCTGCAATTGGCTGGCAACCAGTTCAGGGTGCACACGACCTACTGCCCCAAGACAGTTGGGATGGGCTTCAGCATGCCCCCTACCCCGATGAGGATAAGCGGTACGGATAATGGATGGATGGATGGACGGCCAAAACCCTACAGAAATATACCTACATAACAATATTGACAACTAAATAACAGCCACCTGTTGTCCGTATAACTTATGAGAGAGGCTCTGAAAACATGACACTTTTGATGAAGCAAAATCACCAAAAAATACTTAGGCAGGCCTAGCTCAATGTGGGGTAATTTTATGACTCTCAGTGCACATGCTGAGTTGGGGATAGGTGGGCGTAGCGGAGAGTGGGAAGTTATTTTGGCACCATGAGTAAGGTTAGTTGTGGCAATGCACAGTAGACTGATTTTCTGTGGTTGCTTTTGTGGATGGATGCAATTGCTTGTGGGCGTTCAACTGCGAGAGTTTTCCCTTGCAAAGTATTGGCGGACACTGGGTAATATTTAAGTGTGCTACCGTAACCTCTGATCTATATAACACAGATTATTATTGAAATGCACTTATTCTTCTTGAGACGTTTGGTTTAATTAATAGAGAAAACAAAATCAACAAAATTTAAACTAAGGAATCGGTTTTATTTTTAGTTAGTTAGTCCATTCTGTTGCACTGTGCTCCATGGAAGAGCTGAAAGAACGAGTGGAGAGGAAAAAGAGTCATGAGGTGAGCTACAGGGATACCAGACTTTGCTGAAGCAATGAAAAAAACGACACACTCTGGAGCCCAGATGCACACAAACACAGAGGAGGGAAAACAGATGTGGATGGTAAAGGCAGCAGGATAAGGAGACTTTTACTGCTATGTGCAAATAGGTAAAGAATTTCTACAGCCTTCCTAATAATAGAAAATTGTGCAGTTAACTTCTCTCGTTTTTTTTTTTGCTCAATATTTGCATTATCAGAGGGAGAAAAGTGCTTTCATTAAGTTGAATATATGCTGTGTCAGGCCTAAAATCTTAATCAGTGATAAAATACATGGTGGTCCAAATTATCATGCATATATAATATAATATAAATAAAATTTTAGTTGTAGTTTTTCCGGGGAGGTTTTTGCATATGTTCTTTTTTCTACTTAGCAGACTGGTATGAATATGACTCGTTTGATAAATAGTCACAACTAAGTCTAATTAATGGGTAAGGAATTAATGAGGTTGTACCACATTATTAAGCAAGTCAGATTTTATCCATGGCGGGAGATATAAAAAAAAAATAAAAAAAGGGGTTCTGCTGACGAATGGTGCAAAATTTGTTGCAAAAAGAATGAAAAGGCTGCAAATCTCTGGAAACTTATCACATTGTTAAATACTTTCTCAAACAGCAAACAGGTTAGTTCCAAAGCTTTCTGTCAGGCAAATGCATCATATGAAGGGAGCAGTTGTTAAAAAGCCACACAGCAAGCAAGGATTTGAGGCTGCTGGTGTCTCTGAAGTCCCGATGCAAGATCCTTACAGTTGTACATAAAAAGATGTAGTTTGGCCAATCCAATCCAACTTTATTGATAAAGCACTTTAAAACAACACAGTCGACCAAAGTGCCGTACAGGGCAGGCCAACCATATCAAAAGTAAAACCGTTTGCACTTTGCAGCAGGGTCAGAGATGCATGAAGTGCAACATTTAGGGGCACTCATTTTCACTATGTTATTGATAAATGGGCAGCAGATGTTTGTCAGCAACAAAAAATATTCAAGAATTTTATTTATTTATTTATTTATTTATTTTTTTTTTAAATCTGCAAGATTACTAGTGGCACATCCCGTGCACTGTCTCAAATTTCAGGAGCAAAATGCCACCATTTAGGGGCAGTTTGGTCCCCATGTACTCCCTCTTGACTAATTATTAATTCTTCAGGAATGACCTAACATATATCGACCTCACAATTAAAACTAAATTGCTAGCCATTAAATCGGTTCAGTATTTAAATCAATTCATTCCAACCTAAAAGGCCATCAGTCCAGTAAGGTGTGAGACATTTGTATTAAATGTCAACGATAGCTTCCAGTTTCACTTCCACTAATCACTCTCAATTACTGTAAAAAGATATAAAACTGCAGAACGTAGATGTCAAACGCGGAGAGGAGAAGTGTCTTCCAGGGGAATCTTATTTGTTGCACTAAACATGCTGACGACTTGCTGTAAAAGTTAATTTCAACACCATGGAAAAGACAATTTTAACTCTCTCAGTGTCTGCCTTTTGATTTAGTATAACAAAGTGCATGTTTTGGAGTGCTGGTGAGTCTTTACCAAAAGTATGCACTTCAAAGTAAGTAAGACAAAAAGAGAGGGAGACTGAAACAGACGCACAAGAGGATGTGGTGGCGGAGGACCGGGGGGATCTGCCAGCAATAGATACCAGGAGGCAAAGGGTTATTAAACAAGACCCCAACGTATTTTCATGCACCTTCTACTTTTGACAGATGAAAAATGTCAACTGTCCTGTTTTTATTTGGGAGTTTTTGCACTATTCATCTGCTTCATTAGTGTCTGCTGCTCAGCCCCTGACAGCTGCTGGCCCCCCGCGCACGCATAAAGATGCATGCCACACAAACACATACTCATTTTTTCTGTGTCACTGCAACGGGTTAGATGATTGACTCACTGTCTGACCTCTGAGACCCCCGTTTGTGTGCGTGGGTGTGCGCATGTGTGTGCGTGTGTGTGTGTGTGTGAGAGAGAGAGCGAGCGAGCGAGCGAGCGAAAGAGTGCATGGTTCATTGATATTCGAGAAAGATTCAATGCGGACGCATGCCTGCTGTCCAAAGGGGTGCGAGTCGTCGGTGGTAGAACACACAGACACACAAAGAGAAACAGTCTCTGCTTTTCTTTAGCAGGTCTTTTCCTGAACCTACACACAAATGTCCTCGTTTAATTAACATTGATTAATTTTCTGCTTCTTCAAGCGGCTGTGGAAGACTTTGAGCTTTTTCAACTATCCATGAGGGCTGTTCACAGTTACACTTGTCAACACGTAATCTTCAAATAATACCAACTAACTCTTTCTCACATTTGTGCATGCGCACACACATTCAGGCCAAGTGAAGAAAGCATGACTTTTTTATGCTCACGTTGGTCCTTCATGTTTCTTTATGATATCATATTCATCAAGGAACAAGTCAGAGTGTCTGAGGACAGTCATTAAAAATACACCTACTCCCGGTGGAGTCATGAATCCCAAACTTTGACACATTCATAACAAAGGAAACAGTAGGGGTAGACTGATTAATTCTAGGTACCACAATCTAGATGGTGTTCCAGTGGTGTTCCACTTTCTAAAATGTACCAAAGTGTTTGGTATATTGGTGTGTTAATATGAGAGGAATAATTCCATTCTTTAGCAAACTCATCAGCCACGACTATTCTTCTGTACTATAATAGGAAAACGCAACAAGTGATGAGATCAATGAGACACACACTCATTTAATAGGGATAAATGGCCGAGTTCCAAAAAGATAATCTCCTCCTCTATTAAAATAAAGTGTCTGTATAAATTGAGTGTGCCAAAAGGCAAGATTTTATCTACAAATGCAAAAATTTGGTATTTTTAAGATAAGATAAGAAGGCCTTTATTGATCCCACAGTGGGGAAATTTTCAGCGTTACTGCAGCAAAGATTTAGGTATAGACCGTATAGGAGGAGACCGTGTTGGGAGATGATCGTTTTCATCAACTGGTGTTGTACAAACCCCGCCTCCTTACCTTCCGTGTCACCTGGGAGACAACCCCTACGACTACTGTTATCACAGAGGAGGGCTTTGGCTGTGGGGCGCATGGAGGGTCAAAGGACGTAATGAGGTTGGACACAAGGAGAAAGGGATCAAACAGAATGGAAGATGAAGATAGACGCTGATACAATGACCAGCTATTGACAGACCCTTCGGACTTCACTCTACCCGCAGGCACAAGAATTTGGAGGGGGGGAACATAGGTGCTTTCAAATGGAGCTGTTGTACATGTGTGAACGCACACAAACACTCACACAAGCCAGCACAATGCTCAGCCACGACCATGTTCAGAGTGAAATCAATGAGTACCAATGGGATCATGTTTGGATGTCTCTGTGAATTCCTTATGCCTGAAGGTTAAGTGAGGAAAAGGGAGGCACGCCAGAGGGAATGGAAAAGAGAGGTGGAGAAAGTAGAGAGGGAAGGAGGAGAGAAAGATTCCACACATTGTGGGTGCACTGCGGGCCCAAGAAGTTTGGACAGAAAGGGCCTGTTCTTCAAATGGCATGTTATGCGTGGTGTGCAAGACTTGGGTAACAATAGAGCAGTGAAATCTGGCTCTCCGTCAGGCCTACCTTGACCTGGTGGATACAATCGTCTCTGATGTAGTAACTTCTCATCGGTCTTCCTTCTCACGCCACACCTATCTTCACTTTCACTTTTCATTCTATTAGCTGCCCCCTCCACTTCACATCTTGTCTTCCTTTCTTTAACTGTTTTTTATGTATTTATTTATTTAACCGTCTTGGAGAAGGTCTACGTATGTAGTTTGTTTTGGAAACAGTACAAGCAAATTTCCGATTCCATGTCACCTCAATTACAGAACAAAGTTGAGACCATTTGTGTCCGTGCATGTGCCCAAAAAAAGCACAGTCAGGTACATAGGCATGCATGTTCTTGCACGTATGCCCACATGACCAAAGATTCTCTCGCTGAACAAAGATTATTTTCATCAATGTAATCAGTCTAGGTGACGCGTTTGTATATTCGGCTGCACTTTACCTCGTAGAGCAGGCATCCTAGTGACCAGATGTCCGATTTGAAGTTGTATCCGTTTTCATGTATCCTCTCCGGTGACATGTAGTATGGAGTACCCACTAGATGATGGAATGGGACACAGAGAGATGCAAGTGGAAAAAGAGAACAGGAGGAACAGTGATTATTACCATTCGTATTGCTTACCGCAGTTTATAAACCTTGTGACGTATGCTTACATAGTCAAGGAAAGCGGACAAGGAATAAGCTGTCTTTTCAACCATGACAAGCTCAGAGGTTGGAACACTCAAGGAATTTTGGTAAGAGTGCAAGTAAGGCAAACTACAGGGAGTCATTAAAGTATATTGCCCCTATTAATTATTAGTCAGCTCAAGTAAGATGATATTTAAAGGTTGCATATAAGCATGCACGGCCATAAAGTGCATATAATTGTTAAAGCATGACAAAGTTGTATATGCATGCACGGCAGACACGAAATATACATAAATCAGTTTTGATTAGCGGGCTTGGTAATGATCTGAAACAGCAGCTATTGAAGACGCCCCAGGAGCACTGATGGAGCCTTAAAAGCAGGCCCATTTCTGGTTCTGGTTTGGAAACTCAAGAGTCTAAAACTACCCTGGCGACTGGCAGCTTTCCAGAGAATCAGACCTTCACCCAACTGGACTCCAACAGGAACCACAGCTTTACATCACGTCTGTAAGACACTGCAGCTCGCTTTATAGATTTGCTGCATTCTTAGCAGAGGTTGAAAGGCTGCTTTTTGCATTCCCTTTCCGTTTGCTGGGATTTCCCACGTAAAAGTCGACCAAGCACGACCAGCAGCAGTTTTACATTACAACAATCACACATGGTTGGGCGTTTTACGAACGTGTACTCATTCCACATACGCTAAAGCAAACTTATGTGGAAACTTGGAGGAATCAAGAGATTCCACATTTTGTCTTCTTCGGCACTAGTCCTGTATATGATGTTATTTTCATAAAATTATGTCATAATTTATTATTTTCGTCCTCCAGTCCTTAAAAGAAACAACAACAATTGTCTATTAAATACAGTGCACCACTTTTGTACAAAACTGTTTTAAGAATTTCAGTAAAGACAGTGGCTATGTTTACAAAGACAAAATTTCTTTAATCCAGTCAGAGTTCGGATTAAATTTATGATCGGATGCAATGTTTTCACTGACACTAAAAATATTGATCCGATTAGGACTTGCATATTCCTGCATCACACTTTCGAGTGAAACAAATTATTTTGACGTGCAGACCAAATATACCGGAAGCAGTAGTAGAACAAGAAAGAGCCGTAGCAAATTCCCTGTCAACAAAACATCTCTCCAGCCATTTGTACTTTAAACGTTAGCGTTATTTCACATATTTTTTCCATTTGCGCTGTCAAGTTAACACTTTGTTAACACTTCCTGATGGAGCTGCAAATGTACCAGTTCAGCCTTGCGCCCTCCTTGTCTTTTGCTCACTCTGCTTCTTTTCTTTTCTTTCAAACTTTATTCAAATAACAAACAACATAACACTCGCTCTGCTTCTACTAGCTTCCGGAAATAACATCAAACGTCTATACTGACCACACAGACAATCGCGGTAAAGACAGTTTGTTCCGAAATGTCAGAATAAATATTTTCATGCGCGCCTATCAGATTAACAATCAACATAAACTACCTCTCTCGTTCAAAATCATATCTTCAGATCAGAATGGCCTTGATCGGGTCAGAATATTCCGAATGGGGTGTGAACATTAATCATTTTTTATTCCAATCAGGCATTTAATCCGGATAAATGTGTCCATGTAAACGTAGCCAGTGTGACATTAGTAGACGAAATTCAAAATGGCGACAGGGTTTCAAAGTGACCTGAAAAAAATGGGGTAGGATCATTGGTTGGCGAGGTGGTAAAGAAGGTATGAAATGCATCGGAAGCCCACAGACCTTTCTAACAAAGAGAGAAGTCTTCAGAGCTAGTACAAAATAAAGAAGTGGTGATTGTGCACAGATTTCCGGGTTACGCGTGGTCAGAAGCCTAGAAAAAAAGTATCGCCGCACATTGAAAGCGCGCAACAACGGTACGTAAGAAATTGACGTAAGTGTGAACAGGAGAATATGACCGTAGTAGATCAATGGGTAATGAGGTTGAAATTAAATTTTCATTTTGGTGACAGTATAATTGGGCAGAGAAAAAACTGTTTGTTTAAAATAAATAATTAAGCGTTACCTGTCATTAAAAAAAATACAAATAAAAAAACATCTGCAGCGGACGTGAGGAAGCCAACGTATAGAGAGGAATAAACAGGAGGCTCTAATTGGTCATCAGGCTGGTTTTATAGCACCTCACGTGTGGGGTGTCATGATACGGTCGGCGCAAGCTCCCCTAACATTCATTATTAGCTCATTAAAAACAATCAGCCTCTTTTATGCTAATGGTTGCATAAAACAAGACAACCGCACTGGATTGAGCCTGCTTCAGCATGCTAAATTAAGGCCTCATTAGTTATTCATCTAAATAAACTGAAAGTCATGTTGGGATTGATTTCTAATTTTACCAATGACTTGAACTATACTGTATTTTTCATACAACAACGTGGAGTCCGTCACATGTTATTCATTGCTTTTCCTACATGTCCTACTGTGCCCTCATTCTGATATTGGCACTAGCAGTCTGTACAACTTTGTGGCTGGCTTTTAAGAATAAGATTGCATTTGTTTAAATCATCAGATTTATCACCAATATCATCCTCCCCAGAGTGTTCCACGTTGGGTTCTGCTTTCTCTGTATTTTCTCATCGCACAGTTCACAACGTTAACACCGCCCTCATTAAGGTGTTAATTACAGGTATATTATACTACATATTACTGGCTAGTGTATTGTTCTTTTAACTCATTCACTGCCAGACATTTTCAGACCCTCTTTTACCCTAACGTTTGAAAACATTTGAAAAAAAATTATAAAATTCCTGGGATTGAATGGATGGAGTGTGAAAAGACAAATAAATATGTCCATGGCAGTGAATGAGTTAATGACTAAGTCATCTTTCTGGTTGCTATCTTTCTGTTCTTCTTTTCTGTCTCCCATTTTACTGGCTAAAAGCCTACACAGCAGCTCACTGCAAAGGTGTCGTATTTTGTAAATTGTGTGTAGCTTTTTCATACATACTGTTGCATCTAGAGTGCTTAACAAATTTATTAGACTACCAATCAAAAAAGGACCATCCAGCAACATTAAGTGTCTGATGTGAACTCTTTCGTTTTCTGCCAGATCTCTTCATATCGACTTTGAACAGGAATGAGGAATTTCATACAGAACTCACCATTTTGATCCCCAAATTTGAGTTGGCTCATTGGGCTTCTCTGAGTTGACACCTCAATCAAGGAATAATGATGTGCTTCACCATTTTGCAGTTTTTGATCATGAATTAATACTATTTATACTTAAGCATTAAACATATAATTTTGGTCAAGCACAGTACAGTATTCCCTACAACATAAGCATAAATATGGACTTTGTAATTATCAATGCTGTTACTCAATAGCAGCTCTGGCACAAATTTAACAATGGGTATTGGTCTGATAAATTTGATCAGCACTTTACGTTGCAGTGGACAGATTTAAAGCCCATGTATACATACACCATTACAGTGTAAGAAAGTAATAATTTTTGGGTTACTGGAAGTGACCTATGCGAGTATGCATGAAACGAAAAGAAAGCCTGTTGGCCGTTAGTTTTAAAGCTTCTTCGCTGACAGACTCAATGGCTGGACCAGCATCGCGTCTACTGTTCAGCACAGTGACTGGGCTTATTATAGAGCCACACTGGGACACCATAGTGCAGACATGCACAAATATATGGCTCCTCCCACTCATTCTTTTTTTCCACGGCTATTTTTCCTGCCATGCCTTTTTCCTTTTGCTATGCTTTCTTTCTCATTTTTACTGTCAAATAGTCAGATTATTTTCCAGCACTGGACACATTCTGCCCTTCTTTCTCACAGTTTCTTGGCGATCTGCACCTCCATTTCTTTTGCCCCATCTTCAGTCTGTCACTATGCACTACCCTCACTTTTTGCTCTTTTGCAGCGCCACACTCCACACACCTCGGCCGTGTCCGATGGTAGATGGACATAGCAAGGGGAAGAATACTAAAGAATGACAAGAAAGGTGTCTTGAACTTTAAAAAAAATGCCAACGGATGTCACAGGAAAAGCCAAGGACATTTCGTGAAAGAATGAGCCCAGTACAGGATTCCTCCACATGTTATATAAGTTGATGTGATTTTTTTCCGGTCTTAATTATTGCACTGTAATATAGGCCTAAGTATTAAAGACAATGAATAATAATAGGAGTGATGTGCTAAAAGCCATTAGAAATATAGTGCGTGTACTGCCTTCTAGACTGTAGCATAGCTAAATGTCCGAGAACTACAACTAGTTGCCACCGGGGTTCGTGTGCAAATTCATTCTCTTGTCCGCTTCAGTCTCTCTAAGTGAAGAAGCAACTGGCATGTTTTGGGGATTTTGTGGAGCTGATCATGGTTTTTGCTCATACAAGCTCAAGTTTGATCCAAAATATTGTGCAGAATGCCTTTATATTTGCACAGGTTGAAAAGTAGTAATGTGCTTTTGAATTTTGGTGGCGATTGGTCGCCGTTTCAGACAAGAAAACGTGACAAACCAAGCAATATTACAATGCTTGCCTCCCCGCTGTGATGTAGACAGCTGAGATGGGCAAAAATAACAAGCCGAGCTCCAAAAGGGGGCGTGCCAATTTATCGTAAAATCTCATCCCAAAAAAAGCACTTAATTTACTACAGTTTTTTACTGCTCATTTTTAAACATGCATACCTGTTATGTAAGAGGCAATGTTCAGCCACCCCAAGTGTCCCTTTAACAGTTAACAGTATTATTTTACGCTTCAATTTATTTTGAACTGACAACATTTCAGGGAGCTGTCGGTTTTATTTTACACTGCTGTTAATTTATTAGAAATGGATCCTAAATCAAAGTCAAACAAAACACTTGTTTGTGTTTTATTTTGAACTTAATTTATCTCTATTGAAGAGTGACTGTTCTGCCTTTTGCCAGAAATAAATGAAAGGTCTTTGTTTAAAATGATCTGGCTTCGGTTAGAAATGTTATGCATCAAAATTACCAATGGTATCCGTTACTTGGTATGAGTATCAGTGAGTACTCAAAAGTTGCATACTGGCCCTGTTATCGGTCTAAAAAAAAGTGGTATTGAACATCCCTAAATACGTGTAAATGATGAATTCATAAACATCGATGAAAATATGACTTCTTTGATACCAACAATAATAACTGTATTAATGTACTTCATGTAGTTATTTTTATAAGATGACATTATGGCTTAATATGAGTGATTAGATAAGCGGTTTGGGTAATTAATGGATGGATAGTTATGTTGACACCCTGGGACTGGGGTTGCCTATCCCCGGTCAGCCTAAAGAGGGTGCTGTGGACTTAACATTTAATGAGCAATTGCAGACATTTCACAGCGATCATGAGAGTCACACTTTTTCCACAGCCTGTGCTGCCGCTGCCGCTGCACAGCGGCCTGGAATAGCATGCTGTGTGTGATAACAACACTTTGACATCGAAAAGTGAGACAGTGTGAATGTGTGCAATATGTTCAACATATTCCAATCTATTTAATTTAAGCGGCCATGAGACTGCCAGAAAGATGTTGGACAGCTCCTTGTACATCTCTGCAGGACAAACTGTAACCAGCGCACATCTCTATTCCAAAGCAAGGTCATATTGTTAGAGATTTTAAGGCTGTTTTACAACATTTCCAAAAAATAAACTGTATCATCTTAACTTAATTAACGGAATTGATAGCATTAGTTAATCTGAATGTATAGTAAATCAAAACTGAGCTACCGTAATTTCCGGACTGTTGAGCATCCCTGAATCTAAGGCGCACCTACTCAATATAAAAAAGATGGTGTCCATGTTGCAACATGGGATATTCACACAAAAAGATTTGTTTACATTATTAACACATATCCTTGTATAAAAGTGGGTTCACCAGGTGGCAGGAAGCATTTTCCAAAGCAAGTCTCGCCATAGAGTCATTTCACAATGCTCTCGCGTCGGGAAACATTGGAGATGATCGACGCATATCCAGGACTACTTCTTTTTCTTTGTGTTTGTGACGTCACGAGAGAGGGCTTGATGTCACAGCAGGCCACAGCTCGCTCACTCACGGGCTATCCCTCAGAGCTGTCGCCGCTTCCTGATGTGAGACGAGCCCTCTGCAAAGTGGGACACGCCTTGTTCTTGTGAATACTCACAACGAGGGCAAAGTGGGGAAAGAAGGGATAAGGGATAGAATTGGGATTGGCCCTAAATGCATTGGCGGCATGAAGCTCGTTAGCTCATAAAAATCCATAAATTATTGTATCATTGTTTAAGCTGCAGAGTACAGAGCGTGTGAAAAAGGTAACATCTTATTGAAAGGAAATTACAGTAAATTTCCCATGTTACCAGGTGGACACCAAATTGCATGTACCGTATTTTACAGACTATAAGACGCATCTTTATATAAGCTGGACCCACTATTTAAAAAAAAAAAAAAAAAAAGCACCTATCTCTGTTGAAAAATGTGATATTTATTGCATTTACAGAACGATTTTGAACTGTTAATGTACATGTATGTACCTGAATGTACCTGAACAGATTCTTTCCTAACAGTGCATTTTAACACAGCAGCAAATTTGCTGATTAAAACGGAACAGAACCAGATTAGTCGCCTCTTTATATAAACTGCATGGTTCAAAATTTAGGAAAAAAGAAGTGGCTTATAGTCCGGAATATACGGTGTGTGTATGTGTATGTGTATATATATACATATATATACACATATATATATATACACATATATATATATATATATATATATATATACACATATATATATACACATATATATATATATACACATATATATATATATATATATATATATATACACATATATATATATATATATATATATACACATATATATATATATATATATATATACACATATATATATATATATATATATATATATATATATATATATATATGTGTATATATACATATACATATATATATGTGTGTGTATATATACATATATATGTGTATATATATATATATATATATATATATAGGTGACAGTCTACATTTATGTTGTACCTTTATAATCACCTTGTTCATTATACTTTTGTATGTAGCATTCGATTATTAGTAATTTATACTATTGAATACAAAATATATTATGTTTCAGTGATGAGGCACCATCAAAGACAGAATATTTTTATTTAATTTATTAATCATGCAACCTTTGTATGCAACTTTCTTTTTCCTTGCAGCAAATTAACTGTGATGGCTTAGGGTCATAGTGATAAATGGCAGTAAGTGCAGGCAGTTTACAAATAGTTAAGTGGGAGACTACCGTTTTAAACACTTGAACACCTTTGAAGTGAGAAAGAGGCGTACGTGGGACTTTTTGTGTTGAACCCCATGTTTACTTAAAAGTGAAACAAATGCCTGGGTCTGTTCCTTCAGAAATTAATTATCACTCAAACGTCTCAATCGTATACTGGCTTCACTCCAAAAGATGCACGGTACATGGCTCATAGTACATCCAACATCCAACTCATTACAGAAGAATATAATTGAGCATGTGGTTCCATCCTGTCAATTTGTCTCCGGTTTAGCGCCACTTTTTTGTGTGCCTTAAACAAGGCCAACATCCTCATTACTATAGCTTCTTGTACCTTCAAAGAAAAATACAGTGTTATCAGATTTTATTTCCTATGGCAAACAGGCACCCACTTAATGCTAATAGTAACTTTGATTGTAAAGTTTGCCAGCTTGTTTTACAGCACACAGTCCCTGTCTGAGCCGTATGTCAAATGCCTGCGCTCTGTAACCATCTGTACAGGGGTTAAAGGGCAATGCAACAGGAAGTAACTAAGTGGCCTATGAAGCTGTTGGGCATAAGTCTGAGCAGACAGCATTGGCGAAATGACACATGGCTCTGCTCTCACCATGGCTAATGAAACACATCCAACTGCAGGTGATTACTAGGGGGGCTGCCTTTGTGGAAGTGTGTGCATGTGTGTGTATGCATTTAGGTGCACAAACTGTATGCCTTTCATTTCCAAAATCTTATAAACTACTGTGAGTTACCGAGAGAGTGAGCAGCCGTGGTTTTGGAGCTGAAGAACCGTCCCAGTCCCAGATCTCCTAGCTTCACTACTCCTGTAGCTGTGATGAATACATTGGCTGGCTTGATATCTGAAGAAGAAACAACTGATTTTAGGATCTTAATAGATGCTTGAAGGAAATTCTGGTCAGTTTGTTTCTATCAAACGAATGAAAATTCTTGTCAACGTGACATTCTACAATTACATGATGCCAGCCAGTTCAATTTCAGAAAATGTGTGCATACAATGTTAGTATATTTTTGAGAACATTGACTTCAGTGACGTTTGTCAGGGAATCCATCTCGTTTTTGGACTGATGTATGAATGTAACCCCCACCAGGCTTTCAAATTTACTCACTCCGTACAGTATAATTGTTAAGCGGCTTTTCCACAGACCTCCTCTCTGTAAAGTGGTCATTAAAGCTCTGAGCTCCACATTCATTAGTGTCCCTATACTCTTATCAAAGACAGTCTAACGGAAGTATGTCACACCTGTAGCTGTGTGAGTGTGTGTTTATGTGTGTGTGTTTCTAGGGACTTCATTTGCCTGAATGCTATTAAACACATGTGGCACCATTAACACTATGTTCTTTGGCCTATGTTTGGTGGAACATTAACAGTTCTGAAACCCCTTGTATAAAAACGCCATTTGGATTTGTTTTTAAGACATAATTCTGAATGAGAATACACTGTTAAAAGGTGGTTAGGTTAAACTCTTGCTGAGATCAATGCAATATGATATTGAAATAAACAAATATGAAAGTCCGACAGTCTTTTATACAACTGACATTCTAAAGTGTTTTAGTAAAAATCCATAATAGGTGATCCTTTTTACACATTTACGCACCTCAAGTGATAAATGAGGTTTACAGCTCTGAGTAGCCCAAAATTATTTAAAATTCAAGCACCAAAATATTTTTAATAACTAAACATAACAACTCATTTGACAACTAATTTTAAAAAATGGTATTTTACTATTCATATAATTTCAGTTAAGAGGGCTCTTTTTTAATTTACTAGTGTATTGACCATAACAGAAATATATTGAAAAATATATTTTTGTAATTACCATCGCTCGTAACGTTGCGCGGCTGTGGCATAAACTTTAAATTAGGTGAGTGTCTAACATTTTTTTTTTTTTAGCACTGTATGTGGAGTGTTTTTCATCAAGTCTACCTCTGTGCATGACTCTCCGGGAGTGCATATGCTCAAGTGCGCTGCAAAGCTGGACAAAGTACTTCCACACAGTTCTTTCGGGGATAAGCCTCCTCTGCTTCTTAAAGTGCTGCAAGAGAAATTAACATACACACACATAAAAACAAAGCAAATAATTATTTTACCTTAGAAGAACAATACAAGACGTTACGACAACAGAAAAGTTTGTGTCCTGCAATAGAGTTTTAAGTATTGGCCCCTACTGAATATGCCCATCCAGGATCCATTCCCAGTCCCCCACTCTGTGGCTCCTTGTTTAATGGGACCCAGATAGATTTCCTCTCATTCAGTACCTTTCCTAAAACTAAGTCTCTTCTCATTTTCTCTATGGCCTTCAATAGAAAGCACATGCACTCTCAGTAACAAAGGCAGGAAATGTGTGGTACCTTCCAAAAGTCGCCCATCTGGCATATAGTTCTTTTGTTCGGTACGGCTTTCAGTGGCACACAGTAACAGTTGTTGTTGTCTTTTTCTTTTGTTCTTTTAAGTTTATTTTAGAGGGCGGAACTGATCGGACTCCTCCAACATGTGGTCTTTTATTAAAAAGTAAAATAACTGAGACACAGCTTTAACTAACTAATATTATGGCGCACCAATCACCAGCTGAAGTCCTCCTCAAAGAGCAGTGAGTAAAAAAATAGTCCAGTTCGAGTTAAGGTTTCTATTCCTTGAATTTTTCATTTTACCGTAGTGTACGCATATATTTTCTTGCAAAACTTCAGTCAAAATTTGTGAAGGCGATCAGTAACATAATAGTGTTTCCCTTTTTGGCACACTGCCATTTGTATATCGACTGTAGCAAAGGGTGGCACTGATCAAAGGAGGAACATTTCGGTGCGACAATATGAACGGAGGGGGAGGGGCTGAGTTAATCACATTTTCTCAAAAAAGTGTGTCTTCCATGCTGTAACAGCCCTATGCCTCATGTATGGTAGATGGCTGCTTTCCATTGCTGCCCTCACACACCACTATCCACTTGTTGTTGAGGGTCTTTATGGTATCACTAAAATGAAAAGTTTATTCATTTGTCCACCTATAGCACTCTAAACAGAATATTAAATCGCTAACATGAAAAATCACACTGTAGGTTTTAGGTAGATGGCGACTGTTAGAGGACCTGTCAAGGCAAAATAAAATGTCTTGTAAAATTGACAATGAAGAGATGAGTGTTGTTTTTACATTGCACAATGTCTGATATCCTTTTATTGGATTTGCAAGATAATTTCAGTTGGCAATAAGCAGGATGAGCTGTTCCCAAGTTATTTATGTTGGTCAGAAATAGTGATTTAACAGTCTGCTATCTCTTTAATATTCAAAAATGCTCCATTTGTAATAAGCTTTGCTCTGACTGATTACTTTCCCGTTATGAGGCCGACATGTTTCTTCATCGTGAAATTTTGCAGGCTGATGGCGAAATGGTGCTCAGTGGCAAGGCGGTGCATGTGAAAGCTTTTGTTAAGCCAACCTCCACAGAAGATGCCTTAAAAAGGCACAGTTCTGCTTCGGAAATGCTTAAGAGTTTCTCCCAAAATAAATTAATGCAGTTCATTCCTCAACTCCTCTGAGAGTGGTAGAATAAATTTATTGGCTACTGCATCCAATCCACAAACCGCAAAGATGTCACACTTCAAACAGGACACAGACTCATTTTGACAAATGTTATGCATAAAACAGTGGAAATAATTGTATTGGACTGACAAATTTGAGTGAATTAAAAAAAGAAAATGCCAAGTATGTAAAATCTGGCTCCAAAATCATGAAAAACAGAGCCCTCCTCCAATTTTTCTGATGCTGTATGCGCTGAAAACACAGCAGTGACTCAACATTGCCTCTGGAGGACCAAAGTAGTATTACAGGGTTGCCTTGGTCTCATTAGCTTGTTTGACACTTATGTGAGTTATTTTACTGTATGTCAATGAAAATCAAATTACTTTGCATAGCCGCTTATAGTACAAGCAACAGTACAATAGATAAATACAAAGAAAGACATTTGGTGAAGTCCACGGGTGAACAGCCCGACTGAACAAAGAAAGAAAAAAGAAGAGGATGACAGAGGTAGATGGAAAGAGGAAAGGATAGACCTTGGCCTATATCCTAACAAAGCCCCACTAAGAAGCCATTCTTACTTTGTCCTCCCATTTCCATATCAGAGGACTGTTTGATGTCAATGGGGAGCACATAGTTGCTCACCACCAACTGAACCGTTACGCCTTTGACTGCAAACACTGCACATGCAATATTCCGTAAGTGCATGCAAATTCAGCCATTTTATTACATTCGAATTCTGAGGTGACCAGATTACCATGAATAGAAAATTAGGGCAGGAATAAGACTGAAATTTAAAGAAATAATGAATGAAGCAAATATTAAATGCATGCTTTTCGCGTTCTTCTGTTTCGGACTCCGAAACTGTAACACTACCAATACATTAACTAATATGCACCTTTGCATTTGACACAATTATGTCACACTTTCCTAAACAGAAATAAATTTTATGTCCTGTCAGAAGCTTTCACATACCATCTTGTGCCACAAAGGAAGTGAATCATAATGCATAGTCATCATACATAACAAACGTACTGTACAAAATTAAATCTAGCAGTCAATGAAAATGAAAAAATAGCAAAGTGAGGGAATGCAAATAACGAATTGTACTACTTTGGGGGAAAAAAGAACAAACAGCAAACTCATAATTATTAATTACTATTTACTAAAAAAGAGAGCCCCTTAATGCATGCTGTGTACTCCTTCAAACTACACAAGGCTCGCGTAGCAGTTTGCGTTTTGAGCCTCATCAAAACATAAAGAATACAACTGAGAATCAAAGATAATTTTAAGTTTTTCCTATAATTGAACGGCGGAGAGAGTCCCAAAATGCTTCGCCCGGCTGCTTACGTCACTTGCAAAATGGTCAAGGTGAGACTGATTCTACATATGGTGCAGCAGCTAGCTAGCAACGAGCTTTGGCTGGCTGGCTATACTACTGCACAAAATCAGGTTGCTGTTTCGTTCCTAAGTCAGTAATCACGAACTCCATGGAGGCGGAGAAGCTCCACTTCTTACAAGTATCGTTCTCACAAAGGGATTATGAGGAGTAATTAATGGAGGGAAAGACGGCGATGCCATACTAATTGCTCAGCTAACCTAATGTTATCGTGAATCGTTTCGGGAGGATTGAGTACAATTTTCACAGAAGTCTCGTTGGAACCACGTTCAAGTGGAGTGTACCCATTTTTCAACATTTAATAAGTGTCTGGAGAAAAAACATTAAACTTTATATCCCATTCATTGATGAATCAAAAATATAATCGAAAGATAAATCGATTGAGATAATAGTTAGTTGCATACCTATTCTCATGATTGTGTCGGCAAAGTCTTTGCTGACACAGTTCACTGTGTATGTGTATGTGCCCGCGCGCGTGCACAATGCCTTGCGTGCGTGAGATCCTTCAGCCTGCCATGTTCAATCTCTCGGGCAGCTAATCCTCGGCTTTGCGAATTTGCTGTGTTGAACTGTATGGATGTGAAACTGCTGAGTATGACTGCAAACAGCTTGTCTAGCTGTGCTGATACAACGCTGCAGCATCATTTATGCATAGGAGAAAACCAGCCTTTATACATGCAAACCACTAATTTGCCTCACTGGCAGGCATAATAAAACCATGGGCTTTGGCTAAGTTAAAAATGAAAAAGGGGAACCACAGGGGCAATTGCTACTACTTTTGAACTACCACATTTTTTGTTCCACTTCATCTCAAAACAAACATGAGCAGCTAGCCGACAAACTGTCTATATGTGGTCACCTACAAGGTGTGTCAGAAAAGTTACATGGCTAATATCACAAAAGACATTTTCAAATCCAAATGACATATTTTCCATCTCAAAGTAAACACTTTCCTAGCTAGTGTTACACTTGCATTTTCTGCCACACCTTCATGGATTATTGGAAGGATTCTTCCGGGATGGTAGGCAGCTCCGTTGTCACGGCCATCTTGAAAGCCATCCGCGTCTTCAAACCGGGGCCCTTTGATGAACTCCTTGATCTTAGAAGCTGGGTGGGAGAATCGCATGAAGGCAGATCGGGTGACAAGGGACGTTACTCCAGCAAGGCGGTGATCTTCTTTGTCAGGAACGGTCGGATGCTCAAGGCATTGGGAGCGGGCATGTTGTCAAGGTGAAACAACCACATGTTGTACTGCCACAACTTTCGCATCTTCTCACGCTCCGAAGAGTGCAAACGTCGCTGGATGCCTTTGCAGACATGATGGTTGATCGTCTGGCCCTCATTGAAGGGGAAAACTTATAGTTTGCTTTTGAAATATATCTTTGGTGACAAGTGCAAGAACTTTTCTGACACACCTCATAGATATACAGTATGGAAGTAAGTCAAGTATTATTACATCTGTGCCAACTGGCACGATAATTTACAAAATGATCGAGATGTGCTTATTGCATCAGTAGCGAATTTGTATATTCAGCAAGAAAGTTGCTAGCTTTGGGACACTTGTGAGGTTTGAGCTTTCTGGCAACTTTTCTGGTCATTATGGCAGGAAATAAAAGAAAAACAATCAGTATCTGATGCGACCTCCATTTACCTTGTGCAGTGCAACACATCTGCTTCTCATAATTAATTGATCAGGCTGTAGATTGTGGCCTAGGGCAGAACGATTGTGGGAAAAGATTGAATTGCGATTTTTCGGACTGATGTAATGATTTCGATTCACTTCACGATTTTCTTGAAATCAAGCTTGAGTGCAATATTCAGTATGTACAGTAGCATTTACAAACAGACAGAAAATTATTTCACTCCACCAAATCCTTAAATGTGATTATTTTGACAGTCTGCAGACATGAAAGAGACCGTGTGAAGGAGGCAGTTCTTTTTCAAGGTTTTTCAAATGGTTCTATAAAACATAACCTACTGCTTGGTGTCATACATGTATAAATATGCAATTATGTGTAATAGTGTATGTAAAAATCCATTCTTTGAACAACTTTTTAAATTTTACATAATGTTTTTTTTTAATACATCAATGTAAGATTATGTAAATATTTGTTTCCACATTTTTGTCAGAGACTTACCAGTAACTGCTTCGAATGGAGACCGAGGGCTCACAGTTATGGTGAGTGTAAAAGTGTCAAAATCGTTTCAGAATTATTTCTGAATTGGTTCTTTAAATGTGAATATTCCCTGTTTAAAGGGTCAGAAACTATATTCATTCTTCTCTTTGCTTCTTTCCATGTCATGTAAGGGTCTGTTTTTTTCTTTTACGCAATGACATCAATTTACAAAAAACAAAAGATTCCCTAAGCAAAGCTAAATTCATGAAAAAAGATATATAGTGGTACCTCTACTTACGAACGTCTCATCATACGAAATTTTCAAGTTACGAAACGCCTCAACAGGAAAATATTGCCTCGTTACGAAAGAAATTTCAGGATACGAAAGGTAAAAATACAGTATGGGCTGCTACTCGCAGTTCCAGAGTTTCCTGAACGCAACATACTCATAGCTGCTCTGCCATTGGCTATTACGTAGCATCTTCCTGGCATCCCATTGCCTAAGAGGGACCTCTGCCGTATGTGTCTATGTGTGTAGATCGACAGGTAGATAGATATATATGTGATAGATATGTCTATGCAGCGTCCTCATTCGGCCTTCGGGCCATGAGGTGTTCCGATAGTTTTGCGTGAATTAGAAATGAGGAAAAGAAAAAAACGAGGAAATCTTTTTTTTTTTGCCCATACATAAAAAGGGAGATAATAGAAAAGTATGAAAAAGGGATGCGTTTGGTTGATCTCGCCAAAAAATATGACCGTAATGAATCGACAGTCGCCACGTTATCAGTTCTTTACTAAACGCCAGGCAAAAACCACTTCTGAGAGAGAACATGAGCCAAACAGGTCAAAAAGCGATGAGGACAGCAATTAAAAGATAAACGACCATCATTTTACTCTATTCTTTGTTTTTTACACTATGCACAACTCTCATTTACTGTGCAATAATCTAATTGTAACATGCATTGATGCATTTTTATGCTTTATAAAACATTTATGTCTGAATATTGGGGGGCTTGGAACGGATTAGGGCACTTACATGGGAAACGCGTCTCTACTTAGAAAATTTTATACTTAAGAAATTTCTTCCAGAACCAATTAATTTCATAAGTAGAGGTACCACTGTAGAGCCATTTTTCGATTTCCTCATTTCATGGAGACGTCTACCAAGGATGACGTCACGTCATTGCCCAAAGAAATAAATGAACCGTCTGTGTGGCAGAATTACTACCGGTACTATCACCACAAATGTCCATTTTATGCTTCATGTTTCAAGTGCGATTCAATTAAAATCAACTGGACACTGTTACTCAAAAACAACTTTGCAGATTAACTGACACTAAAGGTTGCGAGCGTGACTTGGCAAATGTGAATTGGTGCAATCTAATGTGTGTAAAAAAAAAATTAAAAAAAATCAAATACTGTATACAAGTTTTACCAACTAGCATGTTTCATCTTTTGAGTGTATACACAGTAGTTATAAACATACAGGTCTGTGCACATTTAAAAACATGTGTAACTTTATTGCCTATGATCATCGTTTTATTCTTCCCAACTTCCTTTCTCCATTTGAGACAGATGTCCACACAGCCTATTTAGATTAAAGAAGATTTTAGGGGGTCCTATAATATTTGGTTTTTGGTTACATTACGGAATGTATGATTCAGTTTGACTCACTGTCCAGGTAGCCAAAAATCCAGTCTTGCAAAAACCACAGACCTCCTGCCTCCATTCCTTCAGTTATACAAGGCCATATGTCTGGGATGTTGTTTCCAAGTCAACATTCCATTACACTCAATAGGGAGGCAATAGGGTGGCAAACATTATCCTTCTACACATTGTATCAAACTATGTACAAATTAACACTGTGGTAATTCAGAATCTCTTTTTTGAACTGGGTAAATCAGTGTTATGTTGGGTGAAGAGATGCTTGGTCAGGAGTTAAAGGGAAAAAAAAATATTTGACTAAAATTGTTTTTATGCTTAAAATGAGAGCTGTCAATAACCCAAATTTTGCAGCGCAGCGGCACACTGATTCTTTTTAAATAATATTCAGGCATTGAAATGGGGCAGAGTTGAAAAAGGTGAGACGCATACGAACACTCTTGGGTGGTCCGGGGGCATGGTTCCCCGGAAATTTAAAAAAATATATTTTATGTTTAAAAGCATCAATGTGATGCATTTTGAGAGAAAGAAAAAAATCAAGCAGAATTGAAAGACATTATCAATATATAATAAAGTATATAGTATATCTGTACATGGTCACATTATGTTATATAAGAAATTAGAATGACAAATTTTCCCATGAAATGTGCAACAGTACAACTTTAATGGGTTAATAAATAATAAATGGTGGAGCAAATAAACAGTACTCAGTCATCAAAATAGTGCACAAGAAGACAGTACTGGCAGTACTATTTTCTTGTGCCCTACTATCTCAGAGATTTTAGAACGCACCAATATCATTAATCAGTGTATATGTTTGGTGATTTACTGTTAGCTATACAAGCAGGGAGCACAAACATTTAATTTTCCACCACAGTATTGTTGAGACAATTACGTTATCTGTTCTGCCATGTTAACTAACATTATGCATCTACGGCACGATTCTTCTCGTGATATATTACCTGGAGCTAATTTTAAGATTATGTCAACAGAGCTCATGTGTAACTTAAATATACCAGATATTGAAATCATCACTCATCATATTCAGAAAATTGTGATCGGTGCACCCCTAATGCGCAGCTGTGTTTTTATCAAATTCATGTTCACAGTTCAAATTCTCACTTATATGCTCAACTATAGTTAATCAGCTGTGTGACACGCGCACATCCATGTAAACATCAGGTGATTTATCAAGATAGAGCTAATTCATCTATTTAGCACATGAGTCGTGATTGAACACTTTTATTAAAAGCAACGGCTTGATAAAAACAAGTTAGAAATAGTCCCTGTCAAAAACAAGCATGGTACGCTAGGAGTAGGAGTTTTTCAAGTTCGTACACGATGACATCACTACGCATTTACGTCATGACAGAGAATGCACAGACCGGACGCAGCCTGACTTGATGCATGGACTTGCATATGATAAAACACGATACAAGTCAGAAATCATATACAGTACAGGTATCCGTGGCTGGCCGTCGCAAACTGGCTTACTCCCGCCCTCCCCGCCTCCCCACCTCCCGAGTCCCGCAGGGAAAAGGAGTCATATTCATATGAATCAAAATTTGTTACGGGCGTAATGTTAGCGTTAAGTCAGTGATTTCCATAATATTTGGCAGCTCTGCATTTTGCTACATAAAAGCCGGGCCATTCCGAGCCTTGGTTATACTAACATGTCCCATTCATTCACATCGGTCATCTATTTTGGTTTCAAAAGGGCAAATTTCTCCGTTGAGTTGAGTGATTTTCATGCCTGCAATGTGGCACCTTCCTCCACAAAAAGCACGTCCATAAGCCGCTAGCCAAGTTACCTAAAAAGTAATGTTTTCTTTTCAACCATGCAGCCTCTGTCCCATCCCACATGCCAATCATGTGCATTGCGATTGGAAGACACGTCGCGAAGATTCACTGAACACTTCCCGCGGGACCACCAAAATAAAAGTTCCTATATATTCCAGCTGTCATGACAGCTTAATTGTTATGAGGTGCAGCAACAACAGTGCATGTAACTGTGCGTGCACGGCAAAGAAAGATGGCCCATCTGCCCCGAGGCACCCATGGAATCTGCGCCTATAGTACCGGCTGTTTTTATTTATTTTTTATCATTATTTTTCCAAATGGCAGAATTTCATCCAGGCGATGAACGTCTTTTAGCCCTGTACTAGGTCTTGTAAGGTAAACTGTGCAAAAATCTTGTTTCTTTTTTTCATTATCATCAAAAGAAGGGCAATATATGAAAATGAGTTCCAATTCAATGCAGTTATTCTCCAGCTTCTTAACTTCACGTAACGTCATATCACATGTGACAAATGGATGCTCTCCTTGTCGCACCATCAACCAAAGCCAGTGCTGAAACTGGCATCTGAGCTACATGCTACCACAACTGCAACAGTGCTGTACACTGTAACATTATAGAAGTCTGGGAGTGGTCTGAAACGTAACACTGTTCCAGAGCAGCTCTGACTGAGATTTTGTAAAAATACTGCATATAACCGACAGGTATATGCACTTCTTTCCACAATCCAATATAGTAATTGTAACACTGAGGTCAATTGCTTCATCTTTATTGACTGGTTTCAGATGAATATGAGACAAGATATCAGGATGCCAGCTTTTATTTACAGGTATTTTCAGTACAGCTGCATTTGATACTCTGAGAAAACAGCACCTTTTGTTTTAAAAAAGGGCTCACGAGTGGCAAACTAAATATTCAGTCTCATTCACTTGATTCTGATTTTAAGTCTATCTGTTCAAATACTTTTGCTTACCAAAAAATATGGCAGTTTGCTATATAATGTTTCTTCTAAGTTTTGTTTTGCATTTTAATGTAAATACTTGCAAATAAAAATTTGAAATGGTGAGCTCTTGTATTCATCTTTTAATGTCAACCCCAAATATTTTCTGTCTACAACAAAGAAAAGAATTGGCCTAACTCTTCCAATACTGAAGGGGAGTTACAATGCTACAATAAGTAACAAAGAACCTCTATTTCCTCATTTATGTTCTTCATTATCCTTGTGTGTGTATTCATACATGCTATTCTGAAATTTTGGTACTGTTGCTGGGGGAACTCGCTTACCTTGATCATACGTGAGAGGTCTCCGGCATCAGCTAGCTCCAGTACTATGTTTAGCTCATTGTCCTCAATAAAAGACGCATGATACTTTATCACATTTGGATGGTTCAGTTGCTGTGGGACAGAGAAGAAACACAACAGACATGAAAAAAAGTAGTACATCTTGGCCAAACTGGTCTATATACTGTATGTATGAATGTATGTAGATGACCAATAGATGTATTGTAGTTGTTTGGCACTGAGTCAAGCAACTTTTTTTTTTTTTTTTTTTGGGCCACATCAGCACATGACCATTTTATATTCATTTGCATCAACTAAGTTTCTAATTCACAGATTTGGAGTTGGGCCTGTAGCCTCAAAATTTCAAGTTTTGATTATATGGGTAGTGAATTCAGAATAGCCCCCAACGGACAACAATCCAAGAAGCACACAGCACAATTTCCTTGCATCCACGGGTACTGGAATTGTTGAATCAAAGTCAAAGTTTTTCTTCTCACTGGAAGTCACTCGCTCATTCTCACCGCAATAATCAACTGGCATCTGAGACTGAACTTCTCATAAGCGTTCCCTTTCAGTCAGTCTCCTCCTCACGCTGCTCATTTTGCTTTTGAAAATAATCTGCGAGAGACCGCTTCATTTTTGGAAAATGGTATCCCAAGGGAGGCAGGCTATGTTGTGTTCTGGCTGCAACATGTTTTGTTCTGTCCCCCATAGAGCTTCAAACCCTCCCAAAGAGGCTTACAGAGAGCGTTGCCTGCCTGATATTTGTTGTTCTGGTGCTCCACCATGGAAAAAGAGTCTGTGTAATTCAATTGCCTCTTATTTTGTTGTCATTGTGATTTTTGTCCTTATTACTACCTACATTACAATGTCCATCTTCATATTGTTGAATTGATTGTTGAACAACTTGTTTCACGTGTGCTAAAGTTAGCAAGACACATTTTGTTTTGCACAAAAATACTGGCACATGCATCTTAACCAATTAATCAGGGGTTGGGATAGGCCTCAAAGCTCCCTTGAATTGTAATTGCTTTGATCACCAAGACATTTCTATGCCTTCAACTTTGAAGGAGCAATTTGGGGAATGACCTTTTTTGTTCCAGTGCCCCAGTGCATAAAGCAAGGTCCATAAAGGCATGCTTGGAAAGGTTTGCTGGGGAGCAACTTGAATGACCTCCATAGTCCTGAGGTAAATGAGGGAAAAAAAACCTGACAAAATATTGCCTTAAATAAAAAGTGGAAGCTGCAATAACAGATCATTTCCATTTGATCAGAGTGGGTGTCCCACCAATTAGAAGCAAAAAACATACATACTGTATTTGTAATCCCTATTTTATACGCATGGACCTAACGAAACGGTTTTGTCCTCGAGTGTGACAAAGCTGTGTGACTTGTCACAACAACCCCTCTAACTGTGATGACAAAAACTCGTGCAAGACACACACATACACAGGCACACATACGCACACATCAACGCATACACGCCTGACAGGCTGACAAGGCTGGCAGTCAGAAAAACAAGCCGGGTTTATCTCAGACTGCGATTCCTTCCTGTTGGTTGGTCAATAAGGCAAGAAAAACATTTGTAAACAAAGTGTAACCATCGCGAGCAAGAAGAGCTGAGAGAGAGAGGGAAGGTGCCATGAGGGGCATGAAGGACACCGTTAATTTAAACCACTGATTGGGTGAAACATAGGGGGAAAAAATTGAGACAGCAAGGAATGGCGACGTGAACACAGTTAAAGAAGATATTAGTGAGAAGGGAATGATAGATGCATAGAGAGCTGGAGACGAGGCCCCGTGTGTCGTGGCATTGTGGCACTGTGGGGGGGGGGATCAAGTAGACAGAGCAGTGTGACACACGTCCTCCACGTGGCTTCGCTTTCTGCGCTGTGATTAAAGAAATGTTCATGCTCTGAATGATGCAGAGAAGAAGGGAAAGGAGGGCTCTGTACAGTACACTGCACCACACTGCACTCTCCACCCCATCTCTGCATCCCTCCCTGATCCTCCTCCCTCATCCTCCCTTCTACCTTCCCCATGTCTCCATCTTTCCCTCGCCCTCCCTTGTCCTCTCCCTTCGCCAGATGTATATTTGGCTCAGCGTGTCAGTTCTACATGTCTTCACACTGTAGCACAGCCAGAGAGCGATGACATGCCCACCCAACCCATTCCTCTGCCATAACTGTAACCTCAGGCAAAAGATACAGAGGACTGTGGAGATATATTCACATGCAGATGTTGATGCTAATGGCGGATGGAATCCTCGTGTAAAACAACTATCATTCATTAGGAAATATCACATAGAGGTTTAGATGATTATGTAATTACACACACAGCCTGGGACCCACCAGCGTATGTAATTACTTAATGATGTAGGACTGAGTGTGCTTTATATTCTGTGAGCTAATGACATGGCTGAAAGAAGAATCTGATATCTAGGAAGGAAATCTGATAATATAAAATTACCTCATGATGAATTAAAATGTGGACCAATGGAATAGTTATGTAGACGAGGCAAAGGTTTTTGCATTCCAGTGGATAGGGGATAGGGGCCGGGTCAGCGCTCGAATAGGGAAAATACGCAATTGACAAATACGCAATGTCATTGAAATGACAAAATTGTCATCCATTGAAATGCGTAAGTGGTGAAAAAATAAAATACTTTAAAATATTTTTTAACCATCAAAATTCTTTAAAAAATATGGATAAACATTGAATGTGTTTTCCACGAAAACGGGTGGCATAAATAACCCAGAAAAGAAAAAAACAAAACAAATAGAAAACAACAACAAATATTGAGAAAAAAAAATGGACAAAAATCAGCGATTATGTGAATCTGCAGGTGCCGAAACGCAAATATCAGGCGGTTGACTGCACTTGAATGGGACACTTTTTAAAACAGGAACTAAAGCCGCAATTTTAGACCTTTTAGACCACAAGTGTCAAACTTAAGCCCCGGGGGCCAGATCTGGCCCACAACGTTTCATTTTATGCGGTGTTCTAGGGAAAATTATGTCGACTTCATGTTTCTGGCAATTTCACTTTTTACAACACTTAGATATGAAATGTAGTAATCCATCAATTTGTTGTGTAAATGTGACAATAGAAGGCGATCATATGAATTTACATAACGGCCCTCCGAAAGAAACCATAACTACTATGTGGCCCGTGACAAAAATGAGTTCAACACCCCTGTTTTAGACAATAGAGTAAAAATTTAAACCGAGGAAAATGTAGATTTATGTTTGATATTTAAAAAGCTCGTTACCTAACGGGTATTTGTCTTGTCAGTGAACACATGCTTCCTAATCACATTGGCGCACACACACAAATGCACACTTAGCATCTTTAATTGTTGACATCATTATTCCTTGGAACATAATCCAGAATTGATAGTAATTGACAAAGCGGAGCACCCAGATGTGGAACTGCATGCTTGATGAAAGTTAATGAATGTCAGAGAGCTGGGGAACTCAGTGGGGACAAAAGAAGAGAGAGTGAGAAGTGGGATTCTCAAGCTGAAATTGGTATGCCAGAACTGGACAATGCAGATGAATAAGCAGACGCAAATACAGACAGACAAACAAACAAATAGGCAGACCAATGAAAGGCAGTGACTAAGAGTAGTGTGTATGCGTTCGTGTGTGTGTCCATGCATGCGTGCATGGAACCACACACAAGTATGTGTGTCATTCCAGTCGGTCCATGCCACTGTGTCTCTCATTATTCTGATTTGGCTGCGTCTCCTGTTGGCCTGTCTCAAGGGGGGATAAGGCAAAATGGCTGTCTCTCTCACACTCAGCCTTTTATTATAAGGCGTGCAGTCAAGGGCCAGGCAGAACTTCCGTGTTCACTTGAATGAGCTTTTGAGAGAGGGGAAAGGAGAAAAAAAAAAAAAAAAAAAAAGCTCAAGGCTGAAGGTAAACCACCATGAGGAAATGAAGGGGTTGTATGTGAGACAATGATTGGTGAGAAGGACAAAAAAGGAGGAAAAAGATACGTGACAGACAGCCAGCAGAGGAGAGAGTGAAGGAAATTAGCACTATATAAAGGAAATGCGGAACATAGTCACCTGTCAACGACTGACAGTGAACCCTGACATAACCACTTGTAGGAGGTCAGAGACACAGACTAAGGTTAACCCTGATGTCTTGTGGCATTAAGTCAAAAGATGAGCTGCTCAGTTTACACATCTCTACAATGCGGTGTCTGCATCGGAGTATCCTTGTCCCTGATCGGCCCCTGGAGCCACATTGGAGTGTTTAGAGTGGCACAAACTAATCGAATTAGTTCCCTTCTTCTCCTTAATGTATATGTGAGAAAGCATACAAGCATAAACAGCCTGCAGTGATTATGCATGGAAGACGAGCACAGATGTGAAGGCAAACATAATCTGGAAACATACGTTAAGGGATGAATATGAAAAATGACTCGCAGTGCTTTTACAAAATACAAACATTTGAAAACAATCTAACTGACACATTTTATGGTAGTTTGATCAATACCACATCATTGGGGGGCATGAAAAGCCAGCCACAGTAAAAGAAAGGCAGCATAATATGCTGATGTTGTGTATGTCCCATTTGAAGCAATAAAACAAAAAAAAATGTTTGGCAATAGATTATGAGTCTCCAAGCCTGGAGGAATCTACTGTAGATACACTAACACGCTCACTCAAAGACTCAGTCAGTCCCAAACATTCCCTTTTTTCTTTGTGCACAACACATTGAGAGAAAACAAAAGAAACAAAATACAAACGCACCCACAAGCACCTCACACACACACACATCCAAAATGCCTTGTGCAGCTGAATTGTTTTCTTGCGGTGCAAGCTGAGGCAATTGCTGCAAAAGACACGATCCCCCTCTTCTAAGGTTGCTTACCTTAAGGAGATCGATCTCTTTGATGCAATCCTGCCGAGCTTTGGCATCCATCAAGTCAAATATCTATTAGGGGATCAAAAAAGGAGAGAGAGAGAGATAGGACGCAGATGCGCATTATGGCACGTTCAATAAATACAGTATAAGGTGGTGAGAGTTTCAGAGAATTTTTTTTTTTTTTTTTAAACATAGGAGGATGGTTGCTGTTGTATGACAGGTGGAATTTCATTGACTACAGTGTTTCACACCTGACTGACTCATACGTGCTACACATCCACATGCAAAGTTGAACCTAGGACAACATAACCTTGAGTTGAACACTCCAACTTCTATGTTCAATGGTAAATGTGATAACATCATCATTCTACATTCATATTGTTTTTATTGGCATGTGAAGGGACAGATTTTTTTTCGATTTGATGTAATTTTAAGAATTTGAAAACCTATGGCTTACTGTATTTTAGATTCTATAAAGTTGAATAACAAATGTTGATGGTTTCTTACCTGGACTTTCTTCAGGGCCACAGATGTGTTGTCTAGCAGATACCTTGCGCGGTAAACCTCACTGAATTGCCCTCGGCCTATTTTCTTCTCAATCTGGAAATTAGCAAGCGAATTGTGCCCCATGTCTGGCTGCAAAGGTTTCTGAAAAACAAAAATGTATGAAAGACTCTGACATACAGCAAAGTGAATGCGTGAGATTGTACATAAATTGGAAGGGAAAGAAAAACAGAGAAATTACTTGATGACATTTTTGGAGTTACAGTAAATGTTAGATGATACCAGAGGAAGTCAGGGTGTGACTAAGACACTGATTATTTCATTGGCTGGTGAAGAGTGGTGCAGAGAGTTCTTGACAAATGTGCACACATACTAAACATTACTTTAGTCAATGTAGAGACAGAAAAAAAATCATGATCACACCCTATTGTGTTATCTACAATAAATTCATCCGTCACCAACACAACTCTATAAAATACGTTGGAACCTAACATGGTTTGCAGTTCATTTTTTAATAATAAATAATTATTGAAAAATAGTGACTTGATGGCTAAATATAGCCATAATGTCGCAAAGTCTTCAACGCCAAGTTGTTGCCAAGCACACACATGCACACCACGGTAAAAATATTTATGTTTTATTTTGATTTCATTAAAGCGGAAACCAACCCAAGCATATTTTTTTCAAGAATATGTTCCCAGCAGGCTCACTAGTTGAAACACAGCATTCTGATTAATTTTGTGTATGTGGAATATAAGTTAAGTAGCAAAATGCACTTGTTTTTAGCCATCTCTGGGGGTGGCCATTTTGTGACCAATCACTGCTGACCTGTTCTCTGAATCTGAGCCGTGATTGGTCGTAGTGAGCAGTTGTGATGTCATTTTCAGTCGACAGAAGACAAAATGGCCGCCCCCAGAGATGGCTAAAAACGAGTGGATTAACACCTATTGGCCAAACGCAATATTTACCAGAATGCCCCGTTTCAACTGGTGGGCTTGCATAAAACATATTCTTGACAAAAATATGTTTGCGTTGACTTCCGCTTTAAGTGTCAAAATAGTGTTACGAGCGCTGGTCAAAGACAGCGGAAAGGTCGGATGTGGCCCGTGGGCTGTACTTCCATCAGGTCTGCAGTGAATGTTAAGATGTTTAGTTGGGTCTATCTATGGTTTGACTGCCTTTCTGTCTGGTGTTGTATGTCGAAAGAAACAATTACTCTTGCAAAAGAAAACACTATGTGGAAAAACACTGTCATTTAACATTCATATATAGAGTTTACAAATATACAGCGGACATTAATTGGACACTGACCCAAGAAAACAGCTGCCCTACATTAACAACATTGGTAATGACTAAAATAATTTATGATTCTGGAATTTTTTTCAGCTCTTCATCTTTTTAAACAAAACACAAATGTAACACTCCTCCCTTTTGATCACAATTTACAAGCTTATGGCAGCCAACCAAACACGAGCTAGCAGTGAGAACGAGATGACAGTGTGGCACTATAAATTGTCACAATGTGTCATTTTCTTCCATCTTGTCAAACAACACAAACAAAGGGGAATCAAATGCACAATACCAGTCCAAAAAATATCCAAATCAGAGCAATCTCTTCACAAAAAGTTGAGTCCAGGGGTGCCCATTAAATGGACCATGAGCTAGCAGTCGCTCACGAGGGGAGTTTCGGTAGCTCTCCTGGTATTAACTCAATCACTGCCAGCACCCCCAATTTTATGCTATTATTATATCTGCCTGTCAATGAATGAGTTAAAAAAAAAAAAAGACTCCCGTCCATCATCCATTGTAAATTTGTCACTTGATTGACATTCAGGGCAGCCAGTCATACGCCTGTTGTATGCCTCACCATGTATTCATGTATTAAGTAGTTTGCATGCTGAAAAAGTGTGGGCACTCCAGGTTTGATCCAATAGGAATGGAATAAAACAGAGTAGAAACCTAGCGAATTAAAAACAGTAACAGCGCTCAAAATCCCTTACCGTGAAATCCTGTGTATACTGTAATACTCACCCGTGTAGAATACGTCAACCCCTCGCCACACCTCCCCAAAAAAATAAAATAAACCGAAAAAAGGAGTTTTTTCTCTCTGTCGGTGTATATTACGATACTCTAATTTGCTAGTGTCCATTATGATCATCTGGTCACATTTGTGCAAGGGCATGTTTTTAATGCTCCCATAACACCGTCTCACTATATACTACAAAACATGATAGTTGAAAATTGCCCTATTTTTACTGTTTTAGACAAACTTGGTGGTTTAAAGTTGCCCTCCATTTCATTTTTGGTCAAGCTCCTCCATTTGCACCTCTCCTGTTTTGAAGAGAACGCTAGGGGAAAAAAATCCTTTTTTTTTCTTTTCTTAATTTGAAAATATACACCAGTTGCACATGATTAAACTGTGTTAAACTAACATGTTATCTGACTACTCATATAACTGATTGACTAAAAACAAAAAAAATATGATGGTGCAACAAACAATTGTGCATTTTATTGTTGAGTGTTGCTGTTGAGGAGTTGTAATAAGCATGAAGAGTCATTAACGCCTAATAACTCCCTTTGAAAAGTAATCCGACAGCTATACCCAGCGCTGCTAGCCACTAGCTCGGCAGCCGCTGAATGCTGGCAACAGGCACCGTACAATACAGTGTCAACATTAATAGGTTGTTTTTTAGTGCCTTTAATCAGCGATTGAACGGACAGTCGGTAGCAAGTAGCAACAGTTTGTGACGGCAATTCCTCAAGGTCTGGATTACAAGTCAAGTCAGCCGTTACGCCGCGACACGCTGCCGGGAACGACTTCAAAATAAAAGCTTACTTAGACATTGATTTGCATATATTATTTGGTTGAGTAAGGTTTATTTTGAAGTAGGCCTTCTTACCGCATTGGCGGCGTGATGCAAAGCATGAACTATTGTTGCTGCGGTGCCAAGGTAGTTGCCTAGGGACTACTAAACGACTAAGCAAGGTGAAACATTTTTGTGTCACATTAACACCGGTGTATAACAGACCCTGCGATTTGGGATAATTCTGGGGGGAAAAATGTGTATTATGCACAGGATTTTACAGTAAGCCATCTAACGCTTCTGCTCAGTCATCCACATGGCTAGACACAGTTATCTGTAACTGACATAAAACGGTAACAATTGATTGACAAGGTGCACAAAAATATTTGGACACCACTGGAGTATTTACTGCATTTTTTGGATTGTTAAGCGCAATATCAATGAAAAAGTCTATTTTCATACATAAGGCACACTAGATGAAGCGCTTTATATTTAAGAAATTTTAATCCACGCGTTTGTTACGTCTCGCCTCGATTATTGTAACGTTTTGCTCTCTGGTCTTCCTATGTCTAGTATTAAAAGTTTGCAGTTAGTCCAAAATGCCGCAGCAAGACTCTTGACAAGGACGAGAAAGTTCGATAATATTACTCCGATATTAGCCAATTTGCATTGGCTCCCAGCCAAAAAGAAGTTCGCAGGCTCTAAAACGTTTTCTATTCGGGCACCGATGCTTTGGAATGCTACCCGCGGATATTAGAGGCACTACCTCAGTAGATATGTTTAAAACACGACTTAAGACTTATTTGTACGATTCTGCATTTAGTTGAACTGTTTGTTTTGGCCTCTTTACTGCCACTTCGATTCTTTTTCTGCCCCCTTTTCCCAGGCTTGGGAACTAGGTGATGAGGACCGAATTGGAGGTTGCTGTTTCGATCCAACAGCAACTGACTGCTACAAGATTGGAGGCTGACCATATCCTAAATAGAATGCTAATGCAATACAAAAATGTATTTATTTTCCCCAACAGTAATATAATTATATTGTAAGTACTTGATCCTCATATTTTGAAAAGATCATGTGCTTGTATTTATTTTTAAACTGGATGATATTTGTACAATGTTTTCAGATCCACATTCAGTTCCACAATCGCACACAGCTGAAATTAGATCAGAAAATTGTCCAATGTTGCATGACGAATCAAAAATGTCAACTTTATTTTATTGTTTCAATAAATTAAATAGAATTGCGTGGATGTAATGGATAAAATACTTATGTGGCATTAGAGAGTTTGTGTTTTATTTCTGGTCCCTGCTGGCTATTACACATCTAGTCATAATTTGGGAAGATTATTTTTCTAATTATCTGTTTTGCTTTGAATGTTTTAAAGCACTTTGAGTTGCATTTTTATGTATGAAAAGTGCTATATAAATAAAATGTGATTGATTGATTGATTGTTGGCAGTCAAAAAACTACGTTTGAAGTGTACGTGAAAGCATTTTATTATTTCCGTTAACTGACAGCAAAAGGAAGAAGCCTGTATTCATCAGGTGATGGGTCCAATTAACCCCTCTGGAAGTGTGTTTGCCTTTTCTGCGACTCTGCTACCAGATGTCTGCGAGTCACTGTGACAGCTACCATACAGGCCACCACAATAGATTATTCAACATTATGACACCTCGATGGCAGCCCCAGCACAGTGCCTCACTAACAAACATGACCAGAAATTGTTACATATTGAACGATGTTGATAGAGCTTTGCATTAAAAAAAATGGGAACACTGTCAGTGTAATATTTGCAGGGAGGTGACCGCATGAAAGGTACAGTATGTACTGTACTGTATGCTGTATAGTTTGAGGTGTTGTAAAAACAATGATGGAGAGAGGAAGAGAGAGACTGACCAAGAGACAGAGGGAGAGAAGAGGACAAGAGGGCATTGCTTTCATTCGCTGCGTGGTAGCTTGACAAATGTTAGCATGAGCCTCTAAAGCGCTGTGACAACCGCCTGCTGAGAGCACAGTCTTGCTAATGTGTCCTGGCATGCCAGCCCCGTAATCACACATTTACATATGCAATGACCTACATTTGCATGTCAGATCGCACACTGTCCGGCATGATTAACAGTGGGCACCTCCCCGTGTGGAGTCGCCTTGGGTGGCAGCAGAGGCCGTGCGAGGGCGGAGGAGAGGGCTGGAGGGAGGGCGTCTTTTTTGGCAGCCGAGGGGCCAGGCTGCCAGGCAGGATTATGTCAGCCAGCAGCACCGGCATTAGACACTTCATTAGAGCTAATCTGTTTAGCAGTGGGCAGTGTATGTAAACTTCACAGGCCATTTGCGGCACCTCTTCGCCCCGTGGCCTGGCCTTCAAAGGGCAGCCAAGCCGCAGCTGACTGACAGGCCGTCTCATCTGCCGCACATGGGTGTCACACAATCAAGGGCTCCCAGATGAAATGAGGGCCTGAGAGACACACTCACACATAAGGAGACGTCACAGAGGAATGACCCTGAATGACGCTGGGGTGACTGAAGAAAGCAGGGCGAGGAGGGGTCAGAATATACAGCATTGCACAAACGTAATTCCATTTATGGATTAGAAAAAGTAACTCAAGTGCTCATACAAATCTAAGCAAAAGACACAGAAGCAATTCATGATCAATGACGTTCACACACACCTCTTCCCCAAATGTTACTGTTGTGCCATGCGGTCTGCACATGCATGCCATTCTGTTTGGTGGTGGGGACAAGGTACGTATGAAGGATGGATGTGGATATGAAATGGCAGATGTGCAATGCATTACGGGTCATATTTGTGAGGGACAGAATGCCATGGGTAAAAAAGGTGACATACAACTGCCATGAGCATCTCGGAGGAAGAGGGAGGAAGTAATGGGGGAAGGAATGGGGTTGGGTGAGAGAGAGAGAGAGAGAGAGAGAGAGAGAGAGAGAGAGAGAGAGAGAGAGAGAGAGAGAGAGAGCGAGAGAGAGAGAGAGAGAGAGAGCGAGAGAGAGAGAACTCAGACCAAGTGTGATACAGGCTGACCAATAATGACGCCATTTCCAAACACAGCTGACAAGACACATGGAGGGTTGACGGGGCAAGGCGAGAGATGAGGGGAGCGAGCGAGGGGAGACAAGCAGCAGAGGGGGAAAGGGTTTGATGTGACAGCTCGGCAGTGCCAACGGCTGCCACAGAAAGGCCAACAGCAGCAGAGAGGACAGACAGGCGGACATCGACACTTCAAGTACATCAGCACCATGCTGGCTAATTTTGAAAGTAAACTGTCCCACTGGCCGAGTGAAAGGCAGAAAATCCTTCAAGTTGTAGGTACTGTTGTGAACCCATTGGAACATTTCGCAGAATCTTAGCAAAAATCCAACTGCGGCGGGGGGGGCGTGGGGGGTGATGTGGGGAACAAACTCATTACTCCTAGAAAAAAAGCCAAGCCATCAGTTTGATCAGCACCAAAATTGTACTGTATACTAGGGCTGAACGATTTTAGGAAGAAATTGTATTGCGATTTTTCTGACTGAAATTGCGATTTCGATTTAATTTGCGATTTTCTTGAAATCAAGCTTCAGTGCAATAGCCACATTTACAAACATGACACAATATATATATATATATATATATATATATATATATATATATATATATATATATATATATATATATATATATATATATATATATATATATATATACTCTAAATTGGCCCTAGGTGTGATTGTGAGTGCGGATGTTTGTCTCTGTGTGCCCTGCGATTGGCTGGCAACCAGTTCAGGGTGTCCCCCGCCTACTGCCCAAAGACAGCTGGGATAGGCTCCAGCACGCCCCGCGACCCTTGTGAGGAGAAGCGGTACAGATAATGGATGGATGGATATATATATATATATGTGTGTGTGTGTGTGTGTGTGTATATATATATATATATATATGTGTGTGTGTGTGTGTATATATGTGTGTGTGTGTGTGTATATATATATATGTGTGTGTGTGTGTGTATATATATATATATATGTGTGTGTGTGTGTATGTATATATATATATATATATATATATATATATATATATATATACACACACACACACACACACACACACACACACACACACACACACACACACACATACATACATACATACGATATACCTTACTCGGGAAGTCTGTATTGTTTAGCAACAAATAGTAAGATAAGTAACTGTGTGTTTGTCCTTATTCCTCTACAACACAGGTAATACAAATACAAATATATTTTTGGGAGCTATTTTTTTCAAATGGTTTATATCAGAGGTGGGCAATTCTGGCCCTGGCACACAACTGTGATTATTACACATTATGTTACTCAAACAAACGGCAAGTGACCAATCAGAGGCCAGTGTTTTGGAGTAATGAACTCTAGCATAGCAACTGCTGCTACAGTATACTAGAGTTCATGTGTATTGTTTATGCAAAATCTTTGTGATTCCCTGCCTAATTTTAGTTCATAATGATGTATAATTATTAAAATGAATACGAAATTAGCAAAAGGTAATCGTCAGCTTTGTACTGATACCCATATTTTGGAGATTCTCTGTGTGGAAATCCACAACAACGGCAAGGTAATGAGCGATTGTTTTGCTGTATTTTGAGATAACGGACTTCTGTGTTGAGTACTTTTTACAAAACATGATTTTTGAACACTTGACAGTGTGTATTTCATAAGAATGAAACTTAGTTGATGAAAGTGGTAGAAGTTTAATCTCCTGAACCATTATTGCCTAATTTTCCTCTGATGGCAGGGTCACCTGTATATTATAGTTTACTTCTGTATTGTTGCAAACATTGGTTAGGTAGTGTGTTACATGTTTACTCTTATTACCATTAGACACAATGAAATCATAACCTCCTGAAGATATGTAAACATGGGTATAGATGAAGTACTGTCGTATTCTACTGTATTAAATGAGTTGAGATTAACGTGCAAGTAGACTCCAAAGAGACAGTGAGGACAACAGGAAGAGACAGTGACTGGCAGGCAGAAGGGCTCACACCCACTCTCACCAATCACTAGCCCCCTTGAGCACGGCACCATGCAATATTCATCCTCAGCCAGTGAGCCAACCAGGCAGCCAAAACGCCAGGATTCAGCCCAAAGGTGCTTCTCGTTGGCCTCTCAATCAGTCTGTACTCCGTCTCACGCTTAGAGACAGACCTGTGTCTGTCAAACTGTGCAGCAACGATCAAAATCACATTTGAAAAGGACTGTGTGTGGGGGGGGGGGGGCACTCCTCAACCTCGCAACTCACATGAAGAGCAAATGCGCCATTAAAAATGCACATCTTACCAGCTCATCTCGTTTACCTTATGCATATGCATCACACCTCCGGGACCCAGAAAAACTACTATATATTGCAAGCAATACAAAATGTCCTTCATTGCATATACAATTGAGATTTCTTCAGGAGGAAGGTACCCCTCCTCCTCCTTGTACTGCAGAGTTTATTGAACCTTGGGAAAGCGCAAACAGATACATGACTTGTTGAAATGTATCTGTCTGGAGGCAGGTTAGACAGCAATCTAATTTACTATCTTTAACTTCAACTCCCACCAAATATGCAATAAGTTCAGAAGGCAACATTGAAAACAGCCGATGATTAGCACAAAGTGCAGGACTGGAATTAACACTCGCAAAAACACTAGAAATAGCTCGAAAACCAGTGAGAGAAAAAAAATCATTAAGCCTGAAAAAGAACATATAATCAACAACTGGGGGATCTGCAAATGATCTAGTGTTTGTGTGTATGGGGGGTTGCCTATGTCAAATTAATCATTAGAGCTTTTATCTGAGTTTCATATGTGGGCAACCCAATTATCCTTAATTTTGCAATTACAAAACTTTGAATAAATTGACTCCCTTGACATTTCCAGAATTAATTGTATAATGCCCTTGCATACTCAAGGAAAACAACAGCCAGGGCCTATTTTTAGTGTTGTTTCTTTTGCAACAAAAATCCACATTTACTCTGGGGCATATGGATGAACATCCTTGTTTAAAGTCTATTCAATAGTTATGGAAGCAAAAACATCCTTCTGGAAAGAAATCAATAGAGCTGATGTTGAAGGACGGCTGTAAAATCCAACCAGATCTGCAATGAGCAAACCGCAGTTTATCGAACCAAGGAAGGCATGCAGGGAGGCCCGGGTCTGCCAGCCTCCAGAGTTCTCATCATTAGAAACAACTCGGCATTCATCCACTGCTGCCTGTCTCATACAATTGCTCCCACAATCTCAAGTATGAGATTGAAATGGTGGTGGATTTTGGTAGGCGCCAGCACTCTTCACCTGCACCAGTGAATATCCGGGGAACAGATGTTGAGAGAGTCTCAACTTACAAGTACCTGGGTGTTCATCTGAACAATAAACTGGACTGGTGCGACAACACAGACGCCCTCTATAGGAAGAGTCAGAGCAGACTCTTCCTACTCAGGAGACTGAGGTCTTTTGGGGTTCGGGGGACACTCCTCAGGAACTTTTATGACTCGGTGGTTGCATCGGTCATCTTCCAGGGAGTGGTCACCTGGGCAGGCGGCGTCTCGGCCCGGGACAAGAAGCGGCTGGACAAACTGGTCAGGAGGGCCGGCTCTGTCCTGGGCTGCTCCCTGGACTCTGTGGACTCGGTGGGGCACAGGAGTATGTTGGCCAAGCTGTCATCAATGCTGGACAACCCGGACCACCCCCTCCGGGGCACCCTAACAGCACTCCACAGCACCTTCAGTGACAGACTGTTACACCCTCGCTGTGCAAAGGAGAGATTCCGCCGTTCCTTCTTGCCTGCTGCTGTCAGACTCTTTAACAAGAACATTGTGTAGTCTCTACAAACTGGCGGACATTAGTGCAATTGTGCAGTCCTGCACCTGAGCTCATATTGTGCAATACCCAATATTCCCCACCACTGTAATACCGTGCAATACTCAACATTCCCCACTACTGTTAGTCTAGTTTTATTTTTATCCAATGCTGTTCCTTACATTTCACTACAGCACTGTCACTTACTTAGAGTATTTTTCCTCTGTACTATGTACAGGCCAAAATGAGTGTTCCTCATACTTTTTATGTAGATGTATGTTGGTGTGTATATACATGCGTATATACACATGTTACTGCGTATATTTACATAGGTTTGATCCCGAATGTTTGCCGTCAATGTTATACATTAAAGGCCACATGCCGTCGTCCCTGTGTGACCTATATCTTTGCTGCTGTAACAATGAAAATTTCCCCACTGTGGGATCAATAAAGGCATTCTTATTCTTATTCTTAAGTATGATTGAAAGAAAGGAAGAAGTTAAATAATACAGGGAAAGCGAATGCACGACAGCTCAAATGCACAATCTAATTTAAATAGGAAAAAAAAAAAAAGTCAATGCATTATTGTTGATAATGCTTCTTGAATGATCTTGGTCGGAGGCATACACACAAACCATTCAACATTAGGTGTAGATCATACTTAAGTTTACAATCAGAGATGTACTACGGTGCCAACATGTTAATTGTCGTAGAGTGTGAATGTATTGCATACTTCTGAAAGGTATCACACTGATGCAATTAAAACGAGAAGTCACTTTCAGCTTTGCCCTGTCAGGAGTCGCCACAGCGATTCAATCGCATGCTATGCTTGGCACTGTTTTACACCAGATGCCCTTACAACCCACCTATTTTTTAGGGGGGATGGCACCCATTTTTTTTTGTGGGGATGAGGGTGTGGGATGGCTGGCAGTGGCTGAGAATTTTATCTATTTTCTAATTTTTTTTATTTAACCTTTATTTAGCCAGGCAAAACAGATTAAGAACAAAATTCTTATTTACAACTGTGGCCTGACAAGAGGCAAAATCTCTTGAGAAAAGAAAAATATGCAATTTAAAAACAAGAAACAGCATATTAAGGCCCTGATACACCAAAACGACGTTCACCAACAGTGACAGACACTTCCCCCCTGTGGCGTCCGGCCGGCTGTCGGCACGTCACGCTGGAGGAATACATCGCAACGACAGACAGCGACGCTGACCATTAAAGTACCTTCTGCGCATGCATAAGATGTAATACCCTTCCATACCATCGGCGGCGGTAGTCACCATTTCTCATGGTTAGAAAACTCCAACCGGAAAGATGTTGGCCGGGGGCTGATTATAACAATTATTCTTCGCTCACGATGAACTCCCACGCGAAGTAAACCATCACGTTCTTGACACGGTAGTGTGAAATACTTACATTGTCAACCCTCGCTCTTGTACTTGTAAGAAGATTAAGGCAGCGGAGGCATGCTCACTGTTTTTGCCTTTGTCACTTCCCGTTCGTGCTCTGATTTGCTAGCTAACAGCCAATCAGAGTGACCAAATGTCACGACTGGTGACGCCAATTCAACATACGCAATGCCCCCAAGACGCTTACAGACGGGTTACGACACTACGACGGTGGCCACTACACCAATCAGGCGGCGCTTAAAGACGCAACGACGCTTAAAGACCTCCAACGTCGGTTTGGTGTATCAGGGCCTTTATGCAAAGGGTCTTGCCAAGACGTTATGTAGATGTGAGCTTTGTTGTGAGTTGGCTTGCAATATTGTCTAGAACAGTAATTCTCAACCAGTGTGCCGTGGCACAGTGTGCCGTGAGAGATCCATTAGGTCTGCCGCCGGAAATTCTCAACTGTCAATTATTTTGACAAAAGTATCTATTTTCTAATTAAAAGAAAAACTGTTTTGTTAATTTATGCCAACCACGTATCGTAACAGGCAAACCATAAAATGTTCTTCCATTAAATGACAGACGGTAAAGCGTGATCCTGTATAGCTAAATTTTGTGAAAGGTTGAGAAACTAAGGTCTAGAAAATCGTTGAACATGTCAGGTTTGACAATATCAGATCCCTGCATGGTATACAAGTACGAATACAGGTATACAAGAATAAGACTGTGCGCCTGTGTCAGGCATATCTACCTGTGGTTGAAACACTGGCACGGCTGCTTGCTGTCCTTGTGGCTGAGTGTCCATATCCATGATGTTAAGGCCTTGAATCCGATTCCCCCCGTCTGAGGATAAAAACACAAATTAGAAATTCTAGTTGGCCAATACAACAGCAGCATGAGATGAAACAATCGTGAGTTAATCAGTTCACCACTGGATAATTTTTGAAGGCAGAAAATATCTCCCGAAATCAACGCAATCGTTTGCAGCGTCAAACTCTCGAATTAAGCAACTAACACCGTTCGGTGGGTGTGCGGTTTCACCAGAATTGGATCCGGTGTCACGTCTGTGAATCTGACACTCCCTGTGTGAAGCCCTCTCACATTGCACCCTGCAGAGTTAAATCATGCACCAGTGTTCTGGAAACAGAGATAATGACACTATATCACTACATCAACTTGGATTTCCTCCAAGCATCCTTTCATGGGAGTTACAAACATTTAAGCAGCTTCGCATCTTTGTATTTTTTCTAAGAAAATAGTTCACACAGAGGTGAGTGCACTGGATATGAGTGTATGCCATGGTGCTGCATAATTGCATGTTCTGGCATGTAGCCTAAGCAGATATTATTTTTCCAAAGGCAGATCCACTACAAGTTGATGATCTTAACAGCATAAACATTGCACATATAAAACGTTGCCGAAATTAATTCAGAGAAACCTTTGATAAAAGTAGGTTCCGAGACATAGTTTATGCTTCCAGTGTGTCACCAGACACACCTACATCCTGTCAATAAAATATGCAAGTACGGGTATAAGAAATAATTGATTTTTAGGATGGATTAACACTGCCTCCCAGTGTACCCGCTAAAAATCTAAACGACATCGAAAGCATTGACAACAAAATATGGTCTAAATGTGCTACATTAGAGGTTTGTCAATAATTAAATCAACAAAATAATTGGTGGAAAAATGGAGAAGAGACAGCCCGGGCCAAGTAAACTTACTTGAACAGTTATTGTTATTACTGACTAGTGTACACGCTAGTCAAGTTATTTGCTGTACATCCAATTTGGGTATCTACATATGCAGCTTGTTTCTTGTGTTCCTTTGTGTAAACACAGCCATATCGGGATGTGTGACTTGTATATGAACTGTAAAATGTAGACTTGACACCAATATAATCAGCTGGATCAGATCGGCTAATATTTTGAATTATATACACATTAAGTTATCAGCCGTAATTTGGGTTGGGCATTGCTTGAATTTGGATGATTCCGGTTCAATTTCCAGTTCTTTGATTCGATTCTAGCTCCTACCTATTCTTAATTCGGATTCTTAAAAAAAAAAAAAAGAAAAAAAAGAGTGGAGGGCACATCCACAAAGTTATTTTGGAGATGAAATTATGAATTTCATGAACATGTTTGTGGACTTTACTGAGTTTACTTGTTTTTTTAATCGCGACCATGCTTGTCTCTGTATGCTAGTGTGTTGCTGCAGCCATTCGCAAACGCAATATACGATGATGTTTGGTGTAAGCGTGTCAAGTAGGGCTGCCACAAACTATTATTTTGCTAGTCGACTAATCACCAACAGTAGTGTTGAGTTGCACTAAGACTATGAAACTACCTATAATTACAAAAAGAAGTACTTGTAAACATTTCACTTTTTTGGGCACCATCTTTTTTTTAATGTAGAGGAAAGTGAAATCAAATGAGTAAAATTAGGGAAAAGCATTGTGCTAAATAAAACTAAACACTTTTAATGTTTTTTTATTCCGCCTTAAACCAAAATGTTTAGTTTTGCTTCTCTAATCTACACATTAAAAATGTGGTATGCACTTGGAATGGGAAAAAAAATAGCAATCTGTAACAATCTAAATTAGTAAATTCTAACAAGTCAATGTTATGTCTTTCATAATTCAGTAACCATTTAAAGCGGAAGTCAACCCAAACAGATTTTTTTCAAGGATATGTTCCCAGCAGGCCCACTAGTTGAAACATGGCAGTCTGATTAATTTTGGGTTTGTGGAATAAACGTTAAGCAGCAAAATGCGCTTGTTTTTAGCCATCTCTGTGGGCGGCCATTTTGTCTTCTGTCGACTGAAAATGACATCACAAAAGCTCACAACAACCAATCACGGCTCAGATTCAGAGAACAGGTCAGCCGTGATTGGTCATTGTGAGCAGATGTGATGTCATTTTCAGTCGAGAGAAGACAAAATGGCCGCCCCCAGAGATGGCTAAAAACAAGTGCATTATGCTGCTTGATTGTGACACATTTGAGGACCGGGATTGAGCACCCCTGATCTAGGGTCTACAGATGGAGATTAGCCAATGGCTATAATTTGGCATGTTTATAATAGGCTTTATACAATCAGGATTTTGAAACCAAACACCAACGAGTAAGTTTATAAAAAAAAAATAAAAAAACCAATAACCGATCATAGAATATGGACCAATCTATGTAAACAACTTATTTACTGTACAGATGAATGGGACCAGCCCGGCCCATGAACAGCCAAAGTTTGCGAATAATTGACGGCAATTGAAATGCATTGAGAAAAACATTTTATTTTTAAATTTAGAATTACATTCAAAAAATGTAGAAATTAATTCAAATGAATAACTCGTATATTTCCCTAAATCAGAAAGAGCCATAGCAGAAGGAAGAAAGAGCCACGTTGCCGCATAAGGCTCTGACCTACATCATTTACTGCACATATCTTCTGGCAATGTAGATACTTGAATATTTTTAATGACATTTAACATGTTAAATTGAAATTATAGTCAAGAGGGCAATCTGGTTCAGATCCAACTAATTAACAGATACTGTCAAATAGATTAAAAAAAACTTATTTCAAATAAAAACAAATATCGGAACATTAAAAAGATGTACATAAATTATTCTTAGGGCCACATTGATGGTCGGATTGGGGTGTTATGTCAAGTCAATAAAAAAGAAAAATGCTGTTTTCTGGATTAAGATGCCATATAACAATTGCTCACCAAGTGGCCTTGGTGCCTCCCATTTGACTCTTTGCACTTGAGATGTGTGCGTTGCCAGATTGAAGCTGGCACCATTGCTCCTCTCTTCAAAGCTCTTGTGTTTCTGCCTGCCTTTGTGTCAAAATAACCAGAGGGCATTTGAGCTTCACGTCCCACAATAAGAAGATCAATTAAGTCTGTCATGTTGAATTATTACACTTCGCAAAACAGGCCCATTAATTAAGGAAGTAACCGATCAAGGGGGGCAAAGGCTTTGACTAATGTGCAACTAGTCCAAGGCTAAAAATTCAACAAAAAATCTGAAGACCTTACTTCACCACGAACATGGCAGCATGGTTAGTCTCATCGTTTTGGCCTCTCAATATCCACTCTCATTGGTGTTCGCTATAACAACAGTGAAAGCATGCAGTACGGCAGCATTTCTGTCATGTGGAAAACATAAGCAGCAGCTACCGCAGTGGGGTAGCAGCGACCATAAACTCAAACCTCCATTATTTACACAAGTATGACAGGTCACACATGTGTGACAGGCCTGTAAAGCCTGGTTTGAGAGGATTAAAACTTAAATTTTATACATTATGAATTCGGACACGGCAGATGCTGCGGACTCCAGCCATGCTAGCTAAGCTACAATTTAGCTGTGCAAACAAAAAAAAACAAAAAAGGCACAACCACTAGCCAAAATGTGTGACTAAACTGAATGATTGATTTAGAGTAAACTAATGTAAAAGCATGTCCAAGCGGCACCGGCTTCCTTCTATATTCTGTACGTGGCTCTGGATGTGAAAAGTATTAGCGTACTAGCATGTCAATTCTTTACTTGACTAAAAACAGTATCTGACATGGTCACAACAAACTGACCTTTTACCATCAAAAGGTAGAGGAAAAACTCAAGTCAATTCACTTGGAAATGAAGCTATGAAGATTTATGGTTAAGTAATTCAGCTGGGATGAGTGCTAGAAAGAAAAAATGATGTCAGATGACTGAGGCCAAAATAATGCTCATTACGTCACTCAAACTGAATAGGGCTCTTCCCTAGAGAGGACATAATTTATGAAATTACGAATATCAGTTGAGAAGTGCAAATCCTAAAAGTAGAAAAGTTTTAAAGGACATTAGAATTGACACCACTCTCCTGATAAACCAGATACATATATACGAGTTGCTGTGTTGGTAAACTTAGTTAAGGTTCTATGAAAAAGCACACCAGCTGAAGCAAGTCTGGGTGGGGTAAAACATATGGGGGTTAGGCTAATCCTCATTTCCTCCCTTCTGTATTATTTATTTAAAATAGGGGAAGAGGAAAGAGAGGCGGTCAATGATGAAAAGGTGAACCAAGGCAGCCTGGCAGAGGGGCACGGATGAAACGCGGCACACAACAAGGTCCTTGAAATAAAGAAGAGTGCTACATCAGCTCTCAATCCGAGGACAAACAAATTGATGAGCTTTGTGCCTAAGCGAGAGCGAAGCGAGAAGGACAAGAAATGGGGTGAGGAGTGGGGTTGGATTGCATAGTTAAAGAAAGAGAGCGGAAACATATGAAGTGACACTTCCCGGCCGGGTTTAGGATGTAAAGGAATCAAAGGCACCTTTGAGGAGCCAGAAGACGACAGCGAAAGGCCTAGAAGAGTGGTGTCCATGATTACAAGAAGTGGAGAAACCTTTGAGTTTGTGTTCATGAAAGCCAACCCCGGGCCTCGAATAAGAGTCCGCTGCCCGACTAACACTGATGATACAGAAAGAGAGGAAGCCATCCGCTAATGATGGAGGTTTCCGGATACTACAAAAGCAGCACACTCTCCAATTCATTTTAATCACTATGCAATATCATTAGCCCAAATGCGCGAACACTCTACATTCTACATTGGACCGTTAAATGAGAACATGGAGGAGAGTAGGAGAACACCAATTACACCTCGGCATGTCAGCCATTCTTTAGTCTTTGAGGAAGCCCAAGACTCGGTGGAATACAAAAGGAAGAGGAAACTTTGTTTCTTCGTGCATAACAAAAGAAATATGACAAAATATGAAAAATTCACTTTGCAAAGCCAGCTAAACACACTTTAGACGCGCCTCCAGTATGTCTTCCAAATCCTGCCAAGTAAGCAAGAAAAGATCAGGGAGCTGATTACATTTTTGCTTATTTTTCAGCTCAGGCGATCAAACATAAGAACTAAACAGCAACACTGACATTAAACAGATGAAATTATTCCAAAGTTGGAGTATATGAATTAATGGCTAGGTCTCTTGTAAGTGGAATGCTGGATTTGTTTGCATAACGCAGACCTTCACTCCATCGCAGTTGGGGGCAGCGCAGCAAATTGATCAAAAAGGGAATCGAGACAACGAAAAGCACTGCGGTCCTGAGGGAGACTACAAGGCCAGAGATCCATAATGCTGCTTGCCACCTACTATTTATACGCCTCCGTTACATTTTTCACTTTCAGAATTTTATAGGCTAATGATTATTTTACGGCAGAAATAAACAGCACAGCACAAAAAGCCCGGGCTTCATGTGAGGCCTGAATTGATTTATTTCTCAACCATCCAAACAAAACTAGCACAGCTCTGTGCCCACTTAAGCGCATCCTCAAAAATACACATCCAGACTTTAACCCGTCCTTCAATGGGCCAGTAGCATCCCTCATACATACTCTTATGTCCGTGTGTCTGCAGCCATGGGAGCACCTGCACTTTTGTATTCTCTTCAATCTGCACCTTTCTGGTTCAGGATTTGCACCATTATTAAAAAAAAAAAAAAAAAAAAAAAAAAAACTCAAGCACATGCAGGTGCAAGTGTCAGCCTCTCACTTCACCTTTGTCCTCCGTACATCCCCTTCATGTTCCTCTGTGCTCCTGCATGTTGTCAACACGAGCTGGCACGTGGCTAGAATCGCAGGCCACCTCTCTGCTCTATTGTGCTGCCCACTCGACAGCATCAGTGACAACCCTCGCATGGCGAGGAGCTCTTTGTTGCCCGTCTATCAATTCAGCAGGTGCCTTACAGTGAAAAGCCGGAGCCGGCCGGCAAGCCAGCTTCGTTCGTCCTAAGTACCGTTTGATGTGTTCATTTCGCAAGCGGGGGTGGGGTTCCGGGGGTGTCGGCCAAGGAGGATGCTAATCGCACCCCCCAAAAAAAACACATTACATTCAGGCTTGAAAAAGATCAACTCCAATTTCAATGATAAAAGAATCGTGACCAACAGCCAATATCAGATGAATCCAGCCTGGCAGTACAATACCTGGTGAAATCCATTCATACTGTCAATCAATGAGAATAAACAAGGTCGGATAACAGTTTGACAACTGACTAAAAAACAGATACGTCATGTGGGCAAAGTGTGAAAAACAACTGAATTTTTTAAGAGGGCTCATGATCTTATATGAAGCAAAAAAAATGAAAAAATTCAAACCTGGGCACATCAAAAAGGCAATTAGGCTGTAAATGGGCTGCCTGGGTCATGCATATCAAAAAGGATTTTTCCTAGGAATGATGATCTCAGCAGGGAAACGTTCCAACTTACACACTTGCTGGTTAACGCACAGGACTAGAAAAGCATGTTTGGAGGTGACCACAACGTAACCGATGTACAGTTTCAGGGCATCTTTTTGTATTTTCTCATACATTCTAATGCACACGTGGATGAAAGCAAAATATCCAGGCTGCGTCTTAAATGGCAATGGTGTCATTTTGCCCTAAAATTTGAGACAGTGCAAGTAAACTTTTCGTCTACTCACTCACGTGCTATCAGTAAATTTGCTGATTGGTTTTTTTGGGGGTTTTTTCACTTTCATTAATTATTAATCGTGAATATTTTTGATTGCTGACAAACTTCTGCTCCACACCTCTACCCATTTATCAATTTTGTGTGGCTTTCAGCTTTGAAAATTTGTGGAAATGTGAATATTGACTTTGCAAGTCTATTTACAGTCTGCATCCCTATATTTTCTCCTTGCGCCCCTAAAATTTCAGGTCAGGGGCCAAAAAAAAAAAAAAAGTCAGTCTGGAGCCGCGAGTTAAGGGGATAGCCTTTTGGCTTGCAGTGATGTTATGAACACACAAAAGGTAAACACTCCAAACATATAAAACTGTGACCCGTTTCCTGCATGCAAACTTTGCAGCAGTAGTTGAGGACCAAAGGTAAATCTAAAGTCCACTAAGATACAATTCTAACTGTTGAACAAAATGATGAACACCACCAATTTTTCTAAAATCGTTTTAGGTCGTCAAACAACAAGACACAGCAACCTGAAATAAAAAAAAAAAATTACAGTACTGAATTAAGTAACAAGACAAATGATGAAATCTTAAGGAAGCCGACCTCTTTTATTTTGTGAAATTCTGCACGTCTATCCACATCTGCACAAATATCCCACGGCATTAAGCTTCATACATGCCGGGAGGCGACGACTCATAGTATTCACAATGCAAAGCAGGGCATCGCACAGCAGAGCAGAATTTGCAGGGCTCCAGGACCAATAAAGGCTTTGTTTGTTAGCCATGTCACCGAATGACCACCAAATTAGCTTAATCACCTCTGGCACCAGGACATTCAATGTGACATTCTCTACCACGGGGCTGGGCTTCTGTTTGCCTGCGAGAGACCAAGAGGCCTTCTAGGGAAAGGGGATAACATGGGAACAAAAATTTGCAAACAAATGAAAATAAATAAAAACTTAAACAATGCAGTCAGCTATATTTTCTGCTCACGATGAACTCCCACGCAAAGTAAACCCTCACGTTCTTGACACAGTATCGTGAAATACATTGTCAACCCTCGCTCTTGCACTTGTAAGAAGATGAAGGCAGCAAAGCCCTGACGAGGTCCGATGTTACGGCGGTGTTCGCTACACCAATCAAACGGCAAAATCAGACGCCGAGACGCTTACCGACATCCGACGTCGAATTGGTGTATCTAGGCCTTTATATGACTTCGGTTGCAGATTTGTTAGTGCCACATGCAGAAAATTGCTGAGAGTTTGGAGTTACACAGCAATTGAAACATGGTTGCATGGTATGTAAGTTTGGGAAATCAAAAACGTACATTTTGTCTCAAATAATTTTCGAAACAAAACAAACGCAAATACCTAAGAGCACAACAAATGCACCGGCAGACAAAACGCATACACAAAAAGTTGTGCATTGATTTTCATTCCTCGGGCAACCATCGTTCTTTGCCTGAGTGCATCACCCAGCATACCAGCCGAATATGTATGCAAGTGTGTATGTGCAAAGAGCAAACGATCAGAGAATAACACTAGCCCTAAGGTGTCGCACTTCTCTCCATTCTCACCCTCCTTCATTCTTCCCTCTGTACTTTGTGGCTGCAGGGATTTCCCTTTTCAGATCCGCAAAGATGACAGACCTGTTCCTCACAATGAGGTTGGACCAAATCTTCGGAAAATCGGCCTCTTTTATAGTTAGTAGCTAAAATAAATTAAGCTAGAAACTTTGTTTTCCAGCAAATAGTCACTTATTTAATTCAATGCATGCAACACATTCCGGGATCAGCGGCACGTTTTCAACTGTGTTGTATCACCTTTTCTTTGACCTACACTCACTGAGTGTTTAAGAACTGAGGACACTAATTGTTGAATTGTTACCTGAGGAATTATTTTCCATTGGTGACTGTTACTCAACAGTCTGGAGTGTAAAAATATTAATTTTAAAACAGTACATACTTCCATTTCTATAGCAGTTGCCTGTATCAGATTGGGTCCTAGGGATGTAACAATTAATTGAAAAATTGATTAAAAATCTATTAATCGAATAATTGCTTCGAATGGAGACGAATCAAACTCGGACATTTCAACACTCATAAGCCCTGTACAGCAACACCTAACAAAAGACATAAGTGTATACAGTACTTAGGCCATTAGAATATACTCATTTAGAGTGCTAAGTGCCTTTATTTTTTTTCTATTCCAGATGCATACCACATTTTGAAAGTGTAGATCAAATTATGCGCTCTCACTAACATTGTGTATTGCGTTTGTGGATGGCTGCAGCACCACACTAGCGCACAGAGAGAAGCGTGGTTGCGATTTTTTTTTAAAAATCGAATCGAAAATCAGGAACTGAAAATCAAATCGGAGCTTGAGTGAATCGTTAGATCCCTACAGGGTCCTTTTAAAATTCCTCTGTTGGCAGAACTGCAGCCAAAGCATCTCAATCCGCTTGCAAAAAAAATGAAAAGAACAGAATAAGTTACACTACAAAATTACAACACAACATAACAAAAAAGCTGGCACCCTAAAAAAAGAACAAACAACCCTAATTTGGCTTTGACCCAATTAATAAACTTGCAAAACTACCAACTACTAAACATTAAATTCAACATTAAAATGCATGCAGCATTCATTGTATTTGAAACACCCGAGAATAAAGCCTCTCTCAATAACAACAAAATTTTTCTGATTACTTGAAAATTCGATGGATTTTTCAGTAGAATACTCTATCCCCACAATATTTGAAAGCTGCAGTCTTTCTTCTTGCTTTCGAGTTCATTGTTTTAAATCATTATGTTTGCCCTCTTCACCACTTGCATCCGAACGATAACATTGGCTGACTGGTGTCATGCACGATTGGTCTGTGTATTTATTTACTGTGTGCATATATTTATTACAAACATAACAACACTATTAATGACCAGAAAACACTACCACAAATCTCCCCAAAAAGTTGCACTAGTGAAATTAGAGGCCTCAAAATAATAGGTCTCAGTTCGCATATAAAGACGTCTGGGTCGGGATCCTTGCCGAGGTCCACATGCTGAGGACCTCTGGTTTCAGCAATCCTAGAAAGTGCATACAAATGTTGTTGTGGTTTTTTTTACATCATTTTACATCTAATTTGACTGAACTCCTCATCTCAGTTGCCAGTAAACTTGTGAGCATTGACAAATAATTGTTGACAAATTTCCAATAGAGCTACTTAGCTCTACAGAAAGGCAGAGAGTGGAGGAAAGACAGAATAAAAAGCTACAAAACAACAGAGGATGAAAGCAGCTGAACCAGAGATCCTGCCTCCTTCAGACATTATAATATTAATATTAATGAGACTTGCTGTCCCCCCCCCCCTCCGCAGCCGCTCTTCCCCTCAGTTGATTTGAACATGAAAAACCTAAAAAGCGAAAATTCCAGGAGTTGCGTATCACAGTTTGACCCTGCAGCCACGCAGCAGACACAAACCATGACAGACTCGCTGTTCAAAGCAGGCACGAGCTGCTTTCATCAGGGAATCCTGGTGTTTTTCCTTACAGTGTGACACCACCAGCCCATGCCATCTGCCTTTTCCTCAAATCAGAATTTCAAGATGCGTCCTACCCATGTGTTGTTTTTCGATGGGCTTCAGAATTGAGGCCCAGCATCACACAGACTTATGCTGCCATGCCGCTTGCTTTCTGCCGATTACAACCGAGCCCCGCGCTGTGCTGCAATGTTAAATATTCACCGTTAAACTGTCAAGCCAAAACTAGCCGGGCGCCCAGCCAGGCATTCGCTCTAGAGTAGCTGTGAATTCTCCAAACCAAAAGTATCGCTTCTAAATCCATTCAGCGTATTTCCTCCTTCCCCAACGCACCCACTTCCTGGAGGAGCACTTCATTAAAGTCATTCTCCTCTCTTCCCAACTTGCACTTTCTTTACCCTAAACACCAAACACGCAGACAGAAGCAAGTAAATGAACACACACACATACACTGTTTTCACCTCTGCTCTACATCTGAGCACGCTGCTGCTGCCTCCCCATGCCTGCCTTCAGATGTAAAATATTTTTATTCTGTGCCCCAATACCGCACGAGCAAAGGTCTCTCATCCTTGGCTTGGCAGGACTTCTGACAGACAGCCGGCAGCGCCATACAAGCCTAACCCCCGCTGCTGCAGCTTCCTGCTGCTCAGAGGGAGTCAGGCTGCCTGCCTCCCATTGACTGAGGGCCAGGCCGGGCAAGGAGGAGGAGGAGGCCGAGTGGTGGCCGCGGGTAGCAAGGACCCCCAAGGAGAGGAGGGCTGAGACCGAGCAGGACAGGCAGAGCGTCGGAAAATTCAACGTACGACCACAGACGACGTGGGAAGGGTTGCAAAAGAAAGAAAGCAGACGAGAGAGAGAGAGAGAGTGTGCTGGAGAGTGTACGAGAGAGAACAATTTGCCCAAATCTATAAGTGAATTTCTACCATCTACCCGTGAGTCATTGATTCCCAACGACGGCGCGGCACAGTATGTGCTGAGAGATCATTTGTGGATTTAGTTAACCGTTGCAGTTGCACTCCTAATAGAAGGAGAAAACGATGAAGTGTGACTTGATATTATGGAAAAACGTTTTAATTGCTACAAATATTTATGCTTGCCTACCAATCAAGTGGTATATTTTTGTGAGACATTTATTTTCAAAACGACCCAAGGGCAACAGCTCAGCTTTTGGCTATATTGTGAGGTCACCTATGCGGGTGTCAAAATGCAATCCATTAATCAACAACTAATCGATGATCACATTAATCGACAGTTATTTTAATCATTGAGCAATCATTTAGAGCTGTGGTCTCAAACTCACGGTTGGAGGGACATTTGCGGTCCGCGGGACGATATTTTACGGCCATACTTGGCATCAAAGTTTGACGTTAGTGCGGGCCCCAACCTTTTCTGGCGTGCCGTCGCCCCGGGTGTTTTGTGTGTGCGTGTGTGCATGTGTGCGTGTGTGTTTTTTGTTTATTTGTTTGTTTTCTATAAATCCCTTATGGGCGATCACAACTCAGAGACATGACAGCTTTCGGTGAAATGTAATTCTGAAGTGACACCAAGTGCGGTCCCACTCATGTCTTTGTCAAAACCTGCTGTGAAGGGAAAGGTTGGCGATGAGAACAGCCAATTTCAAGAAAAACAGAAGACAGAATGTGTTTTTGCCATAATTTAATTTAGATTTAGATGCCAGATTTCATATACTTATGATATTAACATCGTATAACCGTGGGCATTGCCTAATTATTACACTTGAATGAGGCAACTCTTACGACTTTTATGTAATCCAAAATATTTTCAGACTATTAGGATACCGATATCCATGTGCACAGAAAACCGGGTGACAATCAGGCACAGTTTTTGTACATTAAGTGACGTAATGTTTTTTCTCTACGAGGCAATTAGGAGAGGCAACCTTAGAACGTGATTAGAATAAAAAATATTGCGAGTTTCGTTCTAGTATTTTCAGAGAATGATTTGCACATGCATATCAATTTTGATGACAATCTGTCACAGTTTTCGTTCATTATGCAACCGTAATGGAGCGGTTGCAGTTTCACGGTACACGGGTTGGCTATATTTGACAGTCAATCCCGCAATAAATGTATTTTTTTTTTTTTCAAGAAAGAGGAATATGAAACCTGACATGAATAAGAGTGCTATCTAAATTATGACAACACTTAACAACGCCATGAAGCATTTTGAGCACAATTGACCAAGAAGCTAACAGTATACAGCATGTGTGACGAAACAGTGATTATGAGAATGAGGAAATGTGGAAGTGAGCATGAGCTACATAGATTTAGGCTGGGACCAGCGCACACTGCTTCTTTGCTTAAAAAAAAAAAAAAAACACTGCTGATCATGGTTAGGACGAGCGAGGCATTTAACACCAGTTAGAATATTTACAGAGACTGAAGTGGGAATGAGTGGACGTGCACATTTATTTGGATGAGGAATGGCCAAAGTCTTTCGACGCCGTGGAACGCAACAGCCGAAACTGTAAGTTCCAATGCGGCCACACTCGGCTGTGCAGTCAGCCTCCTCGCTGGAACTTTTTGTTTGCTGAACATTGACGCTTGCTGGCGGCTGCAAGCTGTGTCAGACAACACACGCGACTGCTTGGGAGGCAACCCCGCGACATGAAGACACAGGCTCATGATCACCTCCACACGCTGCGCGGACAGTAAGGGGCTAATGTTGTTTAACGGCCTGAAGCTAGTTGTTGCTATTAGCTGTCCCGTTATTCTACCTTTAGCCGGGGAGGGCAGGGGGTGGGGGTATAAAGCTCCAATCTGCCTGCCCTGCTGCTCGCTGCAGGCCGCCGTATCAGTCCTGGGAGTTGACACGAGTGTAGTGTCGCTAAATGTCCGAAATATAAACCAGTCGGGGTTCGTGTGCGCATTCATGCTCTTGTCCGTTTCAGCCTGTGTAAGTGGAGAAGCGATCGCCACGGTATTTTTGATTTTGTGGAGGTGATCATGATGAGATCACGTTTTATGTCAATAAATCCAAACTATTGTGCAGAACACTTTTATACTTTCACAGGTTGAAAAGAACAAGAGTAGTAATGTGCATTTGCATTTTGGTGGCGATCGTTTGCCGTTTTAGGCAACAGAACTGACAAAGCGAGCAATATTACCACGCTTGGCTCCCTCCCGTGACGTGAACAGCTGAGACTGAAAACATAACACAAGCCACGCCCCAAAAAGGGGCGGGGAAATTTGTCGTAACCCTAATCACAAAAAAAGTCCTTAAATCACTACAGAGTCTTTTGAGGTGGGCATTTTAGTACTGATGTCATTTTTACATTTTTACAAACCTATTATATAAGTGCCAATGTTAAGCTCATCCAAGTGTCTCTAACTTAAATCACAGTAATAATGTTTATCGTGGTTTCTACTGTTGTGCTAGTAAAAGTAATGTATATTTGCATAAGATATGTTATTTAAAATAAATTCCACATGCCGATCGCCAAGTGGAGTCTGTGCCCGAAACATTTGGAAGCTTTCTCCGGGCAATAGATTCTGTTATCTTTTTGTGTCTCTCCGATGTTGATGGGTAGGGGGTTGCTACGTATAGTGTTTCAACGACTGAGAATTGCGTTGCGAACGACGCCATTTATCTGATTCGGTGTATTCTTGCTTTGGTTTATCAAAACATCATCGGAAACCAAACGATGATTGAATAGATTCGTCGCGTTGCCGGAGGGTGCAGAGAGAACTTGCACTTTATACGTCTTTGCTCGCCGTCATCCATGGCAAATCCAAAATGTAACCAAATAAGCGACTTCGACTTGCCTTACTTGTTTACAAGTCATTCCTGTTACGGCTCTTGTGCCATTTATAGGTCTGTTACTCTGTTACAACTTGGGAGTGGGAGCGTGTGCAGTTTGACTTGCGGGGTGCGGATTGGCTAGCTAGGAGAGGGCGGCGTCAAAACAACTCAGAATTATTTTATTTTTTTTAATCATTTTTTTTACGATTATGCCAATTTTGTAATCGTGGAGTGTAATAAGCGAAATCGGAATTGAGTTTTGATTAATTGCACAGCCCTAGGTGACACTACAGTTTAGAAAATTTAGATTGATCAAAGTTTCAAGAATAAACCAGACCTCCAACTGGGAATCACAAGAGACACTCTGATGATGACGATTATGACACTTTTCTTCCATATTCAATACCCCCAGGCCTCAAGGCCTCAGGCCAAAATGAGAATCTGCTGCGACTCACAGTGCAACCGCAGTAAAACAAGGGTGGGGGTGATTTATCCCCTGACCTAAGATGACAGTGAGAACAAAAAAGGCTGGGAAAGGACAGAATTTTAATTGTGGACCAGGCTTGCACAAGAAATTGGTCGGAAATCCTTCACAAAGGTCCATGCTACCTTGGAAATGGACTATTTCCGAGCGTAACTGCACCTGTGCAACCCTTGGCCGAAACCCATTCCAAAAAAGGACAGTCTGGAAACAAAACACTCAAACATGGCATACATGCTTAAATTATTTTGCCGGAATGTCAAAGCATTTGGGGATTTGAGGAGTGAGGTGTAGTTAGACAACTTTAATAATACACACTATAAAACAGAAAAACTGTTTTATTCTACTGCAGCATTTCTGACATGCTAATTGGCAAGTGTAGTTGAAACACATAAATAGCATTCTAACTCGCCACTACCAGCACAATTACAGGGTCCAACATTAAGCCTATGAGTCAAGTTGCGGTGGCCCTGCCATAACTGGCACTGGCCCGGATTTAAAACAATACTTCATGAAATGTATAATTATACATGTAAGCTAGGGCTGGGCGATTTGGCTGTAAAGTATATCACGATATAAGTATTTCATATTGGTCGATATCGATATAGAATTGATATATTTATATAATATATAGAATTTTTTCTTTTTTTTTTTACTATTATAAGGACCCAAAGAAAAAAGTAGAATTTAGGTAATCTTATTTTAATATATAATATTTAAGATTTAATACCAGGTCAACACAACTATGAAACATTCAAATAAACTGGTCAATATCAAGATTGAAGGAATGCCTTTTTAAACAGAATGTGCTTAGTAGGGCTTTGCGATATGGCTGAAAAACGTATCACAATGTAAGAGTTTCATAGTGGATACCGATAATTACTGATTTTTTTTTTAACAATTTAAAATGAGAAAAACACATTAATTAAAGATAAAATGGAAAAACAATTCAATTGATTGAAGTGAACCCAAACTTTTTTTTTTTCAAGAATATGTTCTATGCAGGCCCACTAGTTGAAACACGGCATTCTGATTAATATTGTGTTGGTGGAGTTAAGCAGCAAAATCCACCCCTTTTTAGCCATCTCAGGGGGCGGCCAGTTTGTCACTTCTGTCGACTGAAAATGACATCACAGATGCTCAGGGCTTAGATAATGACCAATCATGGCTCAGCTTCAGAAAACAGGTGAGCTGTGATTGGTTGTTACCTGCGCAACTGTGATGTCATTTGTGCTGTCACACTGTGCATAAGACACCCTTTCAGAGACAGACCAGTTATAATTTAAAAAAAAAAAGCAAATCTCGTGAGCCTTGATCTTTTGTTTCAAGATCAACAAAAACATGATAATCTTAGACGATCTCAATTATCTTGATAAAATATAGTGAAAGGGATAAAGGAAGACACAAAAGCAAGACGGAAGGAAATGTTGCCAGCTCTTCAAGCACATAGAGGGAGTGGACAAAGCAGCCTGTCAAAACAAGATAATTTCATACTAATTTACAGCATTGTGCTCCAAATCCCGCGTGAAACATTAATGCTCGTTTGCGGTGAGGCTGAAACAAACGCCCATAGCACACTAACAAAAATAATCCCTCTACCACCCTCTGTTTGAATGCGTTCATGAGTGCAAATTCATTCTGCTTTCGTCTCATCTAATGACAAATGCATACTGTCATTGTCACTGATGTGGTGTTTACAGTGGCACCCAGCATCTTGTAATCATTTGGTCTAAATGGATTTGTATCCTCGAGGGATTGGCATTTTTGCTTGTGGATGATCAAAAGCGATCGAGAGGGACAGGGGACAACTGGAGACTGATCTAAAATCAAAATTGATGATACTGCATGAGAGCTGTCTTCCCACCACAGTTCAAATTATGCCAACTTGGCTTTGGCAGTAGCTTTTCCCTCAGCTTCTACTGACCGTAAGCAATATTATTAACTTTATGAACAACATGATGCAAGGAAACTCCACTGAATACTCACGCATGTCTGGGGTTCTGCCACAAGATTTCAATAGAGGCCGAATTCAGTCACTGGTTTTGTGGCTTTTCAACATTTGAATCACAGTTACACGCGGTGGCGACATCGCAAACTATAGTCAATCAAAATGCACAGAAGCACAGGCAAAAAATACATTTTGGGGACATAGCCACAGTGCGCCGCCAAGCGACAGAAATATAATATATACAGTAGGGGTGTAATGATGTCCAAACTTCACAATACAATAATCACAATATGAACCTAACAATACAATTATTATATGATATTGTGGGGGGGGTTAGTGATATAAAAAATTTTTTTTTTTAAAAAGCTCACGATACTTACTGTATAAGAACTCACGATATTGTATTAAAAAAAAAAGCGAATGAAGAAAAAAATATATATAAATATAAATATATATATATTGTGATTTAATAAAAGCAGTGACAAAGAAATAGGCTTAGCCAGTCATTTAATTGGCGTGTGTTTGTTCCTATTGGCTCAGTGGCACAAAGTATCATGGTCTATGTAGTTCACAATGCTGTGTTTGGCTGCAGTGGGCAAAAAGTAATGGTTTTTAATGGAGAGCTTCTGCTTTTAAAATCGTAACATGACAACAAAGATATCAGGGCAATTTTAATATCGCAATATCACCGTTATTGTTACAGCCCTAATATATATTGTGTTTTACAGCAATACTTACAGCAGGCGTGTAATTCGCCTGGCTAGACAAAATAAATGTGTTTTTTTCCATTCACTTGCCCACTATGTGGTCATTCTGTGCTTTATGCTGTATCATTCATTGTTGATGTTTGAAGACATTTCTGTTGTAAAGCTGCACCATACTGTATTTAGTTTCGTCAGTACTGTACGTCTGCGCACAATAAGTAATACTATAGTACAAGTAGACATCTCAAGTAAGGATGCACAATAACTATCGTACAGATAACTATTGGGCCAATATTAGGAAAAAAAATGGTGTCGCCGATATCAGCTCAATTTGACTGATAACAAAAGCCGTCTCAAATACACCAAGATTGGTCTGGTTACTGTCAATTTAAGAATCCAAGCCTCTGCTGCATGACGTAGGAGGTACATATGGTGCCGCTGGGCTCGACAGAAGTAACAGTGAGCCGTTTGTTAGAACGACTTTCGTTTTACCAAAGCGGTTTATTTGAGCAGTCTTCATTTCCTTTTCTAAACGTCACAAGCACCTGTAAATGTCTGGCATAGCTTAGCAACTTGTTACGCTGTTGGCGGTTGTACTAACAACAAGAAGTTGAACCAGTGGTGAAAAAGAGCTTTTTTTTTTTTTTTTTTTAAACATGCACGAGGAGAGAATCTGTAGTTTCCATCGCATACTTGGGGATGGGGAACACAGAAGAATTATAGTCTGAAAATGATCGCCTGGACTTTGTACATCTGCTCCTTTCATGGGTCTTTTCTCTTATATTACTGTGCTCTATGTGTATAAAAATGATGTTTAAAAAAAAAAAATTCAAATGCCAGGATGTTGAGACCAAGACAAATAATATTTAAACTTTTTTCCACCATTCGTGTGACTAATCGTTCAAATCGAACTTCGTGATTGTCACTTTTAATTTGAGTACTTTTTTCTTTAAGCAATGGTCACGCAGGACTGATAGTTTCATAGGAACTATGTGTCTCAAAATAGAGTATCAATATTCTAAATTCAGTACTTCAGTATTTACAGTATTTGAGGTGCTGACTCTTTACTGTAGTTCGTAGTATGTTTCTTAGATCACTCGTACCATGTAATAGGTAGATGCTTGAATTGTGTTATTCTACTTAATCACATTCAATCGTACATCTGATCACTTATGTCGCAAAACATAATCAAATCATCGGGCTTCGATCCCCCATTTGGCAAGTTTTCCAGTTTAGCAGTTGAGGTGTCAAATGTTGGATTTTATACTGTCCAAACAAGAAAAAAATACACATTAGTGATATTTTCTTCAAGTCTTAAAAAAATAGAGTATATTGTCATTAACATGAAATTATCATTGAAATGTATTATACTATGTAAATACGGGTCCAGTACCGATTCTTAGAGCAAGTAAGTAAAAGCAAGTATCGGGAGAAGTTTTTCAGGCTTTTGATCAGCTAAATAGAAATTCACAGCCTCTAAAAAAACAGAAGAGTTATTTTCAATTTATTTGAGTAAAATAACATATTTAAAAAATCTACATGTATACGGTATATAAACTCTACATGTCATTACTTCAAGTAATCAATTATATATCATGGGTTAGGGCTGTGCAATTAGTCAAAATTCAATTACAATTATTACACTCCACGATTACAAAATTGGCATAACTGTAAAAAACGATTATTAATATCTATTTCTTTCCAACGCACTGTTTGTTTACACAAGTCATACTTGAATTTATATTTTCACCTTTTTTCTTTTAGAACTCACTTTCACTTTTTTTCTTTTCTTTTATGACTAATTTTATCAATTTTGTTTGGTCCAAAAGGAACTTACTTACATTTATTTGTCTTTATATTTTTTTTAGGTTTAAACATTTTTTTGTTTTGTAACAAAAAATAAATGATTGTTTGAATAATCGTGATTTCAATTATTACCAAAATAATCATGATTACCGGTAATATTTTTTTCAGAATCGAGCAGCCCTACCATGGGTTCACAACTCTAAGGCATATAATACATTGAGTAGTTTGATCACAAAGGATTTCAAAAAAATGAATGGGTTTGGGGTAAAAATTGCATAGAAATGAATGATTGTGTGGTCGTGACACAATGACCCAGCAGCACTATAACTATTTCATTAACTTCAAACAAGGTCCAAGGTCAGTATTTTTTTGCGTTTGCATGTCTTTGTAGTCTTTTCCCTGCAGAGCATCACTGAGCCCAATGAGAGAAGGCATCAGTTCCACAGTGATGTTAAAAATGTTCACGAGACACAAGGGGCTGCAAGGCATTGTCTGATTTGAATGCTTGAAACATCCATGACCCTCCATACTCAAGAAGAGAGAGAGAGAGAGAGAGAGAGAGAGAGAGATGCACAATTATTGATGAAGAGGGCCGTTTCAAGGGAGTGTAAGAAGCTGCTTGACTAGCAGTCTCATTGCCAAAGACCTTACTCTAAACTTTAACCATGCAGAGCCGGAAAAATAAAGAGTGTTTTAAATTGTTCTAGGAAAGGCAGCAACCATGTACAGTATTTAAATGTATCATTTGAAACTTAAAAATGTGCAAAGTCGGACTACCAAGGATGAATAAAGCTTGCGGTGGTCCTTTGCCAGCATCAGTTCTGTGCAAAGCCTGGCCATGGTCTTTGACATCATCCAAGAGACGGTGTTAAATGTAGCTCAAAATGGCCTAAGGAGGCATCCAAATGTGCTTTGTGAAGGAAGAAAGCTAATATTTTTGTTTTTATTATAGATTTTAAAAAAAAAACCCATGGGCAAAAATGTTGTTAAAGTGGTCAGATGACAAATGTCTCATCTGATCCTCAATACAGTAGAGTGGCTGGCTCCAGGGCTAAAATGGGAACTTCTGTCGGAACAGAGAGAATTGGCAAATTCCATTACACTTAATCACTGCCCTGGGTCAAGCGTGCAGATTCCTCCACACCAAGAGTGGAAATTTTGGTCTAACCGAAAACAGTAAAACACTTTATGGCAGAGCTGACACTACAACTGTATGGTTTTGTCTAATACAGAATAGACCAAAAAGTAAAAAAGAGGTGAAAAAATAACACAGACCTTGTCACTTGTGAAAAAATGCTAGTCAGCATCTCCATCAATTTTTGAAGTTCTTCTTTCCAGGTACTTTTTTTAAGCTATGTTTAAAAACAAATAAATAAATCCTCTCCACCCTCCAGTATGGCTAACCTTGATAATATTCACTCTGAAACCATTTTGTCCTGGCTGAACTTCTAAAACACAGAGACTGATACAAACCTTTGGCAACCGTTGTCGTTCATCCGGTTCATGACAACACTCGACAGTCAACTTCACTGAGCCAGCCAGTGTTTATGATGACGGTGGGAGACTCAAGCTTGTACGGAGCCTTAGACAATGATCAAATGTGGCAACAGAGAAGTGAGTAATTATTAGGTCAACAAGGTATGTCAGTTCCCACTCACCCTCAGCTGAATCATCCCCCTCAAGCATTGCCAAATGTGATGGTATAAATGCTGAAATATTTAGTGGAGAACAGGAACATGAATACCATTTTCAAGCATCTGACTTAAGCAATTGCTCCCAACTGACGTGACTATGAAAAATATAGCCAATTCTTACATACGGTGGGCCACCACTACTCACGGGGATTAAGGACCGAGCGTCACCAGAGAGTTAAAGTGATTACAATTGCCTATATTCATAGTTTAAAACATAAATTCCACAAATTTTGATCCCAAAACTATTTAACAGAATTTCAAACACTTACTAACATCTTCAAACATTGCTGTGTCTTTAAATATTTTACAGTTTACAGCTCAGCAAACATGTAGACAGACAATATGCAGTACCTGTGCATACACGCAAACATTGTATTAAGTTTATTTGGTGAAATGCGCCGTAACTTTCGGACTTTTTTTTTTTTTTTTTTAATCTTTTATTTATAACTTTCGGACTCTGTTGCCAATGCGAATTAGCCCTTACAGTTGTAAGGCTTACACTACTTTACCCACAATGCTTCTGTTTCCATCACCCGGATTCCCACCAACGCGCATGTGCGTTGCAGATAGGAAAACAGCCAGCAGGAGAAGAGCGAGACGCGGCAGTCTCGAGAGAAAAATAACGTGCCAAATATATATAAATAAACGACACGTCGACGATTAAAATTGTCGACGATTTTGATCGTCGACATCGTCGTGATTAGTTGACTAATCATGGCAGACCTAGTCAACAACTATTTAAAAAGTGCACATTTTTAAACCGTTGACCATCCCTATGTTGACACAAGCCCCTTTTGTCTTTTCCCACTCAACAGACAGTATGGTTTCATCATGCTGCCAGCACTGCCTGATGACAACATGGTCAAAAGAGAAAAAAAAACCACACGGATTCTGATCTGACCATCCTTATTCATCTTGCATGGCCACAAAGCGGATATCCAATCTATAACCAACAATTAAAAGGCCACAAAACCAACTTGGTGGGGAAAATGCATTTCTCTGTCCACATAGCCAGTGATTGGCTAGCTACCAGCCCAGTGTGTATCCTGCATCTTGTCAGATGGGATAGGTTCCAGTTTATTTTACTGCATTATAACAGGGATTATAGAAAAAAAAAAAAGAATAGATGTCCACATAGCACAAAAAAACTCTGAAAATGAGAGGATAATACTGCCCGAAACACTTCAGAATTTATTCTGCTGCTTTTGTCAGCAGTCACATGATCATAGTAGAGATCCAGTTCCACTGGCATCCATATATATGCCCACACCATTACACTACTACCACCACCATGGTTCACTGAAGAGGTGGTATGCTTGGGATCTTGAGCAAGTCATTCCCTTCTCCGTACTTTTCTCTTTCCATCATTCTGGTACGAATTGGTATTTGTCTCATCTGTCCATAAACTGTTGTTGCAGAACTATACATTACAGGCTCTTTTAGATGTTTTCTTGGCAAACTACAATCTGGCCTTACTGTTATTGAAGCTCACCAATGGTTTACACATTGTGGTGAAAATTGTTGACTTGGACACAGATACAGTCACCTCCTGGAGAGTGTTCTTGATTTCGCAAACTGTTGTGAAAGGGGTTTTCTTGACAAGGGAAACTATAGATAGTCAGGTCCAACTATGTATGTACTATGTACATTATTATATTTATGCAACATTTAACGATGTGATGGCTTTCGAGTGAGAAGCTCTGTTATAACACGAGTTTGTGTGAATGAGAGTTGGTTAGAACAAATACATGATCTGTTTCTTGAACCCGGAATAATAACCACTCAGAATCGTGTCTCGCCCAGCAAATCACCCATAATGCAGCCTCGCATAATTATGGAAAGTCAAAGACACGTCTTGAATGGGCTTACAACTATATTGGTATGGAAAGTAATTAGAGTACACCACACAGCCTACACGCGATTACGTTGCATCATTTAAAATCTGTTCCCTGGACTCAATAAGATGTTGCATTATTGTATTCAGCACCGCGAGTCGCGTCCGAACATATTTGACTGGAAGCATATTGTATCGCACTGAAGTGACAGTGACATTAGTTGCTTCAAGTCACACGAACTTGAATGCAGTGAAAGTTAGCGCTGCTACATGCTAGCCTCAGGCAGGCTAAGCTAGCTGACGAACTTCCTTCAAACTTTTTTCCTCCAAATGTGAAGCTTGCGTATAAGCATCAACTGTGGCAACATCGGTGAACCTCAAACTGTGCCGTCCCAGTCTTGTCCAAGACAGATCGGAAAAACAGTTGATAAAGAGCTAATTAGCCGCTCCAGAGTAGTTTTGCTAAGTTCAGTCAGCTGTGTGAGGACTTACCAGGAAGTGGGACTCTGTTGCTAAGCTATTCCTTCTTCACGCGCTGACACTCCACTGATTGTTACGGCGCTCGTCTCCTTTCGGACTTTCCCTTTCCTGTCGAAGGGCACCAGGGGAAGGGGGGAGAAAAGAAAAATTCGCCTGGGTCGGCCTCTCGTTGCGTTGCCGAAACGCTGAAAAGTTTTTACTTTTGTTTTTTGGGGGGGTGGGGGGTCGGGAGAGAAAGTGCTGCTGCTGCCGCTGCCGCGTCAGTGAGGTTGTGTACGTGCTGTGAAAAGCAGGCAGGCAGTTAGTCCGCTAGGCCCCCCGAGCAGCCGTCACACTGCTGACCCGCGTGCCACCAATGTAAACAAGGCAGCATTCCCTGAGAGCTGTCAAATACCGCGAGATTCCGCACAGACGCTCCAAGCCTCCAACATTATTGGCCTTGACATAGACTAATTTCGCCTCATCACTTCCTTGACGTGCTGGTTTGGTTTTTGTTCTTTATTGTTTAGCCAGCCAACAAGCATTCCATACATTTAAACAAAATACATTTGTCCAGAATAATATATACCTTCCTGTATGGCGTCTGTATGCTTGGGTGCAGACAACCAGTCGGCCTCCTAAGGACCACAGACCACATGAGTAGCCTGTGGGCCTGTTCCAAAAATATCTTACCCGTGGTGGGACATTGTGATTGTGAGATCCTAGGAATGTTGTAGAAGTGATTTAAAAATGTTCGGAGATTTACAGATTTCAAGCATTTCACTGGACTGGTCATGTGGCATACAGCATCTACCAATGCTCGGTGGGCCAGCGTCTTTTGAGCTGATACGATGCTATTTGCTTGTTATTTTCCTCCATTTTACCCCAAGAGACCGGCCCACAATTTAGAGGGAGCAGCTCATTAATCAGGGCCTGAACTGCCAGTCGCCTCTCGCCCCAGAGGGCAGCCATCTTGCATTGCCACTGCTACTGACAACTTGTGTTATTTTTTTGATTTATTTGCAGAAAAAACTTATATCATTGTGTTTTATACTGTATGGATTCATGAGAGCCTCGCAAACAACGAGCTTCACTGTTTGCATCGACCATTAATTGTATATTTTCTCAGTATTGTGAATCTTGACTTCCAGAAGAAATTATTTTTTTGTTGTTGTTGATGGGCTCTGCTTTCATTTCATTGTTCATGGATGTGACAACATGATGCATACGAATATTCCAGTAGCACTCTGAGATACAATATACTGTACCTTTTAAGAGAAAGTTTATTTTTGTATTCTGACCAATGAAAGATACATTTAAAGCTTCCCAGAATTATTGGTACAACCGTACACTGCACACTGTGGAATTTTCAGCATAAGGACAGAAAATAATGTGAAAACACAGCAGAGAAATCAAGGTATTTGAGTTAGTTATGCTTAAAGACTGGCAATGTAAGATGGCCGCTGGTGGCTTCACTCCTTCTTACATACTGCATTATTGTTCTGTTCATCACCTTAAAAAGGGAGACAAGCAGGGAATCAAACCTCCATTATCGGGTTTGTGGAGGGAATTTTCTTAAGGGTACTGTATGTATAAAATGTTTGGTTGGATTGTCTTTGAGTAGTTTAGCAAAACACAATGGCTAGCCTGCTACTAGTTAGCAAAGCCCTATTCATATCACCATCAATAAAGCACATCTGTGCCATTCAGAGCAACAGAAAAGTCCCAGAACTTTTGTGAAACAGCTTGAAATCCATTTTACAGTCCGTAGCTATCATACCAACCTCTCCAAAATAAATTATGACATTTTCGACGGAAAAAGACATCACAACTGCTCAGGGCTCAGGTAACGACCAATCACGGCTCAGCTTCAGAAAACAGGTCAGCCGTGATTGGTCGTTAACTGAGCCCTGAGCAGTTGTCATGTCATTTTCAGTCGACAGAAGTGACAAAAATGGCCGCCCCCATAGATGGCTAAAAAACGGTGGATTAACTCATATTACACAAACGCAATATTAGTCAGAAAGCCTTATTTGGACAGTGGGCCTGCATAGAACATATAATTGTAAAGACAATTTTGGGGTTGACTTCCCTTTAACAAATTAACATTAAATATACTGTATTCTGCTTTTTTAGCTGGAGGTTGTGTGTCTCAACATCAAAAATCAAAGCTGAACATTTTACTCTGAATCGCAATGATTATCCATCAGGACTGTGTCAAGGTAGAATCCTTTGGCTAATGGATGAGAACACACACACTCGAAAACACACTCAATATCCACTTTAGCTTATGTTTCACGATTGTATGCAAAGGAAGGGGCCCAATCACATTGTGTAATTGGGAAAATCATGAGGACGTATTGACAAAAATGGAAGTGCAGCTTGTAGACTGGCGTGTGGAATTGATCATCTTACATGACTTTGATAAAAGCTTGCTGTGCTCATTCCTTTCATACTGACAAATTCTAAACACTCGTGATCCAGTGGAAACACATCCATCTTACCATCAACATTGTTAATAATCAACAAGTTAGGTGGGATGCTGTTTTTTCTCCATACTTCAGTCGCCTTTTTTGTTAACCTCACTGCAAATATGGAAAAGGCAGAGATGCCTGCAGTGTACAACCCCCCAAGCACCCCCCCCCTCCTTTTTCTTCAACAACGGTTGAAGATTAAAAGAAATGTCTTGCAGATATCTGTCAATTCGCTATGTGAATAATGCTGTGTGGAATTTAATGGCACAAGTTATATTGGGTTTGCACTACACCCACATTTTCTCTCAATAAGATCAATGGCGCTCAGTGACAGATAGGGACGGTCTTTTGTATCTTCAAATTTCAGGTTTCTAAGGGAATAATTAGATGGATGGATGAGAAGTAATGCATCAGTCTGCTAGGGGAGCTGCACCCAGAGATCCTCTAGTTCAACACGCGTGCCGTCACGTCTGTTTGGTGGAAAACTGTAATAATCGTGTGGTATTTCCATTGTTTTAAAAAGTGCCTGTCTGCCTGATGTGGTGCTTTTACCCAATAGAAAACTTTTGGCGTTTTTTTTTGAGAATGCGTTAGAGCACATTTATGAATTAATGTACTATTCGTTTTTTTTAAAATAAAATGTAATAAAAACAAAAGAAAATCCCATAAGTGTGCTATCACCACGAGAAGGTTTCAGATGTGCCTTGTGTCATTTTTCTTTTGATAAAAACTGAAAATGGGTCCCACACACCTGAGCACCATACGAGGGTTAACCTGTGTAACCACCTGTCGCCATTCTGACAACAGCATTGAGTTTTGTGTTCAACTAAACAAGCTCTCAATTAAAAAATAACAATAATAATAAACAGGCCCACATTTCACAGTAAGTAAATGTCAGTAAATTAAGACAAGATCATCATTGTTTCATTATTCATACTTTTTGTAACATTTTGGTTCACCTAATGATGAGAAAAAAATGTTCCTGTAGTTGCTTGAAGGGAGTGGTAATTGGATGCTAAAAATAACTGAACATACTAAACAAAACATCCACACCTATGCCATTTTCTTTTGCTTGTTTGAATTGACCGACTGCCATCACAGTGAGATTCATGAAAAAAAAAAAAGTTATTATTATAAAATTATTATCTAATTATTTTTAAATTTGCATTTAATTGTGTTTTTTTATTTTATTGAATATTAAGAATGGCATAATTGTGGTTCTCTTAGGAAGATCTGAACTGCATATTATTCAGCTTGTCATTTTATTTGAATATACGATGTGTCGGAAGCCCGTTTAAAATTATAGTCGGACCGGCCGTAAGGCAATTACTATTTGTTCTGGCCGGACAAAAATGTGGATAGAGAGATGGAGGAACGGTACCCCGGCTGTAGGCGGAAGGCCATAAACGGACTGCGGATTTTTAGTAAAATGCCCGGCTCTGCAAATTACGTTTAATTACACAATGGTCAACAGCAAATTCTAATCAGAGATGGCTTTATGGGACCCTATTTTATTTTTAAATATCTTTACTTTATTTCTAGCACATCAAGTTTTTTAGATATTTTCATTTGTAAAAGCGTGTACAATATACATTGTAATTTATAGCTGTGATATTTCAGAAAAAAATGAACCTAACCCTCAATTCATAAATATAATAAAATATATTACTATGTTACATATTATACTATTGGTATATTGATTACTGATATAGAGGGAAAAATGATGGCAGATTCAGAATCAGCGCAAAAAAATAATCTTGAAAAGTTTACTTGCATCTCTGATTAAAAATGTTGATCAGTGTTTTGTTATTACAGTTTACGCAGTCGCTTTGATACATTTCTCAGATCAGAATAGAAATTTGCCAAACAGTAAGTGCATTTCTCAAAACTCTTTGAACAAGGGTTACAAAACATCATGGTTCCCCTGTAAAAGCTTTTTTCTCTCTCAAAATCCTTAGTACTCAAAAGTAAATATTTGTGTCACTGAGCATGTCAGTGCCATCAGAACGAGTCAAGAGTTTGTGTCATTGTGTACAGGTAAGACAGTCAGATTGCTTAGTCATGTTGTCGATTAAACAGTGTGCTCCGGAGGGATGTTTTGATGTAAACTGACGCGTAGGTTTTGATAACAAGTTCAGTATTCTAAATTTATTGTTACACCTTAGTGTATGTGGAAGACTGATTGCAAGATTCACATTTCACTTTTACTGTTTGCACTGTAAGTTGTTGACAAACCTTTCATTGTGATAGAGAAAGGAAGAGACAGCACTGCGTAGCACAGAGAAAAAAAAATAATCAGGAAAAAGTACAAATGTGAACATGGGACAATCTCCTTAGGGAAAATTGTACATTGTACATCGTAACAGTGCCGACTTCCTTCCAACCACAAATTATCTTACGTATCACAACAATTATTCTCACTTTCTATGCGCGATTTCAGCATTGATCTCGTGCTTTACACATTTCTTTTCATGAGAAAAGGTTAAGATTTACCTTGGGGGGAAAAGTAATGGAAATAAATATATCGCAATATTTTTGACATGTTATGACAACTTGTTCAACCATTTTGCATGTTAAGATTTACAGTATATGATGAACTAATGCCAAAATGTGAGGTGTGAGAAAATTCAACAGGGAACCATGGTGGTCATGCATTTATAGATAGATAGATAGATAGATAGATAGATAGATAGATAGATAGATAGATAGATAGATAGATGGATGGATGGATGGATGGATGGATGGATGGATGGATGGATGGATGGATGGATGGATGGATAGATAGATAGATAGATAGATAGATAGATAGATAGATAGATAGATAGATAGATAGATAGATAGATAGATAGATAGATAGATAGATAGATAGATAGATAGATAGATAGATAGATAGATAGATAGATAGATAGATGGAAAGCATATGTTTGTGCCAATTTGAAAACGTGATTGTGAAAATGTCGATGTTTTCCCCTCATGTCTCTTTCTGTGTTGTTCATGTGGCCCAGGGGTGAGGCATGACTCCGGCGCGCTATAGCTGCAGTCAGAGCCGCTGTGATCAGGTGCACACTTCATAGACGCCGGCAGATGGAGGAGAGAGGAGCTGCGAGCATCCCGAAGCTTTAGCAGGAACTGAGAGGTTACGCTGAAGCGCTACAAAGCTGACCTGTCACGCGCTGACACACGCCGTATCGGTGCACACCGGCTTCCCCTTCATGTGCACATGGAGCAATGCTACCTGGTTGGAGAGAAATGTTGCCTCCGTTTTCACATTGGAGGCAGCCCGCATTTCCATTTTATTGGCTAATTAATGTTGTTTTGTCTTCAAAGCGCAAAGGCAGCCCGTTGTTAGCGGCCTTGATCGCAGCATTTTCAAGGTTGCCTAGATGTGAAGCGTCACATGATGAATACGTTTAAATATAGAATAACAGCACAACAGAGAAATAGAGGATTTATGGCGTGCAGAGCCATGTGCAAATGAGGCATGGGAGAGATAGTTTGTAATAATGTGAAGGACAAAACTGGCATATTGTTTCTGGCATCATCACTCATAAAATCTGTTTTTCAACCTTTCATTTGTGTAGTGTGTGTGTGTGTGTGTGGGTGTGTGTGTGTGCGTGGGTGTGCGGATGGGGGTGTTTACGTGTGTGTGCGTGCGTGTGTGTGTGTGCGTGTGTCAGTGGGAGAGTGAATATTTGTTAGCTCTGTCTTTATCTTGGCACACGTCCAATAAATCCTTCCACCTGTTCTGCTTCAACCAGCAGACAGGTCTCAACATCATACTATGCGCACCCACCCACACGCAAACACACACAGCAGTGGAGCTGTGTCTCATTCACATGGTCACCCCTCTGACGTGTGCGTGTCGGCGCGAGCTCGTGTCAGCGTGTGTGTGAGGTGAGGTTAAATAGACGCTTAGCAATGAGAGAAAGCAAGTGAGGCAGAACTGGCAGGATATCACACACACACACGCACGCCGGCACACGCGCGTCCCGACCAAAAGGCTGTGACAATATAGCAACAACACCACCAGAGCAACATGTAAACTGCACGTGACCTACGCCTCAGTCATCATTCCACACTTGTCACTGTGCCTCTGTAATGTAGGGTCATGTACCGTGTGACCATGTGTGTAAGTGGGGGTGTGTGCGTGTGCGTGCGTGTGTGTGTGTGAGAGAGAGAGTTTTCGCAGACACACAAAGATATGACATATTTTCTGTTTGCAGGGGCGCAGTCGAATTTTTCCCCTCACACACACGTTTACAGCCATTAAAACAATTCATTTCCTTTTTAACATGTCGTAAAACGTATTTTTTTCGAACTGCCTTTGAACGCATCATGCAGTCACTGTGCACTTGATGAGATGGGTAAAACCGATGAATTTATGATAAATTAAGAGGTAACGCAATCCTTAAGGGATCAGTTGAGGTGAGCAATATACATCAAAAAGAACACAAACCAAAGTGTGCATAGACGGAAAGGAAGAGGAAGTGCATGAAAGTCCTCATTGACCGAAATCAGTGGACAGGATTCCGTCCTTAGCTCAGTGCCAAGGAACACGCAACAGGGTTTCACATGGAGGAAAAATGCAGGAGTCGCACGATTCAGTGGATGATTTAATCGTTTGGCCCACGGTCCTAGTCTGACGTCGGTCCAAAAAAAACTTGTATGTAAGATGTGCCCAAGGACGCTCGCTGTGAAAAGCAATTCAATGACAAATGTGTTCCACCAACACTTATGAACAAACCATACGAAGAACTATGAGGAATACGTCAAACAAGCTTGACTATAACAAAAACATACGTAAATCTCAAAACACACTTAGAAAACAGAAAGAGTCATTAGCAAACAATCCTGTACGGTTATTAACTCAGCAAAAATCGGCCGATTTTTTTTGAGCAGATTTTTGCCGATTTTTTTTTCTTTTACACGTTGAGTGAGAAATGTCCTAATTTAAATTTTAAGAATTTTTGATGATTAAAGCTAATGTACACACCAAATTCACCACCTCAACAAATTTGGAAATTTTCTAAGAATTCAAATGATCCAAATTATTTTAATACAGAGATTAGGGAGGACTGTTCTAAAAAAAAATCCTGAGTTTAATGATTCTGTGTGATATGAGTTTTACTTTTTGGACTAAACTACTGATTTAAATACATTTAAATTGTACTTTACTATGATACTGCATTCTAATACACATAGATGCAGTTTTATGTTTCTAATATATACAGAAAAAAATACAATGATAACACTTTTTATTAAAAAAAAACTTATTTGAATAACAATGGGGCGGCACGGTGTGCGACTGGTCAGCACGTCCGCCTCACACTTCAGAGGACGTGGGTTTGATCCCGGCAACGGCCTCCCTGTGTGGAGTTTGCATGTTCTCCCCGTGCCTGCGTGGGTTTTCTCCGGGTGCTCCGGTTTCCTCCCACATTCCAAAAACATGCATGGTAAGTTGACTGGACTCTCTAAATTGCCCCTAGGTGTGATTGTGAGTGCGGATGTTTGTCTCTGTGTGCCCTGCGATTGGCTGGCAACCGATTCAGGGTGTCCCCCGCCTACTGCCCGAAGACGGCTGGGATAGGCTCCAGCACGCCCCGCGACCCTTGTGAGGATAAGCGGTATCGATAATGGATGGATGAATGAAATTTATGGAAAACAGTTGTATTGACAAGGTTATAAAGGCTCACTCTATAAATATAGAAGCAATACGGATCACTTTGAGACTGGCGTAGAAGTTCTGATTTAACAATATATGTTTTTGCTGTTGTTGTTGTTTTATCTGCTTGAAGTTTGCAGTGGCATATTCCATTGTACCGTTTCGAGGATTTTGTCAACCTTATTTGGGACATCAAAAAACACCTCACTGTGATGCAGTGCAGTTGTACATGTACACCTCTGCAAAAATATAGTAAAAAAAAAAGTAACAAGATTGAATACAGTGAGACTCACTTATTTCAATGTTCACGTGTAAATTGTTTTTTCACGTTTAAATATTATTTGTTTATGTATGTGCTCGGAGCATCAAAAAGAAGCATCATCTTCCAAAAATGATGGCCCAAGTCTTTTTTTTTTTTTTTTTTTTAGTAAAAAAAATGAACAATTGCATGATCTTCTTAACAGAAGGTAGCTGATTTTGGCAGAGTTAGCAAGCAATCGTGAGATGTTAAAAAAAGAAAAATAAATTGTCGAAATGTGACTTGGGCCATTATTTTAAGAGGGTGATGATATACATATAACAAATTGAATGTGTGTGTATGTGTGGAGTTCCCATTGGTGATGGGGAGGCTCCCTTCGAAACATGCACACACGTACGTGCACACCCACAACACGATAAGGTGCATTCCAGTCACCAACAACTTGGCAGCAAAACCCAACAATTCTTGTCATCACACTGGCCATGATATGTCCAGAATGTTCATTCTCCAGCTCCATAACAGATTGACTGTTTTTTTTTTTCTTCTTTTTCTTCTTTTTGGGGTTTGTCTGTCTCCTGAAACGTCAAACCGGCCTGAAGTCAGCACAAGGGAAGAAGTTGGGCTTTCCTCTTTGGACACACTCATGTGCTTGCTGTTTCCCACATTGTTGAAATTCAACACTGGCTTGTTTACTGGTCCCCATGTGGCTCCAGTCTCTTTATCCGTCTCTTTTTGCTTTTCCAACACAATACACTTTCTTACATATTTTTCTTCTACTTATATATTCAGTATTTGTAGACTATCCGTGGCTACAAACCATGGCTGGAATGAGGGATTTTTTTTTACCCCAATTCCTTCAACCTTTTACCCTCATGAGACCAAAGCTCTTGTTTGAGATGCATTTTTAATTTTTTATTGCTATTTTGAATAAGTTGGACGTTGATATCAGCAAATATTCAGCATGTTCCCCTCAGGCCATTCGCTAGGACACGTCTCCAATACAGTCCACGTCAAACCCAGCAGCAACCGTGGTTTTCAAATCTACACCACTAATACGTCAACACCAAAATCATCCTTCATCCCAACCGTTGAAAAATATCTGATATTATCTTTGGGTTTTTTTTCATCGCTGGCAATCTTTTTTTTTCCCATTCTAAAGGAAATTGAAACTGACCACTATACAATTTAATAATGTCAAGAGACTTATCAATTATGATTTCTCATAATTATCAACAATGATTTAACAAGGTAGGAAACAAATATCAAAGGCAACACGCTATTTCTAATAACATTTACAACATTCCTAGTGAATCACAATCTCTCATTCCTGGTGTGCTATTTTTAGAACAGATCTATGGGCCACTCATGTAGTGCTTAGTGGTTACCTGGCGCCTTTGGGCACAATTTTGGTGACCAGCTTTATACAATTTTTGGCTTGCGAAACACGCTAAAAACAAACCAGTTGAATCATTTTCAATAATAAAAACATAAAATAAATAGCCTGAATGTTAGTGTTATACTGTAGGTGACAAAGCAAATACAGTACAGTGGTTCTTGAAATCAAAGTGTTTTATTCTTGTTATTTTAATATAAAGTGTGTGAGACCTGAAACAGCCCCAGGCTTGTTTTTGTTTGTTTCTTTTTCAGTCACAAGATACCCAATTGCACCTAATTTCATTGAAGACTCTAAAGTGTACATAGGTATGAATGAGAGTGTGAATGGTTGTTTGCCTATATGTATGTGCGATACATTTTTTGTATTCTATTCATCTAAAAGCTCTGTTATGTTTATTTAATCATTGAGGATTTCCCTAATTGATGTACACAAGCTTAAGTGATGAAACAGAGTAGATTTCCCTGCATGTTGAAAAAAAAAAACTTGAAAATGTCATTTTGAACTGCAGAAATAGACCAAAATCGCATGGCTATTGTAACCATAACATCACGGTGACTTTTGGTTTCATATGAACTGTTTTTTTTTTTTTTTTATGATGATGAACAAAAAAGCAAAAATGAACAGTCTGAGCATGTTATGTCACACTTCGTTGTGTGGTGAGCTCCTGGTGTCATGTGCACATAAAGTGGTCATGTGACTGCTTTCACCTAACGTGTGCTAAATGTGAAGAATAGTGCGTGTTTATTTCCCTCCGTTACGTGTGTACCAAACGCGTCAGGGACAAGATTTTTTTGCATGTGTTTTATTTAGCAGCGGACAATCACACAGTGACGCAAAGGAAATAATACACATCTCAAGGATAACGTTAACAATATGGCGCATGCAAAATGAGAATCTCTTCTTTCTGCGTTTTGTTCCCATCCTTGCGTCCCTCGGCAGAGACAGATGGCAAAGCTCCAGCTCTGCAGTCGTCTTCATGCGCGCGTCGCATTTGACGGCCATCCTGCTGCTGCTGCTGCTGCTGCTGCCCACTTTCAAGGAGGCCGTGAAGAGAAAATTTGTATATACTGTAGAAGGACGCTTCATGGGCGAGTGGGGGGTCGAGAACAAAGACTATATAGGATGTATAGTGGGCTGTGCTTTCATATAGGAGTCCATGTGAGAGACGTGTGTGTGTGTGTGTGTGGGTGTGGGGTGTGCGTGCGTGTGAGCTATGAATTCGGTCTAGGTTGCTTTAGACGGTGTGTCCTCTGTGGAGCAGTTTGAGTTTGTTACGTCACAATCCATTTTATTGTCATAGATTTGCATGAGTCCTTCCAATACAGACATCGAGTGGCATCGTACGTGGTGCGGTCGGTCTCCTTGCTTGATGGGTTCAAACGACACATTTTCATGTGGGCAACAACATCTGCTGTACACTTGCAAGTGAATATTTGATCTCGATATGCTATATCATCTTATCCTAATATTGTCTTTGTCTTCAATGGTGAGGAACTCCCATCAAAGTTTCCCCCTTCTGTTAATACTTTAGGGAATTTTCAAACGTCGGGATGTATGGCTGTAATGCCCCAAGATTTGTTCACCCTGAAAGAAATGATAGAGTAAGAATATATTAACTACAGATCAACCTGGCTTTACGGGCTCTGCATTGATTTTGACTTCATTTTAGGTTTACCATGTGATACATATGTAAATACGTGCTTTGCAGCATTCTCTCGATTCAAATTCTACAGCCATGATCATGCATTAAAAAGCAAATTTCAAATTTTTTGACTGCAGGGTTTGGATGCAAATCCATGGGGCATTACGTCAAAAACCATAAACATCATAAAAGAGGAAATAGAAATTAAAATGGAAGCAAAAATGAGGAACGACGGTCAGTCAACTGCTCACTGATAAACAAATGCTCTCTCGGCTGTTGATGTGACAAAAGAATAAAAACCGTATTCAAGAAAGAACACAAAAATGGCAAGTGCAATGAAAAAGAAAAAGCCATTTAAAGCAAAGTATTGTTTTTATTCACACAAATTTAATAAGATATAGAACAACCGTTTGGTCCATAAATATTTAAGGGGAAATAGTTTCTATACACCATCTTTATCAAGAAACAGGGAAACATGGACAATCTTGATAGAACACTTACTGTACTCAACTATTAACACGAAGATCAATATATAAGGTTCTTGGAACTATATCTGAAAGAGTGCACAAATGCTTTCTATGACATCGCTGCCCCTCCCCCTTCTCTTTTTTTTTCCTTCTTCTTCAAAACAGGATACACCATAAAAAGATCTTTGAAAATAAGATGCAAAACAGTACAAAACTAGTGAGGCGTCCGAAGGGTGTGAATCAGTTAACAAAGAACACACAGAATCCTGAATTTCACAACCTTTTCTCCCAAGTTATCGCATAAGGCACATAAGAGTGGAACTGAGTTAGGCATCTACTTCACCGAGTAGACTCGGAGTACCATTTTGTTCTGCAAGAGAACAAATTAGGACGCACACAATGGAACTGTGCCTTCTTCTCTTACTACCTTTCAGCCAGAAGAAACATGCTTGGTTTTTTTTGGTCTGATCAGTGGCAAGTGGCGTTTCCAGAAAGTCAATATCAGGAGAAAACGGGATTCCGCCTGCACTGAGCTTCACCTATCTGAGGTCATTTTTTTCAATGCCAGCTCTACAAATCCAGTCTTAATCACTATACTACACTCCCTTTTCCATTTTTTAAAAAAAATCACCCTGAGCAACATGATAAAACAATAATGCACTTTTTACGGGGGGGAGGCTTTGTGCAATTGACTCGATCTGCGGATGTGTTTACTGGGTTCAATTTTTACTGCAATTCATCCAGCAGGCCAACGGGAAGTGACAGCTGATTCCAACAGTGCCCACCAAGCCCAAGCGCTCTCCTTATCCAAATTTGTTGTCGAAGGATGAAACATTTGCTATCATTACGATTGCGTGCGTTATTGTAACCGCTGGTTTCTTAGTCAGAAAATATGTTCGGGTTTCTATCGTGACATCTGATTGCCATACGGATGGGAGACATTCAAAAAGCGAATTCAAAGAGTGTTTTCCGGATTTGGACCCATGTACAGAACATTCGACAAGTTTGCTTCCCAAATGATTTCAAAACACAAAGAAAAAATTGAATGGGAAGCAGACAATTAACAGGTTTGGGAGCTAGGGCAAAAGTCACCGATTCAGCAGGAAATCAAAAGGGCTCAATTTGTCATCATTCAATACAAATGTACAAATGAGGAATTAACTAGGTTCCCGGCTTTTAGTTATTCTTTACCCCAATGTTTTTTCCCAAAGTCCGGCACAGCTACACATTTGTTCTACAATAATTTGATGTGGCCACTGCTCTTCTTGTTCTTGCACACTCTCTTCAAAGGAGCCATCTCTGCTTGATTTAAAGGTCAATTTAAAAAAAAAAAAAAAAGTGAGAAAAGAAAAAAACAAAATCAGAAAAAATAACTGTTTAAAAAAAAAAAAAAAAAAAAGCAGTCTGCTAGCTTAGAAAAGGTTCGTCAAGGTAGTTTGTGAAGGGCTCCCCGAATCGTGGCTGTCCAAACTAGAGGTGACGGACGTCACTACAGTAATCGAGGGGTTTGTCAGGTCTGTTAGTGTGGCCGCACTGGAAGGGGGGGTGAGGGCCCCACTGTCGGACGAGGGCGGAGGGAGTGAGGTGCCGTCAGCCTTATCAACACCTCCATTCTCCTGTCGTAAAACGTTCCTTCTGAATTTGGCCCTCGCGTTTTGGAACCAAACCTGCAAACCAATGCCACGGCGGCTTTTACTTTTTTGTGTTGTTGTACGACTGCTTTCAAGAAATACAGCACACAACTACAGCTGGAGAGCAACATGAATTGACACAAGATTTGGGGGGTTAAAGGAGCCGGACAACTATGTCAGCTCCTAGTCTCAACACAGAAATGAAAAGGGGATGATCATCCTTTGGAATTGAAAGAACATGTGCACTCTCATGGAAATCAAACACTAATCAACTAGTTTGTGCCTCCAAAACTAGCAAATTACAGCCAAAACACCCAACTAATGACTACATCCATCATGGCCAATGAAAGAAACAAAAGAAAAAACAAATGAGGGTTCTGGGGTGAAATGGCAAGGGGGGGGGGGGTCAAGGAGTGGGTGCGGGAACACTCATGGGGTGATAGCAAACGCATCCGTGCTTACCTGCAGAACTCTTTTGGTCAGGCCCGTCTTCTGGGCCAGCTGCTTGAGGTCCTTAGCGTCCGGGTTGTGGTTGATGGCAAAGTAGGATTTCATTGTCCGCAGCTGGTGGTGCTTGAAGGAGGTCCGCATGCGCTTGGTCTTCTGCGTCGGCGCGTAGGCCTGCTGGTCCCGGTCCAAGTGGTCCGCGTCGTTCTCGTTGCAGCCTGCGAGCAGAGAGCAGCGCCACGTCAACCGGGAGCGGCGGTGAAACGCGACGGTCGACATTTTTGTGTGGCCCGGCATTCACGTGGCTCAGGGTTCTGCGGGTGCATCGCAATAAAGGGGAATATCATGGGGAACTTTTTTTTTCTCAGCTGTTCAACTCAAAAATGGAAATTTGTATAGTTTAGCACTTTGAGACTGCTTTTAAAGCGCTTTATAAATATTACCAATAAAGTTGAGGGATATATATATATATATATATATATATATATATATATATATATATATATATATATATATATATATGTATATATGTGTGTGTGTGTGTGTGTGTGTGTGTGTGTGTGTGTGTGTGTGTGGCGTGTGTGTGTGTGTCGGTAATGTAAAACTTAATTCAGGTTACATTCAAAAAGTTACACTAACATATTGTCAGATTCACTGAATCGAAACATTTTGATGATAAGACACAGCTAACTAAAACCCAAAATTCACCATCTCAAGAAACTAGAATATGACATAGGAAATCAAAATGCTTTTTAATATAGAACTTGGGGAGGAATTTGCCGACTGAAAAGTATTCGCCATTTTTTTAAGGATCTGCCTATTATTTTGTAATCCAAAAACATTGCTCAAATGATTTCACATTTAAATGAGATGTGTAAAAAATGTTAGAACTATTCCTACTAATGTATTTTTGCTTTTTTTCCCCTCAGGGTGAAAACAACATCATGGTAGCGTACATTATATTCTTGTTCTACTAGGCACTTAAAATTCAGGCAAACTTAAATCTCTGTCTTTCTGAAATTGGTTATAAAATCCATATCTGTTGGAATATACATTTGGAGATTTGATGAATAAATCACCTTCAACACGAAGCCTATTTAATTGTGCCAATTGTGCTGAAATTGTCTGATTTCAAATTATGTGTTCAAGTTTCACTTTTTGAACAAAACTACTGCAATAAATGAACTTTTCTACAACACTGTAATATTCTGAATGCATAATGATTGGTAAACTAACTGTGTCACACCATTCAAAACAACAGCAAACGTCTCCAGTGCATTATTAATGCCGCCTGTGACAACAACTTACAGTATACTGGTTTGCCATATAAAGTAAACATGTATACATGAACACTGAAGGTTACACTGTCGCCCGCTTGTAACATAACATATTTTTTTTTTATCGTTGTACACTCTTTGACTGTAAATTTGAGGCACAAATTAAAAAAGGCCATCATGTGCAATCATGCTTGGCATAATGTGATGGTTGATGTTATTTCGGCTGTCACAATAGCACTGCCTGGCACCGTTTCACACTAATAAAATGATTATTGGCATGTGCAACGCACATTGTTTTACAACAGTTACCCACTAGGGGTCTCTGTATCCAAAGAAGACCTAACCTAACCGAGAGGTGTGGAATAACAATACTCAGAAGACCTACTCAGCGAGCTCGGCGTGTTCAAAACAAGCAAGAAAAGGCTCACTTGAGACAAATAACATCAAAACAACAGCGGAATAGGATCCTATTTGTAGCAAATGTGAGGGTTTAGATGTGCGTAGAGTGACGGATATTAACAAGAACATTTTGGGGAGACTACAATGAAAAGGGTGTCAAAGGTTTGTAGACATTCAAACTGATTTAATCTCCTCCTTTTTTTTGTTAATGTTTAATAATCCCGTTTGATTGTTCGTCGTTGGTAGTAGCTTTGATATTTATTTTAAAAAGATTCAAGCAGAAATTAGGAAAATCAAGACAGTATTAGCGATACCCCAAAATATTTGTGCCTGATTCTGTATAATGTAAGCATGCATGGAATTTTTTTCCCCCGCAATTGAAACTCCATTCCATCCTGTTGTTCCATGAGAAAAGCCCGCATTTGCATAAGGGAATAAAGGAAAGGGAATCATGTTTGCGGCATGGAGCGACATGCAGTGGCCTGAGAACAGCGGCCTGGGCCTGGCCGCAGCGCTGGAGGCCCGGCCGGGATTCCAACGTCGCTTCTAATTAACGGAGAACAATTAACGCGCAGATTACCCTTCTTCCTCCCCCCAATTCATCGGGAACACAACTCGGCATAACAATGACTCGCTTATCAAGCGCGCACTAATTCGCGGAGAGACACGAAAAATTGGGACGCTGCACAGTCCAGCGACTCGGAGCTTTTTTAAAAAATTCATAATCCTTTTTAGTCAAATACTTACTTACTGACAGCAGACAAAACATGTGCAAAACGTCTATTTTTACATTAGACTGTAAAGGTTTGACCAAACAACCACAGTAATTGTTTACACGTTAAATATGATTGATGTGAAAATGAACGGATGACAGTAAATTAATGATTTGGTGACTAAGGCCATCGTTTACCCTCAGGGCAGATGCATTTCATCCAGACATGCAACCCTTGCATAAATTAACATTTAAACTCATCATCTAATTCAGTGATTGCCAACCAGTGTGCCGTGAGAGCTCATCAGGTGTGTCGCAGCAAATTTTGCAAATTCATTTTATGGTCCGAAAATTATTCCAATACTACAAATAATATATCTTTGTTTGTCTATCTATTCCAGCGACGTATAGTGACGGGCAGACCAATTAAATACTTTTCCACTCAGTAGCAACTATCCTTTATCCACTTTTTGTGACATTTTCGTTTGGTTGCATATAGAGTTAGATAAATATGTGCTGCTTTGGCTCAATGGCTTAACGTATCTTGATTAGTCTATCTATTCCAGCGACATATAGTGACATGCAGAACAATTAAATGCTCTTCCATAAGATGGCAATTTACCTGTGTATCCACTTTTAGTGAAACATTTTGTTTTGGTGGTGTGCCGTGTGATTTTATGCTAAATTAAAATGTGTGCCTCGTCTCAATAAAAAAAAAAGGGGAACATCTATCTAATTACATTATTTTTCCACAAGTTTGATTTTGGTCAAGTTTTCTATGTATTTTTTTGCAAAGAAATGTAAATGTAAAAACCTTTTCGGAAGCTATTTGCCTTTTTTTATGTAGTGAGAGATGATCATTTGCTTGAAATTGTGCAATTAAATGCAATTAGTCTGAAACCATACTACAAATAACACATCTTTGTTTATCTAGCTATGCTAGTCACATATAATGACAGGCAGAGCAACTGAATGCTCTCAATTAACAATGTATACACTTTTGGTGACATTTTGGGGGGATGGCGTGTAGATGAGATTTATTTTCATTTAAAATGTGCTTTCACTCTATACAGGTTGGGAATCACTTGTTTTATCCATAAGGGAGATTTTGGTCATGTTGTCTATTGTTATATTTGGAACATTTTGGATAAAGAAAAAAATCAGCTATTTTTGGGAAGATGTTTTTGCAATCTATTCTTTTTTTCATTTATGTGTGTCTAGGAAATTGTGCAATTTCACTTAATGGTTTTGAAATGTATTTATTAACTACAATAATATATATTTGTTTGTCTACTTTGCATACAATGACACACAGAACACTTCTTCCATTAGATGACAATTAACCTGTGTTTTCACGTTTTGTGAGATTTTTTTTGTGGTCTTACTTAAAAAAGATAACTCAATACCAATCTTAAAAAGGTTGTGAAAACTATTCTAATTAATTTGTTTTCCACGAGTGAGATTTTGATAGTTTTCTTGTGTTGTGTTTGGTAAAATTGGCAATGTGAATAGTTTTAGCAAGCTATTTTGTGGCGGTTGGGTTTGCACTCAAACATTTTTTTTTCTTGTCTTATTGCGTGTTAGAGTGTGAGGGTGTCTCACCTGTGTTATAGCTCGGTAAGTCCAAACCCATGGCGGGGCTCTTCCTCTTCCTCGGCCGGCCTTTCTGAGCCGTGCCGGTGCCGTTGAAGTAGGGCAGGCCCAGGCCGCCGCCCTTGGCCGCCAGCTCGGCGAAGTTGAGCTGGGGGTGGTAGTCGGCGCCCTGCACCAAGCTCTCGAAGTGGAGGCGGCAATAGACGAGGCTGTCCTTCATGCCGAAGTGGTCGCCCGTGGTGAGGGTCTTGTTGCACGAGGTGCACGTGAAGCAGCTCAGATGGTACACGGAGTCTCGCGCGCGCATCACCATCTCCGAGGCGGAAATGCCCAGGTGGCAGCGCGCGCACCTCTGCACCGAGAACCTTCTGGAACAGACGCAATGTCAACAACACACTCCCGGGGAGCACAAACATACACATAGTACGTTGGCTTTTGAATGCTGCATAACAACACATCAAGTCCTTATATTGGGTAATTATTAAAAGCCTGGGCAGTGGCGTTGGAGTGTTTTTATTTCCAATTGTAGCACACGTGAATGCTTCCTTGGACATTAGCATGAGCTAACATGTAGCACCGGCAACACTTTTTCTTTTTCTTTTTTTTAAACAATGTACCTAAGTTTGATTTGATTTCATAAATGTAGTCTTCGACTTAAGTGTGTAACATTATTAAGAATATTCAGTTTTGTTTCTTCGTTTAAAAAGTGTGCTTGTTTACTCCCTCCCACCATTGTTCTATTGCTGCGAGCTCCTTTACATTCAGGTAGAAAAAGATTATTTAAACTAGACAGACTACATGTTTGCATTTAAAGTGACTCACATCATTATTTTTGTCCTATCTTGCAGGCACACTGATTTGAAAATTACGACTACCACCAATATATGTGTTTTTCACCCCATTTGGTGTATTATAAATATAGGCAAAGATTTTGTTAACAAATATTTTTTTCCATAAAGTATTTACATTTACACACACAATTGTGATTAAAAATATACTGTATACTGGCCCAACATCGTCATCCTAAATGAAAAGCAGCAGCCTGGTAAAATAAAAAGCTAAACTACCATTGTCATCCAATGTGTCTTTTACTGTCGATATCGTAATAAAGCTAATTTTGCCACCATTCGTACAAGACGTCGTTCGTGTACACCTTACCTGTAGTAATCCTCTTTGCAGTAGATGCTGCCATCCTTGGCGAAACACGTTAGCTCCGACTCCAGCGCTAGTTTACATTCACAGCATTTGAGACAGCGCAGGTGCCACTGCTTGTCCACGGCCAGGAGGTAGTATCTGTCCGAGATCTTGCCCCCGCAGCCGGCACACAAGGCGGGTTTCTCCGGACTCATGGAGGGCATGGTCTGGACACAACAATGAACACCTTCAATACACCATCAGGAAAACAAACAAAAAAAAAAACAACCTTTTTGCCATATTGGCTGTAACATGAACATGCAGTCATACACTGTTACCCGTCAGTAATATTATTCAATTTTATTATTATGATTATTATTATGATGAATATGATGAATATGATGATGATAATAATAATAATAATAATTACTATTATTATTATTATTATTATTATTATTATTATATTTTTTTATTATTTTGTAGACATCGTATAAAAGTTTTATATGCCAGGTGCAGGTCTAGCCTTGGTGAGGCAACACAGGCAAAATATCTACATTTGAGTCCAAACCAAATATTTTCTGTTGTGCACAAAAACATGTGCGCAATTTATTTTTATGTGCTTCATTTACTGCAATACAAAAGCCCCATAGGTTATTTATATTTATTTGTTTGTTTATGCATTGCAAGCGTTGCCAAGTCTACAATAACAACAATGTGCACTAAATTACAAGCACTAGATCCGTTATGTTGTGCCCGGTCAATTAAAAAAAATCGAATTGTGTCACGTTATGATGACAATTTTGGTTGGTTCCGTATGCAATGCTAGTTGTTAGAGATTGTTAAACATCCATTATTTGTCAGGGTTTGGAACTGAAATTGCTCTGTAGAAAAAAAAACATTTCGAACTGAAATAGTAGTGTATCCCAGCCGTCAGTCAACCCCTTCCGAAATGTATCCTTGCAACTTAATTTAAAGTCCTGGCCTCACCGTCTCTCTGCCGTTGATCTGCATGCTTTTGGCCAGGCGAGACTCCGACTTGGACCTTCTCTCCATCTCCTCCATGATCCCTTGGATGTGGTCCCCGGAGATCCCGTGGAAAAGCATGGCTCCCGGTCCTGGGCGCAACGTGCGAGCGGCTGCTTCTGCCTTGCAGCCCACCACTTCCATATACCGTGGACGCCGATTAGTGTGCTGCTGGCTGGGCTCAGCGCATCCAAACTGCAGAGATTGAGATCACCTCCCGTCCCGCTGCGTGCAAAGGCAACTGGAAGCACAGTGGAAAAAATGGGGGTAAAAACTACTACAACAGCAGCAGCAGCAGCAGCAGCAGCAGCATGGGTGGGACGACGAGGAGTGTTGGTAGTGCACCAGCTTGTTCTTTCTTTCCAGAATGTCTCTCATCCAGATTAAAAAAAATATGTATAGTCCAAGGGGGTGAAGGGAAGGAGAGGGGGGAGGTGGCTGCGGTGTGGCCAAAAATAATGACACAAGCTTCGGTTTGTTTCTTTACTCTCTTTTTTTTCCACTTCCAAAGTTCCCAGTCAGGGCTCCTTGGTATTTGGAGGTCAGATTGGAAGTGCCTGCGTTTGAGCACCGTGTCCTATTTGTGAAGAGAGCAAAGCCTGCCCAGTCTGAATAATTTGGTAGGAGGAGTTCCCCAGCTCTCTCTCTCTCCGTCTACCTCTCGCTCGCTCTCCCTCGCCATTCATTCCTATTGCTCAACAAAGTGTCTTTCTTGCCTTAAATCCTCGCTAGTCTGCCCGCACACTGCTTCACTTTACACTATATTAACTTGTTCAGATCATTCTAGTCCCCGTGTCGCTGTTAGGTTGCCATGCAGTGGTTTGTTTCGTCACGTTCATTGTTAATGTTCGAAAAATCACAACATGTACATGATTACATTTAGAAGAAAGATACTACATTCGATCCCCTCAAGTTTCCATTTAGCTGCATTATAACTATTATTATAACAATAAAATCATTAATATGATGGTCCAATCAAGTGTTTGGTTGCTTGAGTGTGTGCATGTGTGGGCGGGGCCTGAGTGTATTAAACAATTAGAAAGAAGGCACTGCAGCTTCCCATGCGAATTATAGTGCCACTCTAATAAACACACATTAAATAGCTTCATTTTTTACACTTTAATTATATTGTCACACTTTATTGAATAAATCTATTTTGATTATCTGTTGCAATTACATTACATTAATTTCTCTCTTCCTCGGGAATTGGGCCATTCAGCACCTTTGTTTACTTTCAGTGTACATTAATTAAAGACAAAAGAAAGAATAGAGTGACATTTTCTATGTAACTAACAGACCAGGCGATCGTTGCGGCTCCGACAGAAATGAAAAATAATACAGTAACGGTGGACGTGGGGGGAAAGCCCGCCAGTTAACGCCTCTTTTTTAAAATTTCGTACATTATTGACTTAATATGCAGGCGCCACTGAGATGCGCTATTAAGGATAATATGTGGGAGCGTTAAGGGGTGGGGAAAAATAAGTAACACAATTTATGAGAAATAAATGGTTTAGACTATAAGTTTTATTATTCATAAACTCGTGTACTGTACATGCATACAGCCCAAATATGGTGTCACCAAATCTCAATTAGGTCTAAGGGAGCCATGCCATAAAATGTAAAAACAGAAACCAAAATAAACCAGAAAAAAACATACTATTGGTCACCATATACATATAGCCTATATATTTTTTTAATTCATTCGAAGATGTGTGACGCCATTACGCCAAACACAACCCTAACCAACCCCCACCACCATCGAGTTGTGTAGCCTTTAATTGGAGGCCCCATGTTGGCTTGAACCCTCCCGGACGGCTTTTAGACCAGAATTGCATGAAAATTCATATTTACACATTGTCATGGTTCCGCCATCATTTAAAAAACAAACAAACAAACAAACAAAGATATGCTATTACCTTCATTTTTTTATGCATGGACACAGGCACCCTGATAGTAAGAATACAGCATGTATGCGACTGTTTTTTTTCACCCTACAAAAAAAAAGAAATACGTTCAAGTCATGCATTTCTCCGATGATTTTATGGAGACATTTTTGACGACTTGAGAAATGTGTTGACCCGTAGCCTCCAGCGGTAACATTTGATTTGACTGAGAAGGATTTAGCGACGCGTCAGTGAGCACGCAGCGAGTAGAACACAAGGACTGGTGTCGTTGGTGGATTTGCATGAATAATTGTGATATTCTCTGCTAGTAAGCACGCTCCTTTTGCTTTTCCCCCTTCTCCATTTTACAGAGACGCCTGTTTGATGATTTTAAGTCTGAATGGAGTGATATCTAAGTGATTTTTGTTGGTCATTATAGACACCTTCATAATATAAAATTTCTTGAAAATGAATTGTTAAAATTGAGACATTAAGTTAATGAAAATAACTTATTTCCATTTATTTTAAACAAACACATTTATATAAATCCAAATTAAAAACAATAATCTACTGTATTTCAGTTTATTGAAACATTTAAAAATGGAAATACATTTTATAAAAATTGCGCGATAGCATTACAATTTTTTTGTTGCGATAGAAAAACAACAACATTTTTTTCCCTCTTGCATTTCATATATTTTGTTTTGAAATGACCTCAGATACATGTAGGCTACATGAGGTAATTTCAAAACAAACGTCATAGACTAATTAGCGCAGCCATAGACGATCTCTTAAAAAAAAAACAAATAAATACAGCACGAGGAGTGTTCTTTTTTTAGGAGGATTTGTCAGTTAACCCCTTGCCTTACACAAGCGTCATGTTTTGCTCGTGGTTGCTATTACCGTATTTAGTCCAAGAAGACAATGTTGGGAAGTCAGGCTCTTACCTGAGGATGTGCTATAGTTCGATGGCCGCGCGATGCGCAAGGCGCAGGGGAAGCTCCAGCCGGGATTGTGCACTGTAGTGGAGGAGAGAGAGGAGAGGGAGGCTGACTGACTGCCTGCCTGCCTGCCTGCCTGCCTGCCTGCCTGCCTGCCTGCCTGCCTGCCGGTAGATGGGGGCTGTTCCTCGTTTGTGAGCCGCGGCTTCACTTCCAGCCTCAATTAAAACGCAAGTCATTTAAATATTCCTCCGGCATGCACAAGACACAACACGGCGCAGACACGATTGCGCTGAAAACTGCGAGCCAATTGGCCTTCTTTGCGCGCGTGCAGCTTCCGATGGCTGATGTCGCCACGAATTACAAAGGGCTAGCTAACATCATCCTGTATCGGTTACCGCCTTATGGCAACCAATAAGCATTCACACGAATATTTGGAAAACATTACATTAATTTTGGGTTCATTATTATCAGTCATAAGAACACAATATGCAATGAGTACGTATGCTCCGGTATTTGAATAAGAATTCCCACTTGCAGGTCTGCAACAATACAAAATTTGCGATCGCATATTGTTTACATCGATTACAGATATATAAATCTATAATCTATGAAGCCAATATTACACGTGCTTTAAAGTGGACAGTATAACAGCAACAAAACAGTGATGATGGCAAACTAATGAAACCTCCAAATGACTGTGCTTACAGTGCAACAAAAATGCACTTTTCTTTCTTTTGGTAATAAAATGACGAATGAAAGGAATGCATTAATTGCGTTAATAAACAAGTTTACGACTGCCCGCCCCCCCCCCCCCCAAAAAAAATGGATATCGTCAAACCTTTGTGTTTCCCGAATACTGAATATTATGAAGTGCTTTCATTGTACCTGACCTCAAATGGGAGAATCTTTCCTCAACTATCCTTAAATAAATGTCCCTTTCATGTTCCCAAACGCCTGGGTAATGTTGAAGAAAAAAAGGAGGCCATAAAGGGATGCTCACAATGGTCATAAAATAGCACAGACCTTTAAGTGCACGAAGCCTGCACCTGAATTGAACTGTTAACATGACACACGGAGCCATCCTGCAGGCAGGATCACACTTGCAGGAGGTGTGGGTAGAGTGATTTCAATTGACAAGGAGTGAATAGAATATCGTCCGAGTGAACACTTGGGTCGTGGGCAAAGACAATTGTGACAATTAATTACACCTCTTCTGCTTGCATAAATGAACACGTGCCATGCTGCTATACAGTCAGTCACTTTGCTCCTTCTGCCTGGTATGCATCTCATCAATAATGCAGGGCCACTGAGATCCATTTCAGTGTGTACCGCAATGTGCACGCACTACGCTGTGGCTCGTGTGCATGATAGCCGCTCACAGTGGGGATTCGTGCAGCAGGCTCGTTTCACCCGGGCTACCTCAGACACAGCAGCACCGCCCAGGATGACTGTCTGCTCTCTGCTGTAGGGCTCAGTGGTTATTATAGCACACATCCAGGGTTCATCTGGCGTTATCATTTCTGGGTCACCCCAAGTGACACTCGGGCTCGTTCTCGGTTGCCTCCCAAATGCACGGACGAGGAAGCTTCTCCCATGCAGGATCTGTCGTGGTAGCCGAGGAAGCACGGGTGAAAAACTGACAGAATGAGGGAGAGGAGAGGGAAAGGGAATCGAAGGGAGGTGGGTGGTGCATGGTGGGCTTTCGGGAGGAGGATCAGAGGGAGGAGTGAAGTGCCGTAAAGCTGCATCACAGTCACCCATCCCAGCCTTGGTGGGTGTGTGAGAGGCAGGGGGAGACATCTTGGAAATATTTACAAACAAAGCAGACTTGAGTCCATATCGGGGTAAAGGACATTTTATTAGATTACTTATTCATAAACAGTGATGAAATGCAATTATTGGCTGACACTCGTGAACTAGCCCATTGACCTTTCGTGTAGTTCTCAATAAAAGGTGCTAGCCCAGGAATTCATTTCAACTAAATTGTGACGCTGATGAGACATTATATTTTCATTAGTTTCTTGCTGAATACCACATGGCTCTTTAAGAGGAAGTCAAGTAAAACATGTTCTTTACAAGAATATGTTCTATGCAGGCCCACTAGTCTAAACCGGGTATTCTGGTTAATATCACGTTTGTGGAATATGAATCAAGCAGCAAAATCCACCCGTTTTTATCCATGTGAGGTGGCAGCTATTTTGCCAATTGCTGTCGACTGAAAATGACATCACAGTGGTTCCCGAAGGGCTCAGGTTGCGAATGTCACATGACCAAACCCAGAAAACAGATGAGCCATGACATTCGTTACGCGAGCCCTTCGGCACTGTGACGTCATTTTCAGCCGACAGCGAGTGGCAAAATGGTCGTCCCCTGAGGTAGATAAAAACTGGTGGTTTTTGCTGCGTAAGTCATATTCCACAAACACAATATTAATCAGAATTCTTCCCGTGTTTAGACGAATGGGGGCGCCTACAACATAAAGACATTTTTTGACTTGACTTCCCCTTTCAAGACAAGGAAAAGTAAGAAGTACACATGAAAGTCAAAGGTTCTCTACCTTTTTAGTAGAGGTGTCACGATTTTCCATTTACTCGATTTGATTTTCGATGATTTGTGACATAATTTCAATCCATATTAATAAAAAAAGTCAAAATCATGACACACCTACTTTTTAGGACCCCTTTAATAATGTAAAATCCTTCCTGTAGGAAAATGCACATGCACAAAACTTTGTAGCAGTGAATATACTTAATTGAAAATGAACTGCCTTATATATGCATATAGACGCATGACAGTGGGGAATTGCAATCCCTAGTTATCACTATTGTAAACTTAACATAAACACATATTTCCTCTATACGGAACCCTTGGGTGTCTATAGACGATTCTTTAAATTGACATTTCAAGGCATCTCATATCCAATTCCAACCTTCCCATCTTTCTATTCCTCACTTTCCCCTTGTTCTTCCACTTTCCCTTTTCTGTCTCTTCCTGTCCCGCAGTCCCCCCCCCCCCCCCCCCGCCCCTCCCTTCGATCTCCTCCCTGCTCTGCTCTGCTGGAGCTCAAATCACAACCCCAGTCCCTGGCAGATGGAGGATAGGAGAGAGAAGCTCTTAACTAGCTAGTCTGAGCCTCTGGTCTCTGCACACCAACTGCTGCCTGCGCACCCCAGGCCCCCCTCCTCACCACACCCCGAACAGCTCCAACAGCCCGCCGCCACCTCCACACACTCCCTGTTATGTCCCCTGGGATAGGCTATCCTCCAGGGGGCTGCTGCACGTATTAGTCCGTATCTGGCCACACTAGAAAGGACAAGGTAACATGATAGATGGATGTTCTTTACTGCGATATAACAAAGCACAGCTTTTCAGGGGGAGTCACACTGGTTTCGGTGGTGTTTGGATGTGGCGTTAGGTTGTCGAAACCGGCGACGTCCTTCTGCTTTAAAGCTCCATTGTGGAAGAGGACAAGGTTCTTCTCGTGGCTGGTAACACTTTTGACGAGAGAAATGCAAAGCAAATATCACACTTTGTCCCGCAAGGTGATATTCAATTCACGCTGACTTGTTACATACAGTACACACAGAAGCTGGGATACTACACACAAATACTTTCCACTGTACATGAATCTGGTAGATACAGTCAGGACCACCTGGAAGAAAAGTTTATTGCTTTGCTGAAGGACACCTCAAAAGGGCTCAGGACACAAAGTAGAATCTCTCAGCCAACTCACACTTTCTACACCGCATGGTCTGTAAATAGGCATCTGCATGGGGGGGGGGCCTGTCCTTGATGGGCGCCAAACCTACGACCTCTTGGTCCCCAAGTCCTTGCAGACCGAGCTTGTCTGCCCACGCATGCGGTTAGGCCGAAATAAACCCGCCAAAAACAGTACCTCGTTGAGGTGCCAGTGAGTGCCCCGGACTCCCCTTTTATCTGGGCTCATCTGGCGGCCACGGCTTGGCCTGGCTTCAGCGTGTGCACCAGTTGCGGTCCAGGGGAGAAAGTGCCCCTCTGTGCTATTTACAGCCCTGTCTGTCCAAAGGAATCTGGCACCCTGACTGTCACACAGCAGCCATGTGTGTTTTTTTTATCACTAATTCTACCAGAGGGATCTGGTTGTCCATATGACCAGCGTGCAGGATGCTACCCTGAGGCGAGCTGACATTGTCTGTGTAGACCAGACGTTGATGGAGGGGCTGCTCAAATGCTGCTTGAATATCAACACACTTCCACATGTGCACACACTCCAACAAATAAGGCATGAGGGCCTAGCCAATTGCTGGGACTGATGTTCCTTTCAGTAATCATAAGAATGACACTTTTTTTTTTTTTTTTTTACCCCCTGCCAAGCATATGTCAGGATGTGGCCAACAGAGATGGAGATGCTGTAAGTGACTGTGGTCCAAGCCGTTGGCCGCAGGGCTGCCGTGCCTGTTTGAGATGGAGAGAAGGGCGCGGGGACAGCTGAGGCAGGAGGGAGCTGCTCGGCGTGTCAACTGGTTGTGACTGGAGCACGTCTGGTCACAGTTACAAACTGGACAGCTCTCGTTTTCTCTGCGGCGAGTAGCGTCGTCCTGCAGAAAGGCACACGGTTAGTTGCTGCCACACTGCTCTCTTGCAGCATATGCTCCAGCTGAAGGTCAGAGATGTTCAGTCCAAAACGCCTGAAAGAAACAACTCGTGTCCGACTGGCTGCTGTAATTTACGGACCAAACAAATACTGCTAAAATGCTAGATAGTGTTTGACAAAAATGCATTTTACTGTCTTTAATGTACTTGAAACTAAATATTTTGGTTGATATTTTAATAAAATACAATTGTGAACTTCCATACATAACCACCTTTTGCATCCTGGAATCTATCAGTAAGATTCATGTGTTAGTGACTGAGAAATGAAAAAAAATAGGGATTGTTTTATCAAAAAGAGAAAATTGTTTACTTTAAAATGTATGCAGAGGTGAAAACCCAAAACATGCAGTGTTTCATATGAATACATTTTCTTTACAATACGAATTTTCTTCACAATAATATGTTGTATGCGACCCACTAGTCTAAACACGGCATTTTGATTACAATTGCCTCATTGGAATATGATTTAAGCAGCAAAATCCACCCATTTTTAGCCATTTCAGGGGGCGTCCATTTTGTCACTTCTGCTGACGGAAAATGACATCACAGTTGCTCAGGGCTCAGGTAAAGACCAATCACGGCTCACCTGTTTTCTGAGACTGAGCTATGAAGTGACAAAATGGCCGTCCCCTGAGTTGGACAAAAAAACGGGTGGATTTTACTGCTTAACGCATATTCACATACCCAGTATTAATCGGAATGCCATGTTTAGACTGGCGGGCCTGCAAAGAACAAATTCTTGTAAAGAACACTTAGGGGTTGACTTCCGCTTTAATTATTAAAAAAAAGAGTGGAAAAAAACATGCAGATCCATTTGTTACTCAGTCGTATGTCTTTGGATTCAGGAACAATGGCATTTCGTGGACGTCACATTACCATTTGCATTTTAGTGCATTATAAAAATGCTTCAGCGATAATACGTCCAACTTATAGCGATGCATCCATATCGTCACTCAAATGCAACAGGTTCTTTCTTGGCAGATGTTTAACGCTAACAAAAACATTTACAAAACGCCTAAAACATACATTTTGCCTTCACTTTTGGGGATGAAAATATTGAGTTTGAGGTAATCATTTCCGTTCCACGGAATGCTTTTTCATCGTCAATGTGATCAACGAATGGAGGTTTATGGAAAGGCCATCAGTATGAAGAAGATGACTTCAACCAGACTGAGTGGCTTTACTGTGTTGTTTGTGTCACTAGAACAGGACGAGGAACAACAACCTTCCAAAGTGTGCCATCAATGGACTGAAGATGTGGAGGGATGAGGCGGACACTAAAGTTGGCCTATTTGATGCTGCGGGACTGCCAAGGCCCTGAGTGGCAATGCATCTACGTGAAAGCGACAGAAAAGTCCCCAGGCAAAAGGCGCGCAGGGGCAAGCGGACCCAGGTAACCTACTTGATGGGTGTGACACCTTCACCATCCCGCTGTCCAATGCTGCCGCCGCACGCTTGGCTGCCTCGGTTTACAATAACACAACATAAATCCACTTCTCCTCCCGCCTGACGACCCCTCACGTCCGCCTCACGTCCCCACCAAGGTGTCCTCCCCAGCACTGTCGGGATCATAAATCTCCTTGTAGCTGCTCACAGGCCTGTGTCGCCATCACCAAGCGCTTGCCTTTAGGACCCACCTGCCGAGGAGGATAGTGGCCGCGCCGCAGACAGAATTCGGCGGCAGACACATCCTCTCACATGCCTCCGTTTGCCCAATCAGGCGGAGCCAGGCGAGCGTGTGCGACATGCTCGGAGCCTGAAGGCACGGCGCCGTCTTCCCACATGCGCCGCCGAGTCAAACCTCACATCTCTCCTCAACGTATCTGCAAGTGGTGCAGAGCCAGCTCTTGGCCTTACCTCGCACTGCACACAACTGTGGGCTGCAAAGCGCGGTGTTTATCGCACCCTTGATTCTATATTAGCCCATTAGGAGCCACGGGGTGTTCTGCTCTTATAAGCCTATATTCCTGCTCTTGAACATGGAGTTGATCTATTGCAATAGTGGGAAAGGAGGGCCCCGGAGTTCATTAGGCTGCAGCTCAGGAGAGCGGCCGCAGGGAAGTGCGCTTTGGCCAAGTGTTGCCAGGAGGCTGCGAGTCCAGTGGGGCCGCCGTTGATGTCCGCGGCGTGTTTGTTAACAGCCTGATTCCATCAAGTGGTGTAAAAGCAGCGCAGCCAAGTGAGAGGGCTGACCCTTGGCACTCGCCTATTTTTAACAACGCAGTCTTTCAGTCAAAGGTAGCGAGTTTAGTCGAGCCGAAGCGGAGTGCAAATGATGCTAATATTCATGCACTCGTACATTTGGGAGAAAATAAATAAGAAGGGATGCAAAGCAAAAGAGCACAAGATGTTATCTGACATCCGACTGTTATCTTCTCTTATATGCCCTTTATCTTGAGGGCAAACATCTAAAATGCACTTTCAGTTTTCCCTATACTCCCACAACCCTTGTTAATACATCAGAGAAGAGAAATACCACCAGAAATTAAGTACTCATGAAAAGGAATGAGAAATGAAACTCACTGCATTCCAATGGACATTCAAGAAAAGCTGCTTTCGCAACAAAAACAACACAAAATTGTATTGTTCACCAGATTGTAGAGAACAATCTCTTCTACCATATTAAAAATGAGAATAATGAAGAACAATTGTGATGTATAGGAGGTATTGCACTGTCACTAGTCAAATTTCATCATTCTGTATGCTGCTAAAACTGGTTGAGAACGAGGCACCAGATTCTTAATAGTATCTTGCATACCTGTTACCTTGGCACATTGGATCTAGACATAAAATAGAGAATTAAACACTTTCTTCATTGCAGGGTCCTTCACGTTGACTTGGCCATATGGACACTGCGGGAGAGAATGAAATAATTCAACTGTGTTAAACAGCCGCGTGTGGAGAGCAACTTCAGTCATGCAGCGGGCAAAGCAGACAAAAACAAAACAAAACAAAAAAACGAGGACAAAAGTACAAGAAGGAACAAAGGCAGTGGCAAGACTGGATGTGATGAAACAGGGCAGGAGAGGAGAGGATGGGGACAGAAAAGACCTGAACTAGACTCATTGGGACAGAAGAGAGCCATGCTCACTTATAAGGCTAAAACGATCATGCGGTTATAATATCAATCAAACAATTGGTCTTAGTTACAACACAAACACTATTCTTTCACATAGGAATAAACTCTCCTTTACAGTTAATTTCTTTTTCATACTTTGTTAATTCTGCTCGATTTTAAAGGACCTACTGTATGTTGTCATAAACATTCACTAGAAAGCTCTTAGCGTCATTCTGAATGGTGTTTACATGTGGTTTTCAGAAAAAAAGTATGTAAACATATTTGTAGCTTTTTTTTTTTTTTAATTTACTCGCATTTTACGTGGAAAATGCATATTGAATGCTTATCAGTGCTATTTGAAGATTGATTGGGGGTTAAAAAATATTTAAAAAGAAAAAATTCTTGTGCATTTTACTGGGGATCAATTATATTGATAATTATCCACCACAAATAGCAGGGGTCCAATATATAGGCAAATGTATTTGGTTAAATGCCCCGGAGTAATTCTCACCTTGACCAGATGCTTTTTGTTGGCAAATTTCTGGTATAATTCTGGATGAATTTAACCGTTCTACTTGGCAGAATTGGTCAAGCTCATTTAAATTGGTTGCTTGCCTGCATGGCTACAAACCCGGCCGGGTTTGTCCACTAATGTTCATTAGGGTTGAGGTTTGGGTTTAGGAAAGGCCATTCCAAAAGCTTCTACAATCTTTTGTCATCCGACCATAAAAATGTTGTCCTGCAGAATATTCATCATTCTCCATAAACCAGGAAGTAGCATGGTATTCCTGTTAACTACCAAACGCTAATTTCTTTCTTCTTTTGGTCACAGTTCTGTGTTGGCGGATGATTATGCTCTACATATGACATTCTACTTATACAGTTACAGTATATGGGAAGTACAATACTGCGCAAACAACAAATCAGGCTTTGGGCTTTTATAAAGCGCGTACTTTGTAGATTGATATGAAATGTAATTATATTCCATTATTATTCAAACAAAGGGAATAATAATCGAACAGACTGAGACAGAACAGAATAGAATTCAAGCGCAGAAAATACACCCAACATTGTTAAAAAAAAAGCACATAAAAGCGCTCACGTGTCTGCAAGCACTTCCACAGCACTTCCCTCGTTGAAGGTGAGCATATTCTGTGATCACCTTGTACCCACTGCTTCTTTGCCTGCACATAATAAACATTTTTTTTAATTAGTGCCAGACACAACTTGTACGCTTACGTATGTCCCATGCATACACTCAAACAAAAGGCATATGTACAACTGAAATTAACATAAATATACATATATATAAACAATATAAGGTTGTGGGCGACCTTGTGGCATTGAAAGAGAAGTAAAATAGTATCTCGTATGACACTACAAATTAATTGGCACATTACAAGTGTGTTAATCATTAGTCAAAAATATGCCATGACAAATACACCGGTATTCATATTCACATATGTTTAATCTACTTGAGTTAAGCAGGGAGTTTAAGAATAAATTTCTGACACAACCTCTTACGTTATGCTCCAGCTGTTCATAAGATGCAAGCACCTTCTGTGAGTGAAAAACACCGAACTCCTCTGCCAACCCTCAGGAAGTTTTGAAAATGTCACCTCTCAGTCTGTTTCAAACTGAGAGCCCACTACTTGGTGAGCTTTGACAGGCCACAAAGACAAAAACGCCCCAGGCCTTTTGGTGACACAGCCTGTCATTTCACATGGCATTGCACGGTCACATAGTAAAGCTGGCGTAGCTGGGCCCCCTCTGCATTGTGCTTTTGCCACCCAGGCCCTCACACTCTCCTCAGGTCTTGGCCAACTTGCCTCAACTTCACTGCACACTCGGGAGCACAATATTTACAACAGAGAGGCCTCGAGGCATGCACATGCACCTATACAAAGCCGTCACCACTGCACGCCTCGCTGGCTCTGCTTGATGGAGGAGTAGGGATGATCTGGAGAAGATGAAGGATCTGACAAAAATTTTTACCACCACCATCAAGCTTGTGCCTAAATGCTGGATATAAATATTTGACTAGGTCCCAGGAATTTACATAAAAAATATTGAATACCTATACTGTACAGCTTTTGTACTTGAATATCTGTAACTGATGTGATAATCACAGACGTCTCTAGCTGTCATGAAATGCGCTAAATAAAATTGTATTTTATTGTTTCATTAGGCAATATTTCATTTTCAAATTACAGTAAATAATGTATACATCGAAAATCGAATATGTAAATCAAAACTTTCTCGGCTAGTATCTCAAAGCAGTTTGCTGTAAAACAACACATTTGATCAAGGTAATTAAACATATGAATGCCTTGACTGTATCTGCAAAGACACTTGCATGAACATAACCGCGTCCAGTGACGCTATTACCTGACACGCTTCTGTGTGGAATTTATGAATGTGCAGCTCCTCCTTTGTCAGCTGTCTAGTAGCCTGGTGCGGTTCGGTTCTGCTTTCCGAGGCGTCCTTAGGCTCTGCACCGGCCTTGACTTCATGGGTCGGCGTGCCGGTGGTTCGCACTCGCATCGACCCGTCCACATGCGGCTTAGAGCTTGACATTTTTGCTACAAGTCGTTCTTTAAACAGGACGTGAAGAGTCGAAGTGCTGAGCAACACTCGACTTTTAAAACAATGGCAATGCATTGTCAACCTTTAACTATATCCACGTAACATGTCTTTAATATTAAAATGACTGAAAATCTAAAGTTTTTTCCTCAACTTTCGTCTTTCAGACTTTTCATAGATTTCCCTTTACATGAGCTGCTGAGTGCACTACTTCCTGTATGAAAGACGGGTCACCGTCACGTGACCATTCAACCACAGCGCCGCCTTCTTCGTCTGCGGAACAGTGCAGACTGCCGCGCCATTAGGCACACTACGATCTACTTGTAAGGGCTGTCATTTCTCTCAAAACGATTAAATCACATTTTGACTGACACTTTCAGAGTGGTAGTGCAATGTTTCATAGTAAACGGCATCAAAACAAAGATAAATATTAGGAGTGCATTCAGCATGATGCAAAAGTTCGACATTACTGCAAACCATCCATCCATCCATCCATCCTTCCATCCATCCATCTTCTATTGCGGTTTTCCTGAATATAGAAAAACAACCATTCACACTCACATTTGCACATAATGACAATTGAATTTTGTTCTTTCAGCTAAACTAATAACAAATAAGTACGAAGATAAAATGACAAAATACAAACTCCACACAGGATGGCCAGAGCTGATATTTGAACCTGGGATACAGCAAAACACAGCAAATTAGACCGGACACCACGTGCGGGCCATAGGGGCCGTGCCCACCCACCAAGATGCTTGTGCCTGAGACATGGATCGCTAAAAAGAAGTGTTTTTAATTATTATTATTTTTATTGTTATTATTATTATTATTATTATTATTATTATTATTATTATTATTATTATTGCATTTCATCACATTCAATATTTTTGTGTTGTGAAATAATAACGCTCAGGTATACTAAGACATAAAAAATGTAAAGGAATAATGATATGATTTACTTTGATTGATGGCCAGTCTTATCTATAACTGCCTATCGCAATCTTACTGAAAATAAACATAACTCCACAAACAAATACAGTGTGGCTCAGCCTATGGCTGGTGGATGTTGAGCAATTGGTGAGCAATATAGTTTTGACAGTACATCAAACTAATTTGAAACATCCATCCATCCATCCATCCATCCATTATCCTAACCGCTTATCCTCACAAGAGTCGCGGCCGTGCTGGGGCCTGTCCCAGCTGTCATTGGGCAGTAGGCGGGGTACACCCTGAATTGGTTGCCACGTGCCAGCCAATCGCAGGGCACACAGAGACAAACAACCATTTGCACTCACAATCATGCCTAGGGGCAATTTAGTGTGACCAATTCACCTACCATGCATGTATTTGGAATGTGGGAGGAACCCGGAGTACCCGGAGAAAACCCATGCAGACACAGGGAGAACATGCAAACTCCACACAGGAAGGCCGGGGCCAGATTCGAACCCACGACCTCTGAATTATGAGGCGGACATGCTAACCAGTCGAACACCGTGATGCCCTAATTTGAAACAGCTATTAAAAATATAGCATACTATATGTTGTCAGATGCTATTTTTAAACAAAGTAGGCTTTTATTGTGATTAAATTCTATACAAAGCAGGTCGCAAATTTGCAACAACAAGAAAATGCCGGTCAAAGGGTGACAACATCTGAGAACCACCTCAATAAACTAAACATGCAATATTTTGTCATGCGTGAGGAAGCCCGAAGAAAACCTATGCAAGCATGGATCCTAAACCTCAGGCACACATGGTAACACCATGAGTGGAGTTTAAAAATATTACAACAGGTAGGCCACAAATATAAGCAAATAGATGGTGCTTTTCTTCTATGTTTTCATGATATGCACAATGAACTATGAGGGCTGAGCCAGCCATCTGTGCACTTCTTGAATAAAATCGCAAATTGCACCAACACAAAACCAATATCTCTAAAATTTTAGTTCACAGTAATGCCTACAAGGAAGTGTTGTATTACGCAGGTGGTGAAATGTATGTGTTCAAATTTCCATACACAGTGCCAATGTAAGAAATTACCCAAATATAAAAATACACAGTATAGTATTATCCCACACAACACTAATCCACATAGATCTGTGTGAACAATTGAGAACTAATCCTACTGAAGAATTTAGCAGAATTAAAGCATCTGCTATAGTGCCGTTTGTCCCTGTGTGACCCTTTACATTGACGTACTGTATTTAGCATATTAGACCTATATGTAATTTGCTATGCAGCTAAATCCCTGTAATCCTGATAAAATCTTATCTTGGCTCTCCTTGACTGAGTGCAAGGATACCTTCCCATAATATTAAAGTTATATGAGGATTTAGACTGAGAACAGCAAGGTTGATGAGTAGACATTAATGAGTCCTTTCAAGGTTATCTTGTCCTGCAAGCCAGTGATGATGTGTCTACTCTAGCATTAAGTATAATGAAATCTGACAAGTGTTTTTTGATTGACATTGTGGGGTTCACTTACCCTCAGACAATATTAATAAAAATAAATATCTTAAAACATATCTACCTTTGGGGAAAACGAACGTAATGTGTTATATTTTACTCCAAAACATAGTTCTTCATCTGTCAGAACAATCAGAGGAACATACGAAAACGCAGAATACATTCATACAATTAGCAGTACATGTTGCTGTGGCTGCAACTTTGCTGCAAGCGCTACTTGGGGTTTGACTGCTTATTATACAAATTCAATGAGGTTTACTTTGAAAAATTGAGATTTATTGTTTCTAGTTTCAAATAGATGGTTCACTGGTGTGCCTGCCCACCCGATCAAGTATGAAATTAAGCAACTAAGTAAAAATTTTGTGTCTATCTCTGAAAATGCGTCTGTGAGAGAGCCGTTGGAATGATTAAATTTGCCAGCGCAAGCAACATTCAATTTTAGTCTGGGCGCACGCGGGTTAATGATGTCAAATCCAAAAGGTAAGCAGTGCTGCATTGAATTTTGTGCACAGATTAGCATTAGTCAACACCACTAGCTTCTGATAAGTGGTAGTCTACTACGTTGGGTTAGGGGTGTTGTGTGTGGCGATATGTCTGCTGCCACATACACAGCTCCACACAATATTTGACAGAGTGTATTTGGCAGCAGGTGTGTATTGGTACACACGCCTGAGTTGTATGCGGGCAGCGTGGGATCGGTTCCCCCTCAGTGTCGGTGTCTGTGTGTGTCCCGTGCCACTGGCTGGCGACCAGTTCGGGGTGTAGTCAGCCTTTCGCCCATTGTTAGCTGGGATAGGCTCCAGCACCTCACCACGACCCTGTACAGGATAAGCGGTTTGGAAGATGACACATGTATTTGGCAGCATTTGTGAGGAAAAGTTGAATTTTGGGGCCTTTCGTGTTTACAGTCTGGGTGCTAAATTCCACAATTGTTGGATCAGTCACTAGTCATCATGGTAACAAAATCTGCACTCGCCATTGGCCCAGAAGTATATAGGGCAGGATGAGGGCCTTGCAGCGCAGCTCTCTCAAATGGGATGTTTTCAGCATGACAAAAAATAGAGAGTGCAAACTATGCTATAATTCTTGATTTTTTGGGTATTTTGATAAAAGTGTATCACAGACGTGTTATTTAGACATCTAGGAACTGCTTTAAATTGTGGAAAAAATGCATAATAAATAATCTAGCAAGATACATTGTGTCAAATGCTTAGAACCGATTCAAACCAAAGTTTACTAATCATCAAAACTTGAACACTTGTCCTTGGTTTGCCATAAATAAACATAATCTGGAACTATTTACAGCACAGTTCTTGAAATGTGAACCCTCATTGGCGTCTTTGTTATGTATGTATGCTACTGATTGTTTTTTTTATATATATCTGTATACTCTTGCTATCATTCTAAGCGCATCCCGCTGCCTGAAACCATATGTTTCATTTTGCTGCCACTTAATTACCTTTTAGTCAGCCTGTAAAAATCTGGCTCTGATCCAGACAGACTCTCTGGAGAGGGGAGAGAGGCCCATCCAAGATTTGATTTCAATTTACCATCAGACAAATACTGCTTGAATATGAGTAACTGTAAACTGAAAATCTAAAGTAAAGTCTAAAGAGAATTTAAGCTCCTTTGAGATGGGTTGGTTTCTGATAACAGAAACAACATTCAGACAGACATAAATCTCCCTCAGGATGGAAATCGAAGTGTCAGAATAGTAATTGATTCTGCCAGCAGGTTTGACTTCAGGGAGTTGGTCCCCTGACAAATAAGGAACTGAGTCTCTTGATAAATACAAGTTCACATTTGTGAGTCAGCCCATGAAACAAACATTAATCCCTCCACTTTTCGCTGAACAGAGACAGAGCTTCAACTAGGCTGATTTGCTGAGGATCCACCTTTTGCCTACAATTACTCTCCTACTCACAAGACCAAATGTGCGTACCATGTTATGCACACGTCTTTTTTTTTTTTACTTTGGTTCGGTTTAGGCAGACTGGTATACTAGTCACACAGACAGAATATCCTGGATCGAATCTCTGTTCGAACACCTTGTATGGAATTTGCATGTTCACCCTGTGCTGGTGTGTTTTTTTTTTTCCCAACACAATCGCAAAACATACTTCCAAGGTTAATTGAAGAGTGTAATTTGCCCATAGCTACACGTGTGTGTGAATGATTGCTGTCTATCCACCTCATTCCTATGCCCAAGACCCTTCACGTGAATCATGTGTGTGACTTCCCCTATGAACTGAAACCGGTGTTTTGTTTACATGGTAACTGTTTGTGGGAGTCCACTTTCTATCACAGTTGCAGACTTATGGTAAAGGGGGAGTCAACCCCAAGTCCTCCTGTTTGTAGTCATCTCAGGTGGCGACCATTTTGTCACATGCTGTCGACTGAAAATGACATCACAGCTGCTCAGGGCTCAGGTAACGACCAATCATGGCTGACCTGTTTTCTGAAGCTGAGTCATGATTGGTTGATACCTGAGCCCTGAGCAACTGTAATGACATTTTCAGTCGACAACATGTGGGAAATGGCTGTCCCCTGAGATGGACAAAAATGGGTGGATTTTGCTGCTTAACTCATATTCCACAAACGCAATATTAATCAGAATGCTGTGTTTTAACTAGTGGGCCTGCTGGGAACATATTCTTGAAAAAAAAATGTTTGGGTTGATTTCCTCTTTAAGACCTGTCATGATTCTGAGGTATAATTATGTAAATTGGGACTAGTTGTCCGAGATATTTCAGTTCGCTTCTGAAGCACTAAGCGCATGATGCCAAAATTCCCAACCGGTTAGGCATTATACCACTGTGCAGCCCCTTCAATCTGAAATCGCTCTGTTTTGACAATTCAAAGGGGTGCCTGCCGTTTTGGTTCTGTGACTCATTTCACCTCCTGCATATGCCTTTAAGCAATTAGGATTCATGCCCTTTTAACCATCAACTGATTTTATATAGCACATGACACATGAGTTGGAGTACATGTCCGAGCTGACTTCGGATGAGATGTGGTCGCAAGCCACTCGCAGACATTCACCATTCACACCAATAAAAAATTAATGTCTTAAATTAACTAAACATGCATGTTTTTATACTGTGGGAGAAAGTAGGAGGACCTCAACAACTCTTCCAGTGGCTTATTATGGGATGCCAGCTCCTGGGGCCAGTCAAATAGCAATTGTCGCCACACCTATTCCTGGACTAGTAATCCGTGGACCTATGACGTGGAACTACTGGGTTACTCAAGATATCAGTTGTTTTGAACCTTAAGGGCCACTATACTTTACTTGATTATTTCTTTGGTGCAGACAGCACAGATTCCTGGCCAGTGACACAATACACAGCCACTGCTGGTCCCGAGATTGGACAAAAAATGTTTGTGTTTCATGAGGAAGGCGATCAGATGTAAAATATATGCCTAAACATGGGATATTGTCATCTTTAGGGCGTCTTGTGTAAAAGACATTGTAGACGTTTAAAGTTCCTGTGGGTGCTATGTCTCGTCTTGGACCCCAGCTGCAATAGTGTCATTTACTCGTGTAGGAAGGAAGTGCTTGCCTGTTTAGATGAATGCGTAAGTTGGTTGCAGTGCACTAGTGCAGGATGAAGGAGCACTTGTAGAATGACTCATCACTTCTTCTTCCCACTATTAGTGAGCTACCTACTAGTACATAGACCTTGAGATGGATATCAAGGATATTTACAGTAAATAATGGTCAAAAGGCTTTCCAAAGCACACTAACTATGCAATTAAATACTAATAACGTGTGACTACACTCCAGAGATGGGGGATTCAGGTCTAGGAAGTAAAAACCCTGTCACAATTTGTCTTTAGCCACAGGTTCTTCTACTCCGCTGACAGGTAAACAAGCTCCCTGAGTGGAAGCACTTGTGGCTAAAGCCAAACTGTGGCAGAGCTTTTACTTTCTGGACTTTTATTTCCCATCTATGCTACACTTAATTAATAGGACATTTCTGTAACATGTATGGCATTTGTGTACAGTACACTAGCAGGACAACTGTGGCATCGCAAAGGATAACTACATTCCTAGTGAGGCAATACTGTATGCTAGTTGACAACTCTGCTACTAGTATTAGTCATGATATTGTAAAATTAGACTAGTTAACATCTAGCATTTCACAAGTAGTACTACTAGTAACAAATATGTCATTTTTCCTAAAAGGTAACATGATCCTAGGTACTAGCCTGGCTAGGAGTATAACTAAGGTGACCTATGAGTGAGCAGCAATGTCACAATATTGGAAGGCAGTAGTGGAAAAAAAAACACTTTGACAGTCGCTCTACTGAAATGTCTTGAGGACAAAGCGCGCACTAGGACATGGTTCTAAAACTAGAAATAAAAAAGCTCAAATAAATGCTCATACAGGCATATACATATATATATATATATATATATATATATATATATATATATATATATATATATAAATCATATATAGCATATAGTATAGTAAGATTTAATTTAATTACGTTTTTTTGTTAAATGTATGAAAAAAAACAACGTTAAGTGCAGTCGCCATATAGTTTCAGATTTGAAAAAATATCCCGAATTATTTATGTTTGTGAATGTAACGGCGGAAAACGCTTGACCGGCGTGCTGACGTCAGTGTCCGTCTGACAGCACTTCCTGAAGTGATGTTTGTTGTGGGAAATAAGCACTGTGCTGCTCGACTGGGACTGGGCCCACGTTAGCGGAACAAGGACGAAAGAGACACCGTTCCCTTGCATGTGGAGATGTGGCAGCTCTCTGCAGCGGCCAGATAAGCCACAGGGACGGACCGGGACCAGGACGAAGTGGGGGGAACATTTGTCGGATAGCCGAGCAGCAGAACCGCCGACAGATAGCACGGAGCTGTCGCGATGCGGTAGCTAAAACATGGACAGCAGAGTCAAGTAAGCCATTACAATTTTACAAGTGAAATGGACCTTTGCGTTTACATGCATGCAGAACAAGAAGAAGAAGAAAAAGAGGAAATGCTAGCCGTTATGTGAGCCTTCTCCGGTAGTGGATTTAAGAGACACACCAGCTGGCTCGACAGCTTTTTTGAGTCAGTCTGCTTGTAGCAGCTCAGCTAACCTCCTTAAAAGACATGGCAACATGTGTCCTATGTCCGCTCAAATATGCTGTAATGTCTAACTGTGTCTTTATGGCATCAGAATAGCATTCTGTTATCGGCTCTAGTTTGATAAGTAACACTGCACTTTGTTAATAATACAAGGCATAATTCATTGATTACCTGAAATGTTTTATCAAATGATAATAACTGTTTTTTTTAAGAATTCATGACTCCCCCTCTGGTTTTTAGGGAGAACCCAGAGAGAACATTTGATCTGGTAGTGCATGTGGCATCTCCAACAACTAGAAATGGGGGTAAGAGATGTCATTTGTTTTATATCTGATAATCTCCTTTCGTCATCTCTCTGACCTCAATTTATGTGTTTAAAACTTGCCTGACCCTATGACTCAAACAGGCTGTTCATTCTGTGCAGCTCCAAATGAAGTATAGTGTGTGAACATGACCGCTAAGTATTAAGATCACTGCTGTATTAATGTAATCACTGCTCATATTTTTATAATACTCGTCCGCTTACTGCTTTTGGATCATGAAGATAACGTTGCTGTCAAGGAAACAGTGGTATATTAATGATTTCCCTTTGTGGAGGAACAAATATTTGTTATAAAATGTTATCATCTAAAGCTGTGATTCCGTATTTACCAAGGTGCAGAGGCACGCTAGTGCAATCTAGTGAGATCATCAAGAGTGCTGCGGGAAATCCAGTTTCTCTTAATTTGTCTGAAAATTATTTTTTAAATAAATTTGTATTCATTTATATATGCCAGTGATGTATAGTGACAGGCAGGAGAGTTCAGCTGCATTTGTTTGTTAAAACTTAGAATAAACCTGTGCATCTTCTTGTAAGTGTATCAGCTTTGCGTTCAGTTAAACAGTTAAAAAATTCAGAGTAAATTGAGAAGATCATTCTTACTTCAGTAATCATACTTTTTGCAACATTTTTGTTTGGTGATGTACTGTGAGGTCCGATAATTGATTTAATTGGCCTTTAAAATCTATCTATCTATCTATCTATCTATCTATCTATCTATCTATCTATCTATCTATCTATCTATCTATCTATCTATCTATCTATCTATCTATCTATCCATCCATCCATCCATCCATCCATCCATCCATCCATCCATCCATCATTAGGGATGTCACAATATCTGCAATATCGTGATATCGCGATTTGAAAATTGCCACGATATATCGTCGTCGTCATGTCACGATATTAATAGCAGCAAATCTTGTTAAAATGGCCAAGTTGTTTCCATTTGTGCAGTTTTGCAGAGCACTTTCTGGTGGTTAGCTTATTAGTGCAGTAGCAGGTAGCAGGAACAATTGATGCCATGTTTAAGACCTAATCACCAATAGGAGCGCATGACTGGCCAAGCCTATTTCTTTGTGAATGCTGTTATAATGTCCAGAAACAGAATATTGTGATGTTTTTTTTTTCTTTTTTAAATATAAGCTTTATTTATTTATTTATTTATTTATTTTTTTACAATATTGTGAGCTTTTATACAGTATCGTGAGCTTTTTATACATCGAACCTCCATACTGCTACTATTGTATCGTGACATTTGGATATCATGACATCCCGTTTATTTATTTATGTATTTATTTATTAATCAATCAATCAATCAATCAATCAATCAATCAATCAATCAATCGGATATCAGCATTTTATTCTGCCAAATACCACAATCAGCATCGGTCTCAAAATAAATTCCATATCAATCGGGCTCTAATAAATACTCTCTGCCACATGATGCCATATCATTGTCTCCCTCATCTTACCTGCAAAGATCTGTCCTTTGACACTTTTTAGTTAGAATAAGCTTTATTTAGTTGTTTTATTATCATTCATTCCATTTATAACTATTCCATTTTTTCTCACTCTAATCTAAAACAACATGAGTAAAATTCATTGCTATTTTTCTACTCATTTGTAACAAAACTAATCTCTTGGGAATAGACAAATAGAGAAAAGTGTAGTTATGCTTTTTGATGAAAATCTAAATGGGTGTGTTTATGTCTCCGGAATGCCTTTGGTTGGGACAGATAACGGTTTACTGTGTAATTATAGGGATAGTATTACTGTGCAGACAGGTTGTTGTCGTAATGTTGGCAGCAGTGTGGAGCAGGACGACAAGCAAGTAAGACCTACACCGCATAACTGAGTGTCATTTGCACAAAGACAAGCAGTCATTATGTTTGCTATAATGTTCTGTATGCTTCTTGGCTGACTTGGTCAGCTGAAAGTCAGCTGAAGTCCAGCTGAAGTCCAGCTGCAATGCTTCTCTTCCATATTAGTGCTATGCATTCTCCGTGTGTGCGAGTGACCTTCCAGTCTGCACTTTGCTGCTGCTGTTCAGTTTGTAAGATAACCACCTTTCTCGTTGCACCCTGACCCCTCAAAAATTGTTTTGGAAAGATCACGCTTGGGTCAGCAAGTTATATTAACCGTTGTGCTATTTGCAGTGGTCAAACATTCTGGCAGTTACCGCTGGGACAAAAGGTGGCAAGGCAGGCTTGGAAAGCAACTGCTGGCAATATTATGTCCTCGCATTTGTAAATATTGGAAATAAAATTGGCCATATTATACAAAAGAACTCTGTCACCAGTAAGTCAAATATCCCGCACACATTTTCAGTGCCTATTACACCTGCTATCTTATTAAGTGCACGCAGTTTTGACATTAGGGAGGTGTTCTGTAGACTTATGCAGCGGCCTTTCTGAAGTAAAGAGTAGACTGAAAGTTGTCCTTGGATGTAGTTCTGATATTGGATTTTAAAGCAAACTCATAAACCACCAGCCTGTGCTGTAATAGCCCACTTCCTCCACATATGATTCAGGGTCAGGCTCATATCCGGACTTGTGCTCCCTTGAGCACAAGCTACACAGCAATGTTTGCACACTCTGCGGGTCAGACATATGCATTCAGCTCAGTCATTTGACTCAAGGCTGTGGACTCAGACCTGATTGCATATCGAAAAAAAAGAAAAATCCATTTCGGAGTGATTGACAAGCAGGTGCCAATGGCTGTCCTACGCTGTTGTGGTTACAAATTGGCAAATTGTACTTATGTCATTTGTGTGATTACTGTAACTGTTTTTGCCTATGGAAGCCGACTAACTGGCTGATGTTCGTGTACATACGCACGAAGCAATATAGTTTGACTCACCGTTGTGTGGAGCTCATTTTTGTCAAAGACAGAAAGGGTTAAAACTGTGAGTCATAACTAGAAAGGGTTTGGCCATGATGTGAAACCTGCAATCAGCTTTTTTTTTTTTTTTGCCAGAAAGCATCACTTCGGTTTTACATGTTATTTCCCCATGACCTCACTCAAGCAGACATGTCTACAACTAAAAATATTATCATCTAAACAACATGATGTTTAGGCGATATAGTGGAAGACTTGAACTTGGCTATATTCTTAAGTGACTTCCTGTCGTTTGCGGAAGAGAAGTGACATTTTACTTGCATTGGACTGCAATTTACTTCTTAAGCACTCTTTACCACGCATGTCCAGTTTCCGCTAATGTATTTAACAGTGACCGTGAGGAGCCACGCCTGAGTCAATGGAAAGCTCATGCGCTTTTGCCGATGTTGCAAACACTGTTTTGCCTTCCCCACCACATCCTGGTCATGCGGGTCCTGAAACTAGTCTCGTGTATGACACTATCACACAACTAGTCTGGTGTTCAGGTCAACTTCAAAAGGCACAAGACTGTTGTCTAATGAAAATGACTCTTTTTAAGATGCTCACTGTCTTCCTGTGTTAACTGGCCTTCACACCTTCCTAAATCAACACGGTGCCTTTGACACCCACATGTCTGGTTCTGTTCTCTTGGTCTGTTTTCTTTTTAAGTTGTTTCTCTTTGGCCGAACAAATAGTGCTCTTCAAATATTTTCTTAGTAATTATAAAGAAATACTCAGACGGTTGTTATGCGCGCAGAATGAATATATAACCCAGTCTTCTTCTTAAATTGTTGAAAAGAGCATCCTGTATGTCAGTGTTTTTCTAACTTTTTTCAGTCGAGGCACATTTCTTTCATTGAAAAAATCCCGCGGCACACCACCAGCGGAAATTGTGAAAAAAAAAGCTTATTTTAACAATATAAGTGTTATATTGTTGATATCAGCATTTTTTAACATTGAAGAATGACGTTAGATTATAATGTCTTGAATAGGAATTAAATAAACACAAAGAAAAAATTATTTTATAATGTTTCATATTGATACTCAGTCTGCAACATGGGCCTGATTGGATAAACATGCGTCACTAATTCGCTTGTCTCTAAACAAAGACGATTAGCAACCTGCTGCCGCCGCTGCTGCTGCTACCTACTGGTATGGAAGAGTACTACAATGTAGTAACTACATGATTACGCTGCCAGGCGCTAAACCGCACAGGCACACAAATTGGATAATTTCCTACGGCACACCTGACAATATCTCGCGGCACACAGAGTTTGAAAAGAGTTTGAAGTTTCTAAAAATGTGTCTGTCAGTGCTCTTTGGTCATAGACAAAAACTTAATGCTGGCTTCAATTCCTTGCTTTCAACATTTAATGACGGTATTGTTTTCCAGAAAGTTGATAAATGGAAACATTTGGCTTTGGATTGATTCAACACTAACTTTTAAACCACGTGTTGTAGGGCTGCTCGATTATGAAAAAAATATGAATCACGATTATTTTGGTAATATTTGAAATCACGTTTATTCAAACGATTATTTTTTGCGACAAAACATGAACAGGTTTAAACATGTAAAAAATTTTAAGACAAAATTCTTTGAAATGCTATAATAATTTAAGTTAGTTTTGGACCCAACAACATTTATTAAATTATTATTATTATTTTTTTTTAATGAAAGTGCAAGTGTATAAATTAAAGTATGTTTTCCTTTACAACAAACGTGTTAACTTGCTATGCACTTATAAATTGCCAAAGTAGTAAACTACTTGGAGTAAAATGCAGATTTTGACAGAATAACAGACATGCTATTTATCTATACATTTAAACCTTTGTCTGGAGCCTTTTTTGTTTTGTTTTTAAAGTAATATTTACACATAGTGAACAAAGTTATAGTAATTTGCTTCTGATAAATTATAAATTTAATATGCTGATTGGGTTAAACTAATTTAAATGTTGACTGTTACATACTAGTACGTAATCTATACAATACTTCTAAATTACAGTAGCCCATATATAAACTATATTACAATATAATTCAACGACTGAGATTTGCGTGTGTTTTCTTGCTTTGGTGTATCATAACATCATCGTAAACCAAACAATGGTTGAAGAGATTCGATGCAGAGACAACTTGCACTTTATACGTCTTTGCTCGCCGTCTTCCACGGCAAACCCAAAATATAACCAAATGAGCGATTTCGACTTGCCTTGCTTGTTTACAAGTCGTTCCTGTGGCGGGTCTTGTGCCATTTTTAGGTCTGTTACTTTGTTAACCCATTAAGGACGGGAGCGCATAAGCGCGTTTGTACCACTAGAGCCGGCAGCGCTGTTGCATCTTTCTACCATTAAAGCCGGGAGAGCGGATACGTCACCGTCTTTTTTTAATCCAATTCTCTGTCTCTTAGCCAATTTAATGCATCAGAATATCGCTATGAATCCCCGCTCGACACTCCTCAATGCTTGAAACAGAGTCACGTGACCGCCTCCTGCCCGCTGATTCGGCGATTGATTATCACCTCCTCCTCCTCCTCTGCCGTCAGTACACCCTGATTTTCAGCAATTCCTCGTACTTTGCGTCGTTATGCTTTTAGAGGCAGTATTAATACTCGATAATGTAAAATTACACATCGTGAAAGCAAGATTGACGATGATATCGATAACGATATATATCGCCCACCTCTAAATGTAACTTATTCTGCCTATTATTGATTAAGCTAATATTGTCTATCAGATTGCATCAAAAACTGTTCTACAGTCCCTCAACCTGGTGTATAACAGCTCATGTAGATATATATTAGGTTGTTCTTTTTTTACACACTAGGGCTGAACGATTATGGAAAAAATCTAATAACGATTTTTTTTCAAGGTCACTTATCTAGACTATCCAATTGAACAATTGAAAAAGCTGAAACATGCAGTCCAGAGAAGGCACCTTCAAGTTATTTGATTGACTATTGTGGGTTTTTCCTACTGTATTGCTTATACAGGTTCAAAACGTATCACTTCTAAGTAACGAGTCGCCACTGGGCGCATGGTGCAGTTACGTACGCTTTGCCGAAAAAGTGTTTGACAAGCACAAGCGCGAATGACCAATTTTCAGTTCGATTTTCAAAGACTGTCCTATAAACGGCTGCTAAATGTGAATCCACTGTTGTGATCTGTTGTTTGCTGTTTACACTGGACAGAACGACTGTGTAGGAGGGTCTCGTGAGACTTCTGAGGGTCTCTGATGTTATGCCAACAAGACTATTGAACCACTCTGAATGCTATCGGCTTTTGTACCTAATGATGCATGACCTTTACGATCCGGTGTTTTTTCATTTTCCTGTTCAAATAGCAAACTTGTTCACGTGGAACACTTTATCCATGATATTTAGGATGTTTTGTTCCCGCTACCTGCTATGGGAATATTACATCCTTCCAATTTGCCTCAACTGTTACACTTGTAATCGACTTATGTTATTGTTCCTGTAATTCAAATAACAATAGATTCCTAGTGAAATTCTCACAAATATTTCTCCAGAATAGTGAATTGACTAGCTCGGATAGTATGTGTCCCTCAACTTAATCATTGTTAGGGAAAAACATGAAAATAAATCTCAAAGCAATGGTAGGAGTGTACATGTGTGGACTTTGCTCTCCACTTCTAACCACGCATGTGTGAATAGATGACAGACACCGGCCCTTTTCCCCCCATGCAGGTCCAGGGAGACTTGGCCTCCCTGTTCAATGTAAGCTCAGTTGTGCCTAGCTCTGTTGGCTCAGAGCTCTTTGGATGCTCAGGCTGTGAGTGAGTGTTGTCTGAGAGCGTGACTGGCATGCTAGCTACTAGCGGTCCTGGCTACATAAAGCCATATTGATGTGCTTCCAAGATGCTGCCAAAGCTAGCAGATGATGCAAAAGCTGCCAAGGCAGTAGGTGGGGACAGATGCTACCTGTCCTCACCCAGTCCCTCCAGCCAGATTGTTTCCAGTAACAAAGCAATAAACTTAAGAGATCAGCATATCAGTTTACAACTACATTCATGCTGCAATTACGGAGACAGTTTATTCTTTCGGAAAACTCCGAGTATAACTCAGGGAGCACAGCGACCTCACATGACAAGTTATTACCCGTATGATTGCTTTTGCTTCAATGATGTCGAGGTGTGTGTTGCAATTTTTTTTAATTGAATTAATTCATGTTTGAGGATGCTTGTCTAGTTTTTGAATAAATAGGATGCTGGGGCTCAATTATAAAAATAATACATTTGCGTGTGTTTAAATAACTGTTCAAATCTTTACTCTTCTAGAAGCACATCCGAGGAAATCTAGAACTAAAAAGTATAGCGCAGACACTATTTGGCCTTTTATCCACACGATGTTTTAGTTTGACTTTGTCCAATTATGAAATGTCTCTTTTGTACAGTATCCTCTGAGATCTGGAGGTCTCAAAAGGGTCACCTCCTGTTCGCTAGTTCGATATCCGCCTGTTTGCTTCTTTGCTCTAGCCCCCTCGAGCAGAACTGTGCTGAACTGTGATTTTTTTTTTCTCCCTCCTTTCTTTTTTCACCTTTTGTATTCATTTTGCAAAACTCATATGTAGTAGAACTTTGAGAAAAGGTTGAATGTTGGCATTCTGCGAAATGTCAGAATCGGTCCTCGACCCAAAGCTCACTTATTCCGCTGTGTGATTGGATCCCGGCGGCATGTTGAGTTCATGGCAGAATCGCTCTTGAATCGGAGGCCGTTGGAGTCCTAACAGATGCCATGGCAGCAAGGATGGTGTTGATTGGTCATTAGAGAGGCCACACTCCTTCACATGCACTCTTGAGGAGACCCCTGGGTCTCACACGTTGTTTATTTCACAACCCTTACGCCTTTCTAGTTTGGCTCACCCATGTGACTTTACTAAATTAGCTCATTTACAGAGGATCAAGATGTCATCCAAGTCTTTGTTCTGTTTCCTCTGAGTCAAATCAAGCAGGTATCATTGCTTTCCACACTATGGTATTAGTGTAAGTAAGGTTGGATATAGTAATAACTAGGGGTATTTCACTAAACGTCCATGATTGACAATTTAACAAAAAAAAAAAAAAGAAAAATGACTACTGATTCTTTTTATCGTTATTTTAAAATATATTTTCATTTGAGGTGGGTGAGTCTTAAGGCCTAGACACACCAGTCCGACATCAGTAAGCGTTGAGGCGTCTGATTGCGCCGTCTGATTGGTGCGGCGACCACCGCCGTAACATCGGACCTCGTCAGGAAGCGTCTGCTGGGCGTTTCAGCGTGTTGAATCGGCGTCGTGACATTTGGTCACTCTGATTGGCTGTTAGCTAGCGAATCGGCACACAGAGTACAAAAGAGAAGTGACAAAAGCAGATAAACACAGCACACCTTTGCTGCAAGAGTGAGGGTTGACAAAGTATTTCACAATACCGTGTCAAGAACATGATGGTTTAATTCGCGTGAGCGAAAAATGTAGCTGAATGCATTGTTTAAGTTTTTTACAATCCGCCCCCAGCCAAAAGCTTTCCGGTTGGCTCTTTCTAACCATGAGGAGTAGTGACTACCGCCGCCGATGGTATGGAGGGGTATTACATCTCGCTCATGCGCAGAAGGTACTTAAATGGTCAGCGTCGCAGTCTCTCTTTGCAGTGTATTTTTCCAGCGTGACGTGCCGACAACCGGCCGGACGCCACAGGGGGTAAGCGCCGGTCACAGTTGGCCAACGTCGGATTGGTCTACCTCGGCCTTTACTGAATGTTCTCAACTCTTGTTTAATGCCAGCATCATGTCGAGCAGAATAATGCTGCCCAGGGATTTTACCATATCGTGGATGTAGCTGCCATAGCTGGCGGCATCTTAAAGTCATTCACCAACGTGGCTAGGGAGAGGGAAGTCTGGGCTTCCCTGCTGAAGCTGCTGCCTCCACGACCCGACCCGGATAAGCGGCAGATGATGGACGCATGAAATATAGTATAACATGTTTCCACATACCCCCTGCAATATGCTCCCGTACTTTGCTGTTTGATGCATTGAATGAGTATTTCTATGGACCTTTGAGATGTCCTACTGCGTGAGTGGTCAGTGAACGCACCTCAAGTTAGCTGCCGAACGCGAGTGCTTGCTTTATTTTGCTTCTCCACGCCGCTTTTGATCGTTGAATGCAAACATTTTTTTTTTGGGCAAAACCTTGTTTATAAAACTGAAAAAAAAGTGTGTTCCTCGTGTCTTTTAATGAAAACTTGAAAAATGAATGAAAGTTGATTAAAAATAACATTCAAGCGTGAATAAAAAATAAGAGTATAAGGAATTTTGCTCACATGCTCACCTATATTTTTTCTTTCCTTCTTAAATTCTTTTTTTATTGTAGATGTTCTTAAAATGGTGTCATTTTAGGAAATGCCGGTACACAATTCCTCAATGTCGATCCATATGTGTGTTATTTCCAGTATGCCAAAAAGTAAGACCTGATTTTGGCATGCCAGTGTAATGGCTTCTCCCATGCTCTCCAGCATCACTTTTTTGTTCTTGTCTGGAGTCATTTGTATCTCCCCACTCACAGTCACTTATCCATTCACCAACCTGCTGTTTGCTTGGGTCCACTTCCAACTTGTCTTATTTAAAAAGATTGGCGTGCCTTGAATTGTTTGTAATCACATGGAGTGATTTACGGTCCGAGTATTTGACTGTTAACAGTCTCTGTTTAGAAATGGTAATACGGTATTCTCTTGTTTTTGGGTTTTTTCTTTTTTTGACACACGTGTCTTTTTTCCGCTCATTTAATTTCTCTTGGTAATTTAAAGTGTTGTGTCATGTTGAGTCTTGTGTTATCATTTTTAATCAAGCATTTCATTGATAGTTTGCCGACACAAACAAGAGGCACAGTTTTTCCAGTCTGTTTTCTGCTGTATCGCATGGAACGGGGGACATGGAGTGGGGGCTTCTCTTTTGGTGCCATACGACCTTGTGACATGCAGTACTTGACGCACTCAATTAGAAACATCCAACACCCTCTGGACAGCTTTGTTGTTTCATCAGAATAGTGTGTCTTGGCCAAAGCATGAAGCACTAGGCCTGAATGAGAGCGGTTGGCTTTTGATGGCAAGAAGCTTATCGCTGTAGTCGATAAAGCAGGAGGTGAGCTATTTGGGGATCGGGTATCAATAAATTATGTCTAATCTAATAGTTTTATCCACATCCAACACTGTTTATTTTCCCATTTTTCATTTGTATTTACAATAGCATCTAGACGGGGAAAAACATGGAAATACTTCTAGGCATGGAGCACCCACTGCAGGCTATTTATAGACATCTCTTCTTCTGTCTGGAAAAACTGAGGAAATGTAGGGCCTGATCAATAATTTAAAATGTGATGATTTTGATGAATGCAGAAGCGGTTCATTGCATCACCTTCACTCACAGCTTTTCAGACTTTACAGTTGTTTTTACTGGCTGTTGTTTGTGTGCGTTCATGCTAATAGACCTGTCTTCCCCTGTGACCAATCGTCAGATTCTCTGGGTAGCTCTTAGATTATTAATGTTAAACGAAATGAGGACCCATTGAAGCTGTTCTTCACATGTATGTCAAGAAACGACTGTCTCGGACTGGGAATATGTGTAGCACAGCAGATGGCAGATGTTATGTCAACATACATGCCTGCAAATACACACAACCAATCATCTGGAGTCTTAATAACAATGATTGGCTGGTTCTTCTGCATGTAATATCAAGATGGCCTAGATTCACCCACAAATGAACTGGATTAGTTCAGTCCTGCTTTAATTGTGCTCTTGTTATGCTAATCTTGCTGTGTCTCGCAAAGTGAGTTCAATGAAAAAGCTGCTCTCAAATATCTGTTGACTTTTGTCACCGTCATGGTAAGGAGATATCAAATATTTAAGACATTTAGTCTTAAACACATAAGAGGACTCAGTTCACGTGGGGATAGGACGTGAAGCACATCTTTTAGTATTGTCTGGTAAACCTGGTGAAAATCGATTACTGCACAGTCCATATATGCACCAGGATTCATATCCTCTTTCTGGATTCATTCAGCATGCTGCATGAATTCCTGCCTTACATATTGTATTTGGCTTTATTTTGTCTTTGATAACTGGATAGGTTTGAGGAAATCTGGTTTAAATATCATCAGCAGCTATTCGGGAATGTCCCGATTACATATATTTTTTTTTTGCGTCCATGTGCAAGTTACTTGATTTTGAGTATGTGCTGATACCGATACGTTGTAATTTATGATAATTAACTGATGGAGTTTGCTTTCTACCTGGTGATACTAACAGTTCAGTTCATACACAGTGAGACAACGACACATTCAACTGAGTCTCATTACTGAAACATCTTAGTTCCCATCATCCCTTCTTCATCCATGAACATTCTATAGATTGTACCTCTAGTCTTAATAAGCTGATGGGTTTGTAAACTTTAGGTTGATATCTTTTCACACAGCAAAAAAAAAAAAAAAAAAAAGAGAGTCAAAATTCAAGCGTATCAAGAAACATCAATACAACTTTCTTGAACGGATGTTTATCAGTATTATTCTTATCAATTATTATACATTATTCTTGCAGTTGGCCATTGTAAAGAATTTTGCGATTCGATTTGATTTGCATTCTTTAGGTTGTGATTTGATTCAATATTGATTGAAGTGCTCCGATATTGATACTGTAAGAAGTAAAAATCCACAAAGAGGACAGCATTTTGACAATTTTGAAATATTTATCCCACCATTTAAACATATGAGTCATGCCACTTTTCTTCTTCTTTTTTTTTTTTTTTTTTGCTATAAAACATCTGAAAATGAAACTTTGCACATAATTTGTGCACATGGAGTATGCACAAATAAGTTGCGTAAGTACATGCATAAGTGCTCCTCTAGCTTGGAATGACTTTAGCATGGATGATATGTGCCCCCGACTGGTTTTGGTTCTCTCAGGTGTGGAGATTGGATGGCAGTATTAACCATGAAGCAGTGTGATGAACATAACAAAGACTAGCCTTAGACAACAATGACATTGATCCAGCATTTTGGCTCTGTTCTTCTCTTCTTGGTATAATGTATGGTTATTCATTGAAATAGGGAAACCGTTTTTTTTAAAGATTTGGGTTTTACCCATCCCATGTATTGTAATACAAAAACTAAACTCCTTTACAGCCACAGCTAGATCCCAAATGGAAAGACACCAAACAGTGGAATGAAAAGATCCATTAAACAAACAAAGCTCCATTATTCGGATACCTTTCACAATAGAAATACAAAAACTTGCAAACTGTATCCAATTTGGACCTATGGAAAAAAGACGGATATAACAGAGACTGAGAATGATAATTAATGACCTTGTATTTGAACCCTCTCTGACCTATTGCCTTGCAAGCTGATGTCAAATGATCTCCGGGCAACATGATGTAAAAGACAGATATGTATCTTCCATTGGTAATTAAGAAAATCAACCTACTTATTGACATGATATGAGTACTGGTATTCTGACATCCAGACTCTTAATTTAGGCACCAAGACCAAACCCAAGTCAAGCAGAACTAGTGGTACAAGCCTGCTGTCTGTGCTGTCATTTCAGCTTCTGTCCTCACTATTTACATGTCAACAGCTATGCCTCCAGGGTATGTCTCTCTGTTCAAGGCTACTCCGATGTTGCCTTACACCCCACAATTACTGTGAAGATGATGGCGTTTACATGCATGTTGTCGCCCTATCGGCCCTTAATTTGGTCTTTGGCCTATTTTCCAGGACAGAAAATATAGGTCAATCTTGATGCTTTTGTGAATGTCTTAGATCATTTATCACTGGAAATCCTGCCATTTGTTTACAGACAGACAGGTCTGCGTGACCAAACGATATGCACATTTACAAACATGTCAGTCATTGGACGATCTCAGTTTACCGTTGGAAATGAAACGTGGTTATTAATTGACTGATTTTTTTACCAAGAAACGGCAATCGCTGTTTATGTCTCCCAGTTGTGCTCTGTAATTCGCAGGATATTAATTAGCTGGGTGTGATTCTTTAAAATGATCAGTACAAATGTGCGTAATGTGCCTGAAGTTTTGGCTGTATGCTCATACATTCCCTAACTGTTCTCTATTAACATCTCCAACTGTAAGTTATACTCCAATAAAACATTGCGACTGACACCGTAACGTTTTGGGATGGGGCGGGATTCATTTCTTTGGGAGAGGGATCGGATGAGAGTGAAAATCCACTCCCGTGTCACCCTGTAACGCACACCGTCACTGACGGCACACATCATCAGTGACCTAGAAGCTAAATAGAATAACCATGAAAATCTCAAGTCAGAATTAAATGTCTGCACGCCCTTGTGCAAAATAGAGCACCCAATAAAATAATTGTACAACCACCTTTGAGTTAAGTTTTCAAGCGTCTGTCTATGGATTAAGCAGTCTTTGCCGATTCTGTTTTCAATCGCAATAAAGAAAACAAGTCTGTTTGATTGAATTAATCAGACCTCAAATGTCAAAATGAATATCCAGCAATCAAATATAAAATAACATTGCTTATAGATTAGATCGGATAGTTAATGCATGGACAATAGTTCAGGTTTCTATTTTGTGCAATACACTTGTTGTACAGATGACTTCTCTTGCACACTATTTTGCTATTTCCTATGCCTATTATTGCTGCTGAAACAATGCAAATGAATCCAATGTGGGTCTAACTAAGGTTATCTTTTATTATAGATATTTATTATATATATTATTATATTACTGTAATACTGAATGGCGAGGGTCAACTGTACAGTAAATAAACAAGTTGTTAAAAAGATTGGTCCATCATCTGATTGGATTGGTTATCTTTTTTTTATTTAATTTTTTTAACTCGCTGATTGCTGATCGCCTCCAAAATCCTGATCATGTAAAGTTTCTTAAAAACCGTACATTTTGTACGTACTCGCAATTAACTTGATGAGCGAGGGATGTCAAGATGGATGCGCAGTGGCAGATTATTGCTGTGTTTAGAGGGCCGAGTCGCTTCATGGAAAGATCAAATGCAGAGAATTTTCTGGTTCTTGCCATTATTATCATTATATTTGACCTATTGTCACATTTGTCAGACAGAGGCAAAGAGAGAAGCCTTCTTGAGAGATATGCTGAAGGTCCTTGAGATATGTCATTGTACAACCTCAGCAGCATTTGATAGATGTTCCGTAAATCTTTTCCTCACAGGGTGTAGTTTGATTTACTGCAAGTTAATTTTGATATTACATGTTTGTATTGCGCATCAGCATTTTGCCCACCAGTCCTGCAGAACTTTGAGATTGCATTTTCCACTCTGTGCTTTTAACGGGTACAGATGTTTTGTCTTCCCTGTGGAAAGACTGGCTGACTGACTTAAAGTTGGAATGCCTGACTGAGAGCTGTCTTTCTGTCAGCCTTTGCATGTGAACTTCAAATCACAGCTCAGCAGCAGCGTGCATGTAGCCGCCAAAGGCAAGGCTTTTCACTGTCATCAGCACCATGCTGCTGCCTCTGGGTGCTGTGCCATATGACATTAACAGAGATCGATCCTCTCCACACCTCAAGGAGCTGCCATGCGACACACAGTGTTTTCTGTGATGCCGCAACCCACCACCTCAAAGAGTAAAAAGAAACTCTCCCCTAAGCATCCGCTGCTGTCTGACAATCACCGGATCACCGGCTTTCCTTAAGTTTATATGCATCCAAAAACTTCGTTTTGTCACACTTCCTCAAATCAAGATTTCTATCGTTCTGTCAAACCCGAGACTGCACCAGCGACCCCCAACCCTCTAAAAGGGAATCCGACAAGGAATCACTGCCTGGTCATCGCTTCATCAACTGAAATTAGAGCGCAATTTCTCTGGAAACTAACCACCCTATAATACGTCTGTATTATATATACAATGTACACATGTATTCCAATGAACATTTATCATCTCTTTTCATAGAACATAACATTTGTCTGAAGAACCTAGTGATTTGCTGCATCAGAGTTAACTGGACCATCTCTTCTCTCAGATGCAGGATTAATTCTGTAACTTGGTATTCGTGGTGGACAATAAATATTGTCCTCGATATTATCGTCAAAGTTGCTTGTGCAATTTCAAAAACTGACCCGTTCAGGTCCATTGATTGGCTGCAAAGTAGGAGGAAGTGATGAAATCCTCATTTGTGGGAATCAGCATGCATGGACGGCAAAGGAAGAGGAAGTGATAAGTCTTCATTATGCGAATCAGCGGGCAGGATTCAATTACGTGACTCAGCCGAGGGAACACAACTTTAGTTTCAAGTATGGAGGAGTCTCCCGTCTCAGTGAGTAATTTAATAGGCGTAGTCTACGTTCCTAGCCTGGAACTGATTCACGGTTTGACAACACTGACGTCGGTCAAAATACCATTCATTGTAAGATGTGCTGAAAAGTGGTCGCTGGGAAGAGCAATTCTTTGAACCTTCTGTCCCACCACAAACCAACACATGAAACCTGGAGGACTGTCCACAAATGACATATTCCAGGGTGATACATGTTGCACAAATCACCAAATATCAAATAAAAGATTTTTTTTTTTTCATTTTGATTGCTGTAGTAGTTGTTGTTGAAAATGTGATATCTGTCATTATGGAGTAATAGGAGACATTTAAGTGTCATAAACATTCACAAAAAACAACAAAAACACCCAATATAGCCTGGACATAGTTAGATTTTCTTCTTTGTTAAATATTGCCGCAGAATATCGTTGTACAATGTTTTGCAGAAGATGTACAAAGCAATTTAAAATATAAACAAGAGCTTTCGTTCAGAAATGCCGTCCATCCATAATTGTCCTGTGAAAGCAAGTCCAGATTTACAGTCTTGTTTTGTAGATTATCGTAATTGATTTTTTTTTTTTTTTTTTAATATCGAGGTTTTTTTACTGTTATTTTTTTCAGCCCATCTCACCTTCACCTACTTGTCACTCGATTTTCTAGGTGCGTCACGTGGTAATTAATTACAGAATGATTTGCATTTTGGTTTGGCTCTTTCCCGTCAATATTTGTTTTTAAAACAGCATGACATGAGAGTAGCCGGGTTTACACGGAGCCGTGCATTATTAGAATGAATCCGAATGACCACACGGGATGAAAATGCTCAATATAAACACATCAGTCGGAATAAAAAGGCCGAATCCGAATGGAATTTCACTCAGATTGATTATGAGCAATATTCCTCTTGCCAATCCGAACGAGCATCATATAAACAGTTCAATCGGAATTACCAAGCATACTCTGTGTTGATGTAAATGCGCAGTGACGTTGTCATACATGCACTTTAAAATGGCAATGTCTTACCAGAGCTTGTCTGTGATGGGAGAACTTACTTACTTTACTGTTGAATTTACTCGTAACTTGTTTTTGTCAAGATGTTGCTTGAATAAAAGTGTTAAAACAGTTACATGAAATCCACTCATCACACCGCTGTAACACGACTGATCTGATTAACGTAATGGAGTATATAAATGGCAGATTGGAATAGATCACGTCACATGTAAACATGGGAGCAGAGATTTTCATTCAGAATGATTTCAATTGGAATAACAAAAAAGACTCCATGTAAACCCAGCCAGTACTTTGCTTGCCTTGTCCAATATCTTAGCATACTGTAACTGTAATCATGTAAAAGCCTGTACACACATTTTTTTCCACTATAAATCTTTAAATGAGTTGTCTGGATTTGTGATAATAAACCTTTTAAGTTCAGTAATCAAGTTCATTGTATTTATTATGTTAGGACTAGAATTCAAATTTTCATCCTTTTTTCAAAAACAGAATTTAATTTCAAATTGACGAGCACAAAAATTGCTGGTCTGGTCCATATGTCAGAAATCGAATGTGTATTCCAAAGTAAAAGCAGATGTTTCCAAACGTCTTATTTTGATAAAACGCAAAGATAACACTGATCAACAGCAAATTTTAATTAGAGACGGGTTCATGTGTCCCTAAACATATTTTTGACACAGATTTCAAAAATGTCTTAGCGTCTTTGCTTATTTTATTGCACGTGAGGTTTTGCAGATTTTCAGGTGGTTGGTTTTAATTTTGACTCATAAAAGCTTGCGTAATACAGATTTTACTGCGTGTTGTAATTAGGTCTGACATTTCAGAAAAAAAATCCAGCTGTTGCTCAACCTAACCTTTAATTCATAAATATTACAAAATATCTTGCTGTGTTACATGATGTGATGTGCTAGAGAAAAAATGAGGGCAAATTTGGAATCAGCGCAAAAACAATTATCCATAAAGGTTTAATTACATACCCTGAAAATTTTGTAATCAGTTTGCTTTCATAGAGGACAACAAAAATCAAATGATATTTATTGATGAGAGGCTGAAATAGCAATGACTTGGACATTTTTTAAGTTAAACAAGATATTGAAAAAATGATTAAGAGCTTTTATAAAAATAGATGTATTGATCGTATTGAACTAATTGATAACCGATTACCGGTAGTTGTCGAGTAATTGATAAATTGTTGCACCTCCACTGGCAACATTTGAAAGCAGTGAGACATTCAAGCAGATTATTAGATTAGATTCAAGACAAGATGCGCATACATTTTTTTTAATTAATGATGTGATTAATTACTCACATCCTAAGTTTTGATTGTGTGCCACAACAAGACCGCACACAGGATTTTCCGGATAATTCCACCCGGGCAGTTGACGTCTTTGGTCTAAATTGTTCAAATATGATTTTCAGTACTTTACTTTTCTGTGCCGTTCTTCTCTGTGGTTGTTCTGATGTAGTCAGCGACCGCCTTGTGTCTTACAATTTTGCTGAGTGTGTTTTTCTGCCGTTATACTTTGGCTGCGTAAGGGGCTTGCCATGGATAGCTGACTCGTGTAGCTTTAATGTCTGTGATGTTAGCTCTTGAGATGGTGAAACAACTTAGTCCTCAGGCTGTCTTTATTCTCACCTTTTTCCTACAAGGCTCGCAGATTATGGTCTCGTGTCCATGCAAAATCCAAGCTCTCCCTCCCTCTGCGTGTGGAAGGTCCACACCTGATAACTGAACATAAAACTGGCAAAAACAAGGCTTGTGCCTGTTTTTTTTTTTCCACTTTATTTTTAGTTGTATTATTTATTTATTTTGTTTTATAAAAATGTGAAATATATATATGTATTTTTATCTTTCATCATTTATGGATTGGTCATCATTAACTCATTCACTGCCAGACATTTTCAGACCCTCTTTTACCGTAATGTTTGAAAAAAATTAAAAAAAAAAAAAAAAAAATTCCTGGGATTGAATGGCTGAACTGTGAAAAGACAATTAAATTTGTCAATGGCAGCGAATGAGTTAACCTGCAGCGATGCTTTCATCGCCATCTGTACTCCAATGCTCCGTTTGGGCGTCTGAGTTCTACACCAGACTTTTTCAAGGTTCATAGATTTTATATAGTAGCAAAAATGTTGCGTTGAGAGACGCTGCTTACGTCCTCTTTAGCCAGCCAAACAAATGCTGAGTGCTTTGTGTTGGAGATGCAGTCATGCAGAGCGTAATGTTGACGTAATGTTGGACCAGTATGGAATCTGACTGGAAATATCAGCGCTGATTTGTGGTGATACATAGAGGCTGTCACAAAGGTTGCGTCCATATGCTATGCCACTCATTCGTGAAGCTGTGAAATTGGGTTGCATCCCAACTAGCCTGGAGACAGTATCGCTTTCACTTCTCTCTTTCCATCTCGGTCTGTGCATCGCTCCGCTCCACCCCCTCCCTCTCTCCTTTTCTCAGCTCGTCCTACTGAAGCATTTTTCTCACATCGCTGGGAAAATGAAACAACTAATGTGGCATTATTAGGGTCACATCATCTCAATGCAGCTCCGTCTTTCGTCTTCTTCCAGTGAGACTGAGGCTGAGGCGGTTGTTTATCTTTTCAGATGTACATGAAGAAGTGGATTAGAAAATCCCCCTGGCCATGATCTTGTGTATGTGAAGCTTGCCAGTTGTTGATTTTTTTTTTCTTTCTCCATCTGGAAAAGAAACCCTTAGAAGTTATTTCCCCCCCCCCTTTTTGTTGGTTAGAGTTTTAAATTGTTAAGAAAATGTACACGTTCTCATCTATTTTAAGGCGTGGTTTAGATCGGTTTGGAAATATGATTGTTAATGTTCGGCATTCACTGCTTTCAAGTTGATTCAAATGACCAGTTTGAAAAGTAGCTATAGTTCATTTTAAGTCCAATTGAATGAGGGTTGTTTACAACGTACTTACTTAAGCTCCTCATTTGTAATTTACCTAGTGTGACCAATCAGTTCTTCGTAAACATAAGGACCATATCATCTCGACTAGAAACCTCTGCTGACTAAATCAGCATGAAATGTAATGCCATTTGCCGCGTGCAGGCCCGGTTGATTGGTAAAACCCCCGCCCCCCCCCCCAAAAATGTTGTAAATGTCCGAGTGTGTTTTCTTTCGGCTGGCCTTTTGGAAGATGCCGGTTAATCTGCTTACTCCTTCAACTGCAAGCGGAGGAGTTGGGCCTCCTCCCAGCCAGAATAAGTCTACTGATCCAGAAGTAAAGCGATGACCACCACAGTTATTCCTTCCTTTAGGTTGCACCACCCCCTGATCTTCTTTAGCCACCTTCTGAGGGGAGAAAGCTCCTTCTTCTGACAATGGACATTTTTTGCCATATGTTGGCTTGACATCTTCATCAGGTTCACAGCAGGGTACCTTAGTTAACTTTCACTCCACTGCCTGATGGGATTTTCTCCCTCTGTTTCCCCAATCGGCCCAGGCTCAAAGTCTAGACAGCCTCTAGCGCAGGGTCCCTCCAGTCCTATGTCCACAATGGCCGTATTGTGGATGCTTACTAGCGGCAGCTTCCTCCTGTTACAGCGTTCTGGCTGCTGCTAAAACAATGCTTTTGTACGGGGCCATACGAATGAGGCCTAATCCACTACACACTGTGAAATAAGTCTCTCTCACAGATGAGAGAGCAAGCAAGAAAAACGGAGTGAATGAAATCACCGCCAAGGAGGTTAGAGTGCAGCAGTTTAACCCCTGGCCAAGAAAAAGGGAGGCGATCGGGCAAAGGGAGCGAGAGAAAGGAGGAGCAAGAAGAGGCAGGCGCTCCATCCCTTCATCTGTGGAGCACGGATGGAGGAGAGAGGCTGCCGGTGGCTTTCACAGTCTCACAGTCAGAAGAGCTGGTGTTCACCATATGGGATTTGGCCTCCCTTAACAAACAGGCCCCCTATTCACACACACACACACACATATATTCAATCGTTTGTGGAATGAGGTGAAAAAAGTTTTTTTTTTTTTTTTTTTTTATGCCTACAGAGCAATGGATGGCCATAAGGGCTCCGAGTCTGTGTTTGATTCCCACAGTATAGGGAATTATAAACTAGAGGCTTTCATCTTTACGTGTATTCATGCTGGATTTGGGGTTAGGTCTTTTTCTTATTTTCGACTGAACCCTAAATTCAGGCCATTGAGCAGATGAGATGATCCTGCGGACACACTGCGAGTGCGGTTCACATTTATCAGTTTTTCCCAGCATGCACAGCACATTTTGATGTAACCTCAAATCAACTTGAGACTTACTTTTAGGGTTTTTTTTTTTTTTTTTTTTTTTTTGGACAAAATGGCTTACAGTTAAATACTTCATATGCAGTCCTGTTGGGCAGTGTGAGCTTTCTGACACATGGCATCTTGTGCCAACTTTTTCTTCCAGCCAGCAGCATTAGGAATGCCATTCTCTGCCAATAGCTCCTTTTTTTTTATCTTGCTTGGAAATCCCAAGAAGCGAAAATGTATGCCAAGATGAAGATGCCAGCACTTTTCATTTTTAGCCTACTTGGACGTGCCAATACGCATAGAATTATGAAGACAATTGTCATAACAGGATAAAAAAACAACATATTTTTCACTTCTTCATGCAGATATAACACATAAAATATAAGATCATTTATTCAGTTCCACCTGAGTGAGCAGAAATGAGGCAGTGTAACTGTCATCTGAGAATGGCCGAGGTTCACCTACGATACGTACGCAGTTCATCTTTCCTTTCACATTTTCTTTGGCCTCCTACGTCTTCCCTGATGCCCTGCACTCCGTTCCCAACACCCTTCACCTATTAACCCTCCTCTCGCCTCGCTCACTTTCCACCGCTGACTTTTAAAGACATGTGTCTCAGGAATAGCCAAAGCATTGATTTTTTTTTTTTTTCTTTCTTTTTTTTTTCTTCCCTTCTCCCAGCTTCCCCACCACCGCCTCCTCCAAGTAAATGTGCCATTGCTCAGGGGCTGCTTACACGTTGCCCACATGCTGACTGTTGGAGGTCAGCCATGCTTGAAGGCCCCAGGGATCAATGGACATGCTACCTAACAGTAAATAATTTGCCATGAGCTTGCTGTCTCACTGTAAACATGCATGTGGCTGTTTACATGGACACACGTGCACATGGCAGGGTCCAATGGGCACGCCTCGCTATGTTCTTGGGTGTGAATGTTGGAATTCGCTTCTGGATAGGTGATTTCAATTCAATTCACACCCAACAGGTCTGTTTAGGTTGTTTTTTTCCCCAGGTCACATTACCTGCCAGCAATATCACAACCAACTGACTTTTTTGATTTTTTTTTTTTTTTCCAGCTGCTCTTAAAGAAGAAGTCAACCCCAAAATGTTCTTTACAATAATATGTTCTTTGCAGCCTTACAAGTCTAAACATGGCATGATATTGTTTGTAGAATATGAGTTAAGTCGCGAAATCCACCCGTTTTTAGCCATTTCAGTAAGCGGCCATTTTGCCACTTGCTCTTGACCGAAAATGACACCACAGTTGCTCAGGGCTCAGGTAACGACCAATCATGGCTCAGCTTCAGAAAACAGGTGAGCCGTGATTGGTTGTTTATTGTCATTTACAGTCGACAGAAAGCGACAAAATGGCCGCCCCCTGAGATGGCTAAAAATGTGTGGATTTTGCTGCTCAGCTCATATTCCACAACTGCGATATTAATTAGAATGTCGTGTTTAGACTAGTGGTGGCGCATAGAACATATTATTGTAAAAGAACATTTTTGGGGTTGGCTTCTGCTTTAATGACAATAATTGACAATAAAACAAGCATATTTGGGGAGTCTTAGCACTCCATCTGTGATTTTCTGCTTTGTCTTTCTAACGCCACCACACAAACCCAAAACGTTGCGTTGTTTGATACAAAACTAAGCCATTGCTGTTCCATTGGGCAATATCTTTGTATCATAGGATTATTGTGTCGCTTTGTGACCTTTTAAAGTTGAGAAAATAAAAGAATCTGATCTTTTTCACCCGGTATCGATCAACTGAGAATTATGGTCCTGATTTACGATCATGTGATTGGATTGGGACTGTGTTTCTTTGCTGTAATGGCTAGAAGTTCCACTCCACTGTTAGAGACATAATAATGATTTCAACTGTTTATTGTCAGGCCCATTGGCAGTATCGCTACAGTAAATCGCAATTGTAGTCAACCTGTGACAGTACATGAACTTGTGCTTTTCAACAATAAATTACACATTTTTATTAGATTACTAGCAAATTATTCTCATATACTACAATACCCTTCCACTAAATTATGTTCCATATTTATGTGTGCGTGATAAAATATCGCACCTCCTTAATTATAGAGGCCCTCTTTTTATTTATTCAGTCAAGAATTCTGAATATGTGACACCATGAATTGTGTCATGTCGTGAGTGGTGCAATCAATTCAGATTTGAGTGTGTGGTTTGTGAGAAGGGGAGGATGAATTAACAGTTCCAGGATCTGTCATGGTGACATTTGTGTCCCCGGGCGGAGCAGCAGGGGTCCTTTTCACCCCTGTAACCTTCAACTTCCAGCCTTAACCCCCTTCAGGCCCCCTCTTGCGCCCTCTACACGCCCAGCAAGAGAGTGAGAGAATAATGCGGGGCGAACAAGCGGTGGGGGCTACAGCAGAAAGGAAGGTTAGGAATTGGGAAACAATGAATGCGTTTACACGCAGCCAATAAACCTTTTAAAACCCGAATATTGGCAGTATTTGGGTTTTTAAAAGCCATGTAAACGCACGCAACAAGCCGCAATATGCCCTTATTCGGGTTTTTCAAAATTGTGAATATCATGCCTGGGTTACTCCCTTTCCAACCCAAATATGTGTGCATTTCGGAATATTCGAATGCATGGGACATTCTGCGCATGCTCAACCGCAAGGTATCGCCGTTTCAATCGGGTTATTTAAATGTGGGGGATAACTCAAGTCAGGTAAATGGATTATTCCGAATTGGAATTTTGACCTTAACCGGAATATTGACTGCATGTAAACGTACTCATTAAGGAGGACCAGAAATGTGGGATCTGTATGAAAGCAGTAAAGATGTGGAAAATAAATTGTTTTTCTGCCAATTTACATTTACTTAGATGAGTCATATTCATCATCGTATGGGGTTGCTGTCATTTGTTTAAGGACACATACAGTAGTTTGTGGTATAATTGTGGTCTAAAGTAATCATAGGCAATTGACAAATGAATGGGGGGTGTCAGTTATTCACGGAAATTTGCCACAGTATTTTCAATTCGGTGTCAGCCCTTTGGGAGAAGTCCCTTCCTCGCTTCTCATCCCGTAAATCAGCGTAAAGTAGTCCTACCTGTGCCATCGCTGGGGTCTCTTTTTTTTCTCTGTTGCTGTTTTCAAGATGGGGCGCATGAAATCATCCAATAGGATTATGTAAGGAATGATGGATTCTGCTCCGTCCTGTCATCTATACGCCCATTGTATTGCCCCACTTTTGTACTCTCTCTCACGCAGCCATGAGTATTGTTTTATGACCTCATTCCTGAAGCTAATATTTTCTATGAGAATGTTAAGAAACATCCTGCTCTCCTCTGTTGAATATATAAAGTAGTTAAAACAGTTAGACGTCTCTTTGAAGGTCCAGAACTTTTAAATTGGTAAGCTGGCGCGTATAGAGAGTGAGACTATATTTACGGCTCACAGCTTGGATGTTGCCATGTGTGAATTTGTCTTTTCAAACCTGGGCTGCTGGTGCCAAAGTCATATGGTGACCCAGGCGCCGTGGAAGCCATGTTTAGCAGAGACCTTTGTGTTCAGGGATGACTGCTTCCTTTCAGTCACTTTGGCTTTAGTTAAACATAGCTTTGAGCTTTGGTTTGGATGCAGAATTTACCTACATTAGGACAGATGCAAGCTTAATGCATACGGATATTATGAGGACCGCAGGCTGTTGAAAATGACTTAACTTCATTTTAGGCACACATTTTTGTCATGCAGTACGTGCTAGTCTTGTTTGCTGTAGTATTACATTTGAAGTGTGGATGTCTTCAAAACACATTTTATAATTCAAGATAATTAATACTTGTTGATTAGTCTGTTAATGTATTTTAGATTAATCAAACATCAGAGTTTTCATAGCTTGTTAAAAAGAATGTCAAATGACAAACAAATAGCCAATTCTGTCTGATCAGTGGCCAGACATCGCCTCACTTTTCCAGCTAATAGCTCATGATGACTGCAATTGACCAAAATCCAATTAATCAAAAGGTGTTTTATCATTGCTAAGCAGTTTTCTTAAAAAACAACAACCAACCAAAAAAAAACAAAACAATACCGAACAAAAACATTTGTGATTGTACAATAATATTGCCGCTAATCAGAAGTGTGCCATTTTAGCATTAATTAGAGTAGGCCTGTGATGATAGGGTTGTTTTTAAACGTTATCATAGCTATACTGAGAATCTATATTTGCATATTTACAACTCATACAGCCTCAACACATTCTGTCTTTCACGATGTTCTGCTGCTCGGTGTGAGTAAAAGGTGTGCTTGTGTGTGTGTGTGTGTGTGTGTGTGTGTGCGCGTGCGTGCGCGTGTATGTGTGTGTACAGACGCAGCAGCCACCCCTTGCCCCCACCCATCTCATTAATATGTATATATTCTGAGGCAGCGAGCAAAGACGGTGTGTTTCTCACCCGCTGATTAATGCTGTCTGTCAATTACCTCTAGATCCAACCGTGCTGTGGAGCTTCCCCCAGGACTACACCGACCAGGTTGGAACACACTTAGCTTTTTCATTCTCTCTCTCTCTCTCTCTCTCTCTCTCTCGCTCTCTCTTTATCACTTTCTCTTTTGCTCTCTCTCTCTCTCTCTCTCTCTCTCTCTCTCTCTCTCTCTCTCTCTCTCACACACACTCTCTTGCCCTCTTGCTCTCTCCATACCTCTTGCTCTAAGTCTCTCTCTCCCCTCTTTCCTATCCTCCTTCCTTTTCTAATGCTCTCACTCATCCTGCTTTCCTGTGGAACCCCCCCCACATCACCACTTCTCTCCTCTTCCTCATCATCACTGCTTTTGCTCTCTCTCCTCATCTCACTCTCTCCTTCCGACTCTCTCTCATTGCATGTCTGTTGCTGGTAATGAAAAGCAGTGAGCGGTTCTTCAACAACCAAGGAATCACTAATTATCATGCAACCGTGACAGGAATGCACACTTACGTTTTCAGATTCTCACTTTCATTGTTTTGCTATGTCTGCTACATTTTTCATGACTACGGCTTTATTAGGTTAATATTTGGGCCCGAACGATTAATCGCCGGCCAATTAAATCATCCAATTATGGATCTTACACCAGCTAAACTAATCGGCCAAATTGCAGATGTTTGCCGATTGTATTTAATTTTCTGTCCTCTAACATTTAACACTGGCCTCATTTTTTTAACTTACACTTAAATATATACTATAACCTTGTTTCCTTCATTATATACAGTATTAAGAATTTAATTGATAAGGTCAGTCTCTACACATGCCTTTCAACATAATATCAATCTTAATTTTTGCTTAGGTGAGCAATGCAAGGAATTTACATGGATATCATTATTTTACACACAACCTAAAGTCACATTTTGTTTAAAAAAATAATGAAAAATGTGCAACATTAACATAGTGCAACATAAATTAACCTATTAAGGCCTAAAGCGCCTGGCTCAACATCTCCCCAAAGCTTATGGCTATGACTATAGAATCACCCTCTAAAACCTGAAGTTTTCCCAGAAATTCAAGACCTACAAAATAATTGATATCTCAGCCCCTGTAGCAAATAGAAACATAATTCCAAAAGAATTTGAGAGCTTAGACATGTGGCTTTCATCGACAAACATATATCTTAACCATATATCACAATCGACTGGTTCCACTAGTTCCAAGTCCACAAGCGTGTTGTCTATCTCACTGCCGTCACTTATTTCAGAGCTCCCGCGATCGTCTGCGTCCGCCGTTATTGCTCGAAAAAATTCTGGGACATCCTCCGAGGGCTCACGACATCGTCACGTGTATATTCTGATGCATTTCATTGGCTAAGAGACCAAGAGAATTGGATAAAAAAATAGAAAATGACATATAGGCTCTGGTAGAAACGCAGTTATGCGCTCCTGGCCAACCCAAACACATTTTTTTCAAGAATATGTTTTCAGCAGACCCACTAGTTGAAAAACGGCATTCTGATTAATATTGCGTTTGTGGAATATGAGTTCCACCCCTTTTTAGCCATCTCCGGGGGCAGCCATTTTGTAACTTGTGTCAACTGAAAATGACATCACAAGTGCTCAGGTAACTACCATTCACGGCTCAGCTTCAGAAAACAGGTCAGCCGTAATTGTTCGTGTGACAAAAGTGACAAAATGGCCGCCCCCACAGATGGCTTAAAACACAGTATTTATCAGAATGTCTTGTTTCAACTAGTGGGCTTGTATAGAACACATTCTTGAAAAAATATGTTTGGGTTGACTTCCCCCTTTAAGTCATGCGGACCTCCGCAACTTCTCTAAGTAGCTTTACGTCCACCGTGCAACACGGCTGACCCTGATTTAGAATGGACCATCACAAAAAAATGACAGTTGATGACTCTCACCCTCAAACTGACCATTTTGCATTTTGCTTAATGAGGACATCTTAAGGCCTAGATAGACCAAAACAACATTGGTCAACAGTGACAGACGCGTATCCCCTGTGGCGTCCGGCCGGCTGTCGGCACGTCACGCTGAAAAAACACCGCAATGACAGACAGCGATGCTGACCATTAAAGGACCTTCTGCGCATGCATAAGATGTAATACCCTTCCATACCATCGGCGGCGGTAGTCACCATTTCTCATGGTTAGAAAACTCCAACCGGAAAGATGTTGGCCGGGGGCTGATTATAACAACGTAAACAAGGCATTCGGCTCTATTCTTCGCTCACGATGAACTCCCACGCGAAGTAAACCGTCACGTTCTTGACACGGTATTGTGAAATACTTTGTCAACCCTCGCTCTTGTACTTGTAAGAAGATTAAGGCAACAAAGGCTGCCAAAACTAGCCACTGTTTATCCGCATTTGTCACGTCTCGTTGGTGCTCCATCAGTACAATTCCAAATGAAATTTCAAGTGCGACTTGGTGCAAAAGTTTGAATGCAAGTTTGAAACATGAAGCCTGTGCCTCAGTGACAGCAAACATTGGGTTGTAATATATACCCTACATAAAGGTCTGTTCCTCTTGACTTGGCTCCTAATGGAATATCAATCAAAGGTGTAATTAAGCATTACCATGATATTGTAGGCAAAAGGATTGGATCAACATTTTCATAAGACTTGTCCAGGAGGGCTGATGTGCCGATTGGGTACACTAGGCTGAATCAGCATATTCCCAATAGAAAAGCAGTTGAAACCAAGAAAGACAGAAACCATCGCAGTGATAGTTTGAGTCTTGACATGTGTCCAGACCTCATCCCCTTTTTCGACATGTCTCTTTTACTTAGCCCCCACCCACCACAACCTTACTTTTCTTTCATTCTGTTGTTGACCAGATCGTTTGTGTGGATAAGATGGCCCTTAAGATGGCTAGTTAGCGTGCTGTGTACAGAGGGATTAGCCCTTTCCCCTGTATACATAAAAGCTGTATTCACTGGCCTCATTACCAGGATTAAGGCTCTTTTCCTTCCTTTGTGAGGCTGGAGGCTGGAGTCCTCTGTAGCCAGACTCGGTTTCTTTCTGTGGCCCGTGCTGGCCAGCATATGGCAGCAGCAGCCAACAGTCTCTGCAGAGGAGCTCAGAGCAAGGCCTCCTTTTGTTTCGGCCGTTATTGTTGCTCAGCGCAATGACATTTGTAGGCCGTAGGATCGGGGTGGAGGGGTTAGTCTACCCCAGGGGAGAGGGAAGAGATGGAGAAAGGGATGGAGAGCGATGGTAGGAGGGGGCGAGGCAAAGACATGCGGACAGACAGGAGTGTGGATTATGGAAATATGGATTGATTTTTTTTCTGCTCTGTAGTAGAATAGAAAGCTCAAAGGAGAACAGACTGCAGGCTGGCTGGCACTCTGGGGTGTGCTGGGGAAACCTGACGTGAGAGGCACTTGCTCCCTCTTTCTCTTGCTAGCTGCCCTTTTTCTTTACCCCTCCTGCTCTCCTATTCGACCCTGAGCTCCTAAGTCTCTTGATGTCTTGGTCATCTGCAGATGCTACTTGGTTATAGAGAGAGAAATGGTGATGTGAAAAGGAAGGAAAGGTGTCCTAAAAATATATTTGAATTGGATTTGCAAGAGTTTTTTTTCCAAATGAAGCAGACAGATGGAAATCTGTCCACTCCCTCTCAGATGTCATCCCAAAGAAAGTTGTGGGGGAAAAAAAAAAATCTGCAGACTGAACATGCACTTGCAGTCAAAGAAACGCACACACAGGAAAGTTAATTGTATCTTACCAGTGTGGTGTGACTTCTAGGCCCATTTATCAGTGCAGAATAGAGAATAGTATGATTTAAAAGTTATTTTAAGAGCTGAGCTATGGTTGGCCGATATGGCTTTAAAATTTAATGATTTTTTTCCCGCCCGCTGCAATAGTCTGATTTGTAGATTTTAATACATTTTTTTCAAAGTGCCTCACTTTTAGTTTGTTGCAAAGGAGTGTCTTCACCTAAGAAGGATTTAACAATTCATAAATGAAGACGTTCTTATTATTCTGATAGGACATGATCGTGATGCTGTGTTTTTGATCATATACAGTGAAACCTGAACCATGGTTCATGAACTTATAATCCTTTGCTTTTCAGTTCATTTTTTCAGTTGGTCGCACAGCATAGCAATTGGTTGCACAGTTTTTGGGGGAAAGTACGGCATGTCCATATTTGCTGATGTAAAGTTGTCTTAATAGGCATACCGTTGTTTCATATGATGTAGGAGTGGGTACGGAAAGTATTCAGACTCCTTGTAAATTTTCACTTGCTGTGTCATTGCAGCCATTTGCCAAAATCAATAAAGTTCATTTTATTTCTCATTAATGTACACTCAGCACCCCATCTGGACAGAAAAAAATCAGAAATGTAGAATTTTTTGCAAATTTATTAAAAAGAAAAATTGAAATGTGATATGGTCATAAGTATTCACACCCTTTGCAAAAAACCTTCACATTTAACTCACATGCTGTCCATTTCTTATGATCTTTCTTGAGACTTGAGATGGTTCTGCTTCTTTATCGGAGTCCAATTGTGTTTAATTAAACTGATTGGACTAGATCAGGAAAGGCACACACCTGTCTATATAAGCAGCTCACAGTGCATGTCAGAGCAAAGGAGAATCATGAGGTTGAAGGAACTGCCCAAGGAGATCAGAGACAGATATTGTGGCAAGTAGGGGTGGGCGATGCAGGCAAAAAAAAAAAATCTCGATATTTTTTTCAAAAAACTCGATAACAATAATTTGACGATATTCTACAAAAAATATTGTAAATCTGCACGTGCTTCACAGACCAATTGTGGATAGACAGCGTTTGTGAACAACATCTCTTTTAAATTACTAAATATAGCTTCTGCAAAACATAACGTGCCTTGCTATTATTATTCCCCGCTGGACAGTCCTCCATACTTGAAGCTCGGCTGCAGTGCAGACAGAGTCACGTGACCGGGTCCTGCCCACTGATTCGGCGAATGATTATCGCTTCCTCCTCCTCTGCCGTCAATACGCACTGATTTTTCATCATTTCCTCATACTTTGCAGCCGTCAACTGACTCAAGTCAGAGGCAGTATTAACACTCGATAATGTAAAATTACACATCGTGAAAGCAAGATTGACGATGATATCGATAACGATATATATCGCCCACCTCTAGTGGCAAGGCACAGATCTGGGCAAGGTTACAAAATAATTCTGCAGCACTCACGGTTCCTAAAAGCACAGTGGCCTCCATAATCCTCAAATGGAAGAAGTTTGGGAAGACCACAACTCTTCCTCGACCTGGCCGTTACATCCATCTATGACTGACTCTTAACGCATGTCAAGTTGTCTCCATCGCGTAACGTTCATATTAAATGCACAAGCTAGCAAATCAATAAAATAAACAGACGTACAGTATTTGGAAAGTTTCTACATTATTTCAGTTTTTATTTCTCCTCTTGAAAATATATGTATGTTTTTTAAATCAATTGAGTTGTTCAGATTATAGGTCACATTACTCTAATGTGCAAACATTTTTTTTTTATTATTTTTCTTGCTCTACTTTTTTAAATACCACAAAAATCTGGCATTTAAACAGGGTTGTGTGTAATTTTTCTATCCATTATACTGTGGTTTTAACATGACTAATGTCGGCTATGCATTAAAATCAGATGAATAAGGAAAACCAAATTGGACTACAGGCAGCAGATTGAGAACCATGTCTCCAACAACAACCCCAGGCAGGTGTGGCAGGGCGTCCAGCAGATCACTACCTTCAGGAGGCAGAGAAACACACCGGGAAACCTGATCCTTGCACTAGCTCAGGAGTTGAATACAGTTTTTGTGCGCTTCAGTGTCCCACCCCAGCCCAGTCACATCAAAATGCTCTTCATCGCCTGTAGCTCAGCCTTCAGCACCATCATCTATGACATCCTAGTCTGAAAACTGGCAGTAACTCCTCCCATGTGACTCACCTGCTACTGGATGAAGGACTTGCTAACCAACCGACCTCAGTCAGTCAAACTTGGTTCCTCCCACTCCTCTTCTCACTGAGCACTGGCTCTCCACATGGCTGTGTGTTAAGCAAAAATACTAGACACACTCCACACCACCGACTGCAGACCCACCCACTCCAAAAATACTTGTAGGCTGGACAAGTCATCTTATAGCAGTCCTTCTCAAATAGGTAGGTGGACCGCCCAGAGACACCATGGAAAAATATTTAACAGGGATGAAAGAAAGGTGCCGAGAGACTAAAAAAAATGTTAATAAAGTTATTCTATGTAATTTGATCTGTATTTCTTCCTTCTTTTGTTGTATTTGATGTTAAGAAGAATGCAGTTGTATGCAGAGGTTTACTTATAACAATTTTATAAACAAATAACATTTATAGTCGCAGCGAAGAGTTGGCAGAACAGAAAATGATTTAGAAGCACTAGCCTACAGGGATGAGATCCTGTACTCGTGCAAGTGGTGCTCAGTAAACAACCTGGCTCAGAACACCACAAATACAAAGGGGCTAATCTTGGATTTCAGGAGCCACAGAGCTAGTCTTTCTCTCCTCATCATCAATTGGGAGCCTTTGGAGGGAGTCCACACCTTCACCTTCCTGGGTACCATAATCTCTGATCTCTGACTTTTTGTGGTCTGGAAACACCTCGACTCTCATCTCAAATCAAGTCTAATTTATTTATATAGCCCTTAATCACAAGAAAGTCTCAAAGAGCTTCACATTACCATAGCTGACAACATATTAATGACATCCCCTGATCTCAGGAAAAACTAAAAAAAAAAAAACATCTGGGGAAAATGAGAAACCTTGAGAAGGGACCACAAATGGGGGAATCCCCGTTCCACAACCATCATGCTGCAATAGATGCCACGTGGGCAACATTTAACATATATTGTGATACTATACAATGTTGGTTGAAATAATGTGAAAGTCAATCAAATGAAGTGCTGCCGGAAGACGACTTAGGTGAAGTGGATCCCTGCCCACTTGCTGCTCTGGTCAAGAAGGCGCAGAAGCATCTGCACTTCCTGAGGGTGCTCAGGAAAAACGTCTGCTCGAAGCTGCTCGTGGCTTTCTTCTGCAGGATCATCAAGAGCATTCTGACGTAACTTCCTCACTGTGTGGTTCTCCAAATGCGCTGAGGTCGAACGGAAGAGGCTCTAGAGAGTGGTCAATACAGTTAGAGTATTGGTTGCCCCTTCCCTCCGTCGGACATCTTCACATCCCAATGGGTCAGAAGAGCTTGAGCAATCACAGATGATTAGAACCTGCCTGCCTACCCCCCCTTTTACCTGCTGTTCTCTGACAGCCGCTACCAGTCCATTAGCACAGGAACAAACAGACTCAGAGAGCTGAACAGGAAAATTCACAACAGGTGTTCAATTCATTCACCAATTCATTTCTTGGTTCTATTAGAATGGGTATTCAAACAGTCATCTCCTTCATGCTGGTCACGTTTGACATCATGTGATCAAGATGACACCTAGCAATTTATTAACCATACCTCGCCTCGCCATTGCGAGACTTTAGACAGAGCGAAGTGGCGATTGACCTTTGAGTGTCACAGAGTGTCATCAACAGGTTGCAAGACAGATACTGAGAGACCGGAATAGTCACCGAAAGGCATACAAGTGGGCGTCCTTTGAAATCTTCTGGTCACATACATTGGCCAACGTATTCAGAATAAAGTTGAATAACAAAACTGCAATTTACCGAAAAGTGCATTTTCCCACTCATTCATCGCTGTGATATGTAGCCTTGTGACTTGATTCATTTTTGCGTGTATCCTGGCGTCACACTAGTAAACCGCCGTAATTTGTGCAAAATGCCTCCGGAATACAGGCTAGTTATGAATGGTGCAGACTAAAAGCGTGTAAACTGAATGTTAACCGATCATCCAGGATGTCACGTTTGACTTGCTTGCTAAAGCACTGAGTGTGTGTGTGTGCGTGAGTGAGTGTGTGCCTGCGTTTATATTTGTTGGTTCAACTCGTCGACTGTTTGTGTGTGTTTAAGCTTTTGTTTAGCGTGCTTGCGCGGTTGCCAAGATTTCGTTGTAATTCATATGGCTCCCGGTGCAACAGAACTGTTCTTCACGGTGACCGTTTTGGCACATCTAACAATGTTATTCCCACCGACGTCAGTCTTGTCAACCCCAAACCATTTACAGACTACGGACGACGTGGACTCGCGCCTCGCTATGAATCCCCGCTCGACACTCCTCCATGTTTGAAACAGCTCAATTGCAGTGCGGACAAAGTCACGTGACCGGGTCCTGCCCGCTGATTCGGCAAATGATTATCACTTCCTTCTCCTCTGCTGTCAATGCACCCTGATTTTCAGCATTTCCTCGTACTTTGCGGCCGTCGACTGACTCGAGTCGTTATGCTTTTAGAGGCAGTATTAATACTCGATAATGTAAAATTACACATCGTGAAAGCAAGATTGACGATCACGAGCATCACCAGGGCTGCAATACAATATCTGGTAATGTCTACCAGATTCACCTGATTTAAATACCCTCCGTTGGCATGACGTAATCCCACAATTTCAGTTAAAAATTGCTCTGGTTTTTCATGATGTCTGAGTGTCTCGGGACAGTGGTGTCATAGAATATGGCAGCCTATGTGATTGTCACTGCAATGCTCCACAGGGAGTTTGTGTGGACTCATTATGGTTGCCAGGCAAGGGATGCTCGACAACAAGGGAGAAGATGACCCTTCAGAATATATGTTACCTCTGTCAGACCAATGGTTTTTCAGGACAACACCCATATTATTAAAAAAAAAAGGTGGTGGGAGCTGGGAAGACAAGGAATGTTATTTTATCAAGCTGCGATGAAATATTGCAAAAAAGTGTTATGCCGGACTTCTTATTTCTTTAACCGGTTTTGCAAAGCTATAACAGTTTGGTAAACTATGATGAAATATGAAATGGAAAAAAGAATCTTAATCTATCATAAACAGGACTGTGTATCTGCATATATTTGTGTACTTGTAGGTGTATGATGTCAGTGTGTCACGGGTTTTCGTCTTTCCCCTTCACTGCACCCTGACAGTAGTGTCAAACACGGCCTCATATGATCTGTGTATGCCTTTGAGAATATGTGTGTGTATGTGTCTGGGTTGATAAGGTTTTTATTCTTCTTTCTAACCCTTATCACCCCCAGATCCCTGGGGTGTTCCAGGGTCTTGACTAATGGACAGTCTTGCCCCACTAAGTTGGCCTTTGGCTGCAGCACTGAGCTGGATGCCTAACTAGGACCCTTTGTTGCTCATGGGTCCTGATAGTGCTGACCCCTGGGCTTGCTTCTTGGGAGATGAACCATGGTAGAGAGTATAGAAAGCCGGAGTTTTGACTGTAAACTGTCCATTCCATATCACGTGCGGTGTCTACTGACTGGAAAGGCGAAGAAGTGGTGACATTTGTCAGTGCAGTCAGAAGCAGTTGAACTGCTTAAGTGAACAGTAGCGATTACAGTTCCAGATGAAGCTATTGAAGCTGACTCGCAAAAGGGATACTGGCGCTACTGCCCTTTTTATGCCAAGAAGGATTTTATTAAAAGAAAAAAAAAAGATTTTTGCCATGCGTTATTCTTGCTCTGTCTGTTAAAAAGTCATAGTTAAATGTGATGCAGTGGCATGTCGATTTAGACGGATACAACAAAATAACGATTTAATCAACATGAGTATGATTAATTGCAGTTAATTGGGAAGTTTACATTCATCTCGCAAAACTATTTCCTCAACACATGGTAGAGGTTGGAGTATGGGCGATGGAGCGATGGGGCATGTGTGTGTCTGACGCCATGTGTTAGAGGCAGGCCCACATCAGGGTTGATACTGTCGAGTTAAGCCCAGTGGGAGCTAAAAGCTTTAAGAAGGAAATTCTCCCCCGGCCGCATGGTGCGTGTCTGTGCGCACACACTCACACACTCACGCTCACACGACTGCTCTCTCTCCCTTTTCCCTCTTCTCCTGGCACTTCATTAATGAAGCCCATGCTTGTGCGTTTGGGCATATGCAGTGCTCTTGGCCCAAGACTTCCATGTGTATGCGAATGTGTGTGCGCGCTAGTGTGTTCGAGAGTGAGACATCTCCCCCTACCATTTGGTAATATATTCAGAAGACGATCTCGGCAGAGGCATAATATTGCTGCTCTCTTCTGTCTGAGCCCATCTGTGATGCGTATAAAGGACATCAGCAGGACAGGGTATTAGCGCTGGAATAATGCACACTGTTGTTGTTGATGCTGTATATTTATTCTCTAAACTGCTTGCCCCCTCAACCCACAACATAAATACATACATTGGGTAAAAGTCTGAAATTAAATGAGTGCAATGCCATGCCTGCCATGTCCATCACTCCAGTGGAAATGTGTTATATGAGTAACTTATTAAGAGATTATGCATAGACAGTGGACAAGTCTCGCAATGCAGATGACATTTATCTTGAATCAGGGTAATCATTTTTAATAATAATAACAACAATGACAATAATTTTCATGATAGTTTATATTCGCTATGAGTTTTGTTTTTAATTTTAGTTTTAATTAATATAATTATAAGAGACGGGTTGTTAGTTCTTATTAGTTTTATTTTTTCCAAAACGCTTCGTTTTCATTGAATTTTATATTTTTTTTGGATTAGTTTTAGTTTTTAACATTTTTGGTGTATTTCTTGCGTGCAAGTTAAAAAAAAAATAGCACGGTAAGCATTGTGAAGTAAAAATTCAAGAAAACTAGTTTTAAAAACATTTTAAAATCAACCTTCCACAAATCAAAAGAATGTACTGTATGACGGTCCACACCCTTTGAAGTATAATAAGTGCAGTGTATAATACTGCTTCTAAAGTTAGGTGCACCACAACCCTGATGTCTTAAATAAAGCTAGGATGGTGTCACTTTCCATCCCTTGTTTGCCAAGTTGCCAACTTCCAAAGTGGATTAGTGACTTGAATTCCACTTGAGAAGTCTTAAACCAGGTTGTACTGTGTAGTACTATTTTTTTATACATATATTTATATTTTTCATATATGAACCAAAAAAGGAGAGCACCCGTTATAGATCATCGGATAAGTGACAAAAGCTTGGATGCCATTCCAAACACTCAAGCCACAAGCACGTCCGTCGCCTAGGAGCGACGTCATCTGGTGGCTCTTTTTGTTGGCGAAATAAATGAAAAGGTCTACACTTCAAGTTCCATATACACTAAAGGAATATCATATCCCTTTTTGCTGTGATGACAAACATTTGTTGGCATTTGTAACATTATAATGCATCCATCTCTTCCAATTTGTTCTAATACTTTGTAAAATATAATGGAAGTACATGTTTGTGTCATGGTTACTTGTGGAAATTACTAATACTGCTTTAAAAGTATAGTTAAAAAAAAAGAAAAAAGAAAAGACATTTTATGTAGACAAAAAAAGTTCAGGATGCATTGAGATGGATTGGTAATCAAAAGTAATCGTAGCCCTGAATATTAATGTCTTTTAATCATTAGATATTTTGTGAAACAAATAACCAGTTGGCTGAGGTAAGTTGTTCAGGGAGCTGAAATAATTCTGCTATTGTTCAAGGTCCAGAAATATGGATTTAAAATTGATTGTGCAACCATAGGTCTCTCTATAGGACACACACGTATACATGACAAGTGTTGGCAAAGTGTTTGAAGAGGCCAGAAGATCAATCTGCCACCTTGAGCGCATCCCGAATATGGGGGTGGCAACATGGGATGCTGTTAACCAAAACATCTTTAGTCACTGCAGACCCCCTGCACCAGAGTGGTCACTGATGGAGGGATTTCATCAATTCTAGCAAGACAAAATACCCTCTTCCTCCATTTGCCTCCCAGAGCAGCTTGGTAGGAATGAGCGAAAATGTGAAAATGTAACACCCCCGCCTCGTGTCAATTTGAAAGTGCACCACATCGGCTCATGCTCATGCACCCCTCCATCTTTCTTCCATCTCCCCCTACACCTTCCTCCCCCCAGCTCAAGCAGCTCTGTTGCTTTGGTCCAGCTCTGAAGGCCGTTCTTATTACCGGCACATAGTGCAGGTCAGAATGGCAAGCCAGCAGCATAATATTAAAGCCTAATGAAAGGAATCTCTGCAGGGTCTGTGGTCTGCAGCGGCCAGTGGAGGCTGTGCCTCTTTGCCCATTGTTCTTCTCCTCCTTTCCTTTTATTCTGTATTCTCTGCTATATCCACTGTCTGTGCCTGCCACTGTTTGGATTTGTCTTGTTCCATCTTGCACATTTAAGCTTCAATCTGGTTTTATTTAATCATCATTAAAGCTCCAAGAAAATGTGGATAACCAAGAGTGCAAATACAGTACAGGGGGCGGGTCTTTGTTGTATGATGGCATTCCGTTTCTCCAGAGTTGACATAACCCAAATTTGAACAAAAGTTGGAATGCGCTGTAGTCTATCATTTAAGTATGCTAATGCACGAACCCAACCCTAATATTTTTGGGAATAACACTTCTGGAACACAAATTTCAAACAGTCCAATTAAAAATAGGAAATACAGTATGACAGAAACTTAGTGTTTCTTCTGCTGTTAAGCCATATTCTGAATTGTTCTATAGCAAACATGTCGTAAACTGATGAGCCCTTGTGAATGGTTTCAAAAGGAATACATATTTATTTGTCATTACACACACTTACTGGAAGAAGGAATTTGCTGAAAAGAGTGGAACACTTCACTTAACATTCACTTTATGTTTGAAAACTGGTTACTTGGGACCGCAGAGTCAGTGCATGGCAGGGGAAAGTTCTGAGGTGAAGTGGAGGAGATAGCACTGTGCTGTGGATGGTTCAGACGGCGGTGGCATCATAGTGTCAGTCATTTATCATAAGGCTGCAAAGCTGTTATTTACAAAGCAAACCTGTTTATTATATTTCATTTATACAAATTGTTTTTATTGTAAAATGCAGGTCGGTATTGTTGTTTTCGAGTGTTACCAGTGGTCTGTACCATGTGCCCAACAATCAGCATTTGTCTTCAATTTTTGACTAGTCAAACTTGTGTAAGTTTCTCTCCTTCACCATTACCATTATATTTAATTGGTCAAATTATGTTGTCTTTCATATTCTCACAGCGCTTTTTTTCCTGCAATGCATACCTTATTCAAAAACACACTTTACCACTAAAACTTGTATGTATAAAAGTAGCTGCAAGGCTCTGTATGTAGAAGAGACTGACAATTTCAGTTTACAACGGCATTCGCTTTTTTTTTTGGTGCGACATCCACAAGTATTCAGGTCCCTACGAGTTTTTCACTTTTTGCGTCGTTGCAGCCATTTGCCAAAATTACAAAAGTTCATTTTAATTCTCATTGATATACAGCACCCCATCTTCACAGTAAAAAACTGAAATGTTGACATTTTTGCAAATGTACGAAAAAGAAAAAGTGATATATCATATGGTCATAAGTATTCAGACCCTTTGCAAAAATCCTTCATATTTAACTCACATGCTGTCCATTTCTTCTGATTTCATTGAGATGTTTCTGCTCCTTTATCGGAGTCCAGTTGTGTTTAATTAAACTGATTGGACTTGATTAGGAAAGGCACACACTTGTCTATATAAGCAGCTCACAGTGCACGTCAGAGAAAATGAGAGTTATGAGGTCGAAGGAACTGCCCTAGTAGATCAGAGACAGATATTGTGGCAAGGCACAGATCTGGCCAGGGTTACAAAATAATTTCTGCAGCACTCAAGGTTCCTAAGAGCACGGTGGCCTCCATAATCCTCAAATGGAAGAAGTTTGGTAAGACCACAACTCTTCCTCGACCTGGCCATACAGCCAAACTGAGCAATCGTGGAAGAAGAGCATTGGTGAGAGAGGTAAAGAAGAACCCTAAGATCACTGTGGCTGAGCTCCAGAGATTCAGTAGGGAGGGAGATGGGAAAAAGTTACACAAAGTCAACTATCACTGCAGCCCTCCACCGGTTGTGGCTTTTTGGCAGAATGGCCCAACGGAGCCTCATCCGCATAGAGTTTGCCGAAAAACACATGAAGGACTCCCAGAAATAAGATTCTCTGGTGTAATGAGACCAAGATTGAACTTTGTGGTGTTAATTCTAAGCGGTATGTGTGGAGAAACCCAGGCACTGCTCATCACCTGCACAATACAATCCCAACAGTGAAACGTGCTGGTGGGAGCATCATCTTGTGGGGGTGTTTTTCAGCTGCAGGGACAGGACGACTGGTTGCAATTGAAGGAACGATGAATGCGGCCAAGTACAGATATATCCTGGAGGAAAACCTCTTCCAGAGTGCTCAGGATCTCAGACCGGGCCCAAGGTTCACCTTTCAACAGGACGATGACGTGAAGCACACAGCTAAAATAACAAAGATGTGGCTTCAGAACAACTCTGTGACCATTCTTGACTGGCCCAGCCAGAGCTCTGACGTAAACCCGATTGAACATCTCTGGAGGGACCTGAAAATGGCTGTCCTTCACCGTTCACCATCCAACCTGACAGAACTGGAGAGGATCTGCAAGGAAGAATGACATTGGATCGCCAAATACAGGTGTGAAAAACTTGTTGCATCATTCCCAAGAAGACTCATGGCTGTACTAGCTCAAAAGGGTGCTTCTTCTCTACTTCTATAAATGTGTCAAGGTGTGAATACTTATGACTAGGGGTGTATACATATATACATATATGCATATATACATTAATGCATGTATACATATATATATATATACATATATGCATATATATATATGTATACATATATATGTATATATGTATACATATATATGTATACATATATATGTATGTATATATATATGTATACATATATATGTATGTATATATATATGTATACATATATGTATATATATATATATATATGTATATGCATATATATGTATATGTATATGTATATGCATATATAGATGTAGACAGATATATCTATATCCATCCATCCATCCATCTATCCATCTTTACAAAGATAGAGCGAGACAGAGAGAGAGAGAGATCAATAGTCAACTAGAATAGTCAAATACCGATTAGAAATACTAAGTGTAACGATTCTGTTACTTTCATTCTCTGTAACCTGGTGGTATTTGCAGACCTCCCAATAAATATTGAATAAATTAATGTTTCACTCTATCAAAGATGAAATTTATTTTTGTATTATCGTAAACAGGGCCTTCACAGCTAGTTGACAATTTTATGTTACTAAAACTCAACCTCTGAAACGGTTAATTTATTTCGAACTTTTACTAGTTAAATCGTAGGCAAACTTCCACGGTACTTGAAGCACTTTATGTAAATGTGTTTACTTGAATTCTTTGCACTTTATTGCTTGAAAACTGTTTTTTTTTTTTTCCTGTGTGTTTTCTATATCGAACGTGGTGCAAATAAAAGATACATTTGCCATTCATATATGTAATTGTAATGAAATATACCATATTGTGACATATTGTGATCCGGATATAAAGTTTTGTCTATATTGCACATCACTAGTGTGAATGTGTCATCTCTTTGTAACTTTGTGTTTTCATCTTTCTTTTCCCAACGTGGTTTTACTGTACCAGCCTTACCCATCAAGATTTCATGCCATCATACATTTTAACTCTGCATTATTTATTTTTGCAGTCTTTCTGAAACCAAAGCTCAGCTGTCCTTGTGCCTTTACACATTGCAAATGAATGCATATCCATGCAAATTCTTTAAAAAAGGAAGGCTGAGAATTTGAATATTTTGCTTAAAGCTGCACCCAGGTCGACCCTACCATTCGGCATTTGAAAGCAGTGTGTCTTTTTGAATACTGAGGCTCTCTCTTTGTCATGTTAGCCAGAGGGGCTGTACGAGCGTACCAGCACCGGCAGGATGGGCAGGCATCGGATGGGTAGCTGCGCGCACACAGACTAATTGGCAAAAGGAGGGGCCAAAGGGGGGGACAACGGGTGTTGGAAAGGCTGAGGAAAAGGTGTGGTATGTAGGAAGGGTGGAATTTAAGATGACGACCCCGAGATAGGTGGGAGGTGAGAGAGGACAGTGAGTGGGTGGATAGGGAGAGAAGAGGTGAAGGTAGGGTGAGTTAAGACTATAGGTACTATGGTTTACCGTATTTTATAGTTGATAGTTGGATTTGGCCATTGTTGCCAAATTAATTCATTGTGCTGAGGTTTTGACTGAAAATCAAGCCATTGCTTCAAATACATTTTCTTGTTTCCAAGCTCAAAAAGATAATGATCAAGCTTAACCTTGTACCTACACTGAACAAATATAATGAGCAGTTAATACATCTGAAATGATTCATACAGTTAGTAAAATAGACAATGCAGCTACTGCATGGAATTAGGGTATATTGTGGTCAATGCATTACAATTAAGTATTTTAAGGTATTGTTTTTTTTATATTAATTAATAAAGTAATGTGACTGCAGGGACATTAGAACTACCACGGCATTGTCTAGTGGTTTAGTTCAGATAACGAAGAAAGCTGAAAAACAAAAAATCAAAAGTTATTATTTAAGTAAAAACCGCCATATGAGATAGGGATGAAGATTTACACCCCGAATTTACTCACCCCTCCCTACTTTGCCAATCGTAATTCTATACGGGTATAAATCTCATCTTTTATAGTAATATAAAAATTATTACTTCTGGGCGCTTCTGTAAACATGTAATTATAACATTGGCATCTGCTGATAATGCACACTCCAAAAGTAAGCGTGAGTTGCACTGAGTGGCTCAGGTATATGGCACTATCCGAAACTACTTTTTCTCATTGTATGTGGATTTTACACCTATTTAATGCATTTTTGCATGCGGTGAAAAATATTGCTAATCCATGTTGTAGGACACATTGGCTGCATTTATTTTTAGGGCACAAAATATCTGCACCAGAAGTTGTACTGCTGGGAAGCAGTAAAATAAAAGCCCAAAATGAAAACAGATGTCGGGTTCACTTCAACACTTTGAGAATTCGTCAACAAACCAAATGGCACACAATTTTAGTAGAGCGCTGACACGCGTATGCTTGTTGCGTCTAATGTTGATATAATCATTTTGTTTGTAAATTTGCCTGCTGCCATACTCCTCCATTCCTGCTAAAAACCAACTTCTTTGTAGAGGACTCTGGAGGCCGAGCTGCCCTGAACTAGGTTGAGCTACGTCGGGCAGCCAGCTAGATTGATCTGGCTGCAGTAGCCAGGGGAATATAAAGCAGGGCAGAGGCTTAAAGTCTGAGTCCCCCAAGGGAGGAGTCCTTGCTGCATGGGGAGAGGGGCATGAACTGAGTTTCTTCTACCTCCCTCCCTTGGCCGCAGTATCCGCACACTGAATAACTTTCCATCATTTCCACGGTTTCTTATGACATTCACTTCATCCTTGTTTCTTTCTGTCTGTTTCAGCCTTCCTCGCGGTCTTTCTTTTTACTACTTGCTTGATTATTTTCAGCATGATCTATTTCACTTTTCATTTTCACACCCGCTGTGCATTCAGTTCTTTACCATACTCCTCTGGTTCCCTCATCGATAGAGTATTTGAAAGCACATCCGAAAGCACTAGTCAATATTGCTCGCGAAGTTCACATCCAAAATGAAACACCAAGGCAAATGTTGAGTTGTCTTTAGAGCGACTCCACAACATATGAAGCCACATTAGCTAGCCAGCTGAAGCTCGTTATTAGCTAGCTGGTGCAGCCTGAGTAGCGCTGAACTTGAACATTGCGCCGCGTTACGTGCATCTGTCCAACTCAGTGAAGCTTTTTGGGATCATCTCACCGATTCAATCATTGAAAAATGTAAAAATCTGTTAGGGTTGCATGATAACTATTGGACTGATATTGGGGGGAAAAAAGAATGAGTTACGTGTGTCGGTCCGATATCAGTAAATTAGGCCGATATTGAAAGCCGCTTCAAATACACTAACGTTGGTCTGGTTACTGTCACTTTAAGAGTCCGAGCCTGATGAAGGATGTACTATGGCGCTACTGCGCGCATCTTCAAAAGCAACAGTGAGCCATTTGTTAACACGGCTTTAGTTTTCCCAGTGGGGTTTATTTGAACCAGGACTCTAAGCTTCGCCCAATTTGGACGCACCCAAATTTTACAATGTGGCGACTGAAAAAAATGATAGGTTGTACACGTACAACCAGCCCGAAGTCTCCTTGACGCTTAAAACAATATTTACTTTGTATTATAAATAATGATACTTGGGGTAAAAATTTTCGCCAGCGCACGCGCCACTTGCTGGGTTCCATTCACAAAAATGAGACCTGCAGCCGAGGCTCTCTCGGGGATCACCTGGTCCTACGGCCGTGGCACCGTCTCGGGAAGGGGGGCCTGCTTCGGCGGCCGAGCACTTCGGTGTGTGGTGTAAATTAGAGGTTAAAACAACTCTGAAAAGTCAAATTAACTGATCACTTTAAAGATTAAATAAACGTCATTTTAAACTTAATGTGCATAGTAGGGCTGGGCGAGTCACAATGTACGTATTTCATATTGAAAGCTAAAATTATAAACAATTAATCTGATTATAGATAAAAATTATATCAAACACAACTATCAAACGGAAAAATCCAATTCAGAATATCTGGTAGTAGAACATGCGATTGTGCTTCAAATTTCCACTTGGGTGCTTATAAGTGGCACAAATCTAACATCGTACTGTCGCTTCTGCCTACAGCACGCAGAATGACGAGCTCGAGTTTGCTTCCTGATTTAAGTTCTTTAAATCTATTTTTATTTTTTTTATCAATATTAAGTGTCTATCGTGATATATATTGATATTGAATTATTGCCAATCCCCAATTGAAATCTTTATTTTAAGCTGCAACAACAGGTATATTTGTAGTATCCAAAAAAAGCTATCGGTGTCGATTTGGAGAATCAGGAAGTTATCGGTTATCTGTATCGGAGTGCAGAAAAACAATTATCCTGCATCCCTAAAATCTAATTCTCAATGTTTTTTCAATGTGTTTTGATGAGGCGCAAAATGCGATGCAAAACTGCTGATTTTGAGCCTTTCATTAATTCATTACACGTTTAAAGCTTTTACTCAACTTGTTAATGTTTTTTTTCTAGATTTTATTTGACCTTGAGTGGTGACGAGCTCGAGTTGCACGGTGTTATCCATCAAAACCCCAGAATATTTTCTGTATACCTTTTAATTTAACCAACCACAGTCACTCCTACAATAGTGTGGGTTGAGTGAGCATGTTTTTAAGAGAAATAAGGTTATACTTTTACCATTTGCTGAAATGTTGTTGCACCTCCCTGTTGTACTATGTTATATTCTGCAGGGGTATGATGCAAAGCTGCACAGGGCTGCTGTTGCAGTGTTGCGCTGCAGTGATAGCCGGATGGTCCACTGGGGGAACCCAGAGCATTCTGTCTCACTGAGTGATACCCCTGTCTCCACTCACGATAAACAGCACACACACATACTAGCGTCTGCCAACCTAACAGCGCATTCCTCCCGTCCTGCCCCACGCCACCCTCCTCGCAAATCTACAAATATATTATCTGCCTCTTTTTCTATTATCTTGGGAAAATGGCAAACAGGGAGGCACTATATGCGAGTGCTGTTATTGGCGGGGAGCTTAGGGTGCTGCGCAGGACTGTTGAGGAACACCTTCCTTTGTGCATTTCTTGTATCTTCATCGCAGTGGGGTCAGGTATGATAAAAGAGAGGACGCAAAAAAGAGCAGCAGAAGCTCCGTAGTTCCCCATAATGGAGGTGTTATGTAGGAACCCCGCGAAAAAAAACAAACTGGGTACTTCCACATTGCATTCGGGGTAAATTGGCACACAAGCTGAATAGCGATGGTTTTATTCGGTAGTGCCTTTCAGTCAAAATTTGCCAAAGTGTGAAATTGCTGTGCCCAAAGTACGTTATGGGTGGTAGGTTGCCGCATAAACAAAATAAAAGGGGTGGCGGCATTAGCGCGGCAGCTACAATTGCTTTTCAAGCAAAGGCGCATCGACTGTGAGTTTTCCGTTTTAAACGTCACACGCGGCTTTCCGTCTGTTACACCTTTGATACGACATCCCTAAGATATGAAATGGTAATTGATTTAAAAAAAATATGGAATTGAAGGCTTTTTGTTTCCTGTTTGCATCCATTAGTAATATTTCATAGTTTGATACATCTTGAAGCGTGCTTGGGATAATAGATTTGGAAACAAGTAGAACTGGGAATTCCATTCCGCCTTTGTGACAGACCGGTCCGTCTATCCGCCTGTGTCGGACACCCATTTTGTAGGCAAAAAATGATAAACTGGAAACTTAAAAAAAAAATAGATGGACTAAGCATAGGAGGGAACTCATTTTTTCCGTCTGCAATTTTCTTTCGTCCATGGCCGCGGTGAGGCTTCCAATTCCCGAGCTTTTTGACAGCTTCTGGGTCCTAAAAGAAGACGCATTTAGTTCAGTGATGGTGAGGCTTTCGTGTCAAATTTCACTCAGCGGGGGGGTGGAGGCTGAAGTCGGTAGTTGGAAATGCTAACGGAAGCCGGTATAAAATGATAGACGGAGCGACCTATAGGTGATAACTATTTGGGCCGGCTTGACAAAAAGACGGATAGATGGACGACGGAAGAATACCCAGGCTTTAGACGGAAGGCGATAAACTGACCGGGGATTTTTGATAAAATGCCCACCTCTGGAAATAAGATTTTCCAACATTTTGTCCCAACTACAAGTATTTTACTGCTGCTGCTGTACAGAGGAAATACATGAAAGAGACACCATTGTAGGCCTGGGACAATAAATCGGTTAACATAATTTGGTAACACCCACATTTTTCTCTTAAACCTGTAATTAATCATTTTGAAACCATATTTGCACCACCTGGAATCATATTCATGGACAAGCTAGAGCCTCATCACAGTGCGTCCTACCTTGAAAGCATCTTCCACTAAATCGTCGTGCCCTGTTAAACTTGTTTCAGTGTAAATTGAAGCTGACTTGAGCTGACCTTGCTACCTTTTTCTAATCTTATTATTTTACCGGCACAAGCGCACCCCTATTGCTTCACTAACTTCAGCGCTTGCTTTGGTATTCGCACTCTTCCATGCTTCCACTCAACTAAAGCGCAAAACACCCTCACACCGGAAACGTGACTGATTTTCGTCATCCTGATGATCGACTAATTTCCGAACATGTTTATTCCTTGTACCGATAACAATTGACTGAAATGAAAATAGTAATCCGTTGAATCCTTTAATAGATCTCGAAGCATTGGTGTATAGAAAAGAAGGCTTCATTCTAAGATCTTTCTCACAGACATAAGATGCCAGTTTGTTTAATGGCTATAGACAGTGGACTGCAAATGTCTTCACAATATCTGATGCCAATGTACCGGAGGATGGCAATCTTATATGTTGCGTAGCCCTTAGAAATATATATATAGCACACATCTGCTGTTTCTATGTCACATTATTCACACGTACAAACGCGCGCGTTCCCGATGGTCCTGTATGAGATCAGAGTCTCGGCAGTCCCTCGACTGTCACTCAAGCGCAGGTACCTGATGTGGGCGGGGCTGCGACAACTCTCAAATCTGGCAAGTCAAATGTTTTTATTTGCAGGCAAAGCGAGTCCCAGTGTGTGTGTTTGGGTTTGTGTACCATATGCAGTGCGCCAAGGAGGGCTCTCTGGAACATATTGGTGCTTGTACATAGTGGTTAATAATAGTAGCAAACGCACACAGCGATGGCAGCTCTGATGTGCGTGACAGTTTTACAGCCGCGCACGCCAAGACACACGCACACGCACACAGACCTCCTGTGCCACCCAGCTCTCTGTCTTTGTTGACTTTTCAATTTTATCACAAATTCTGAAAAGCAGCTACTTCCCACCGACCTCACCTCACCTCCTCTCCCCTCCCCATCCGCTGTGCTTCATTTTTGGGCACATGCACACGAAATATATAGAGGCAGACTCAGCCACCCACACACCGGAGCTCGTACACTGATACAAATGTACATGCTTAACCCCCCCCCCCCCCCGCATCCATGAAAGCAAAGTACTTGAAGCAGGCAGGAATTCACATACATCATACACTCAAATGCACATGCACTCAAAATCCGCCCCCCCCCTTCTGTCATAGCTCATTGTTGCTTTTGCTTGTTTGTCTGTGACAATGCTTGTGTTGTGCTGCAGTGGCAGCTTTATGGTTTGTTAAAGGCGGGGTGGGGGTGGGGGGGGGGTATCGGTGTCTGCTCCCCATGGCAAGGTCTTAGCACCAGTATGCATCCCAAGCAGCAGACGCCCAACGTGTCATCATCAAGATCAGTTTATAGGGAGACCGACGGCGCGAGAGATGGCAGAGGAGCAGCCCGACCCTCAGCTCGGACTTCTCCCGTCACGAACAAAAATGGAGACGGGCCTCGGACTAAGTGGCCAAGCTTGGCAGACGCGGCGGGATAAAGCGAGACGAGTGAGGCCGGAGCATGGCCAGTCACCAGGATTAGTCTGCGGTCTTGGCGGCAGCTGAAAGAGAAGCTAGCTAGAGAGCGCTGACGCAGACTGTCGGGAGGACCCCGCCACCCCGCACCTTTTTGGGAGCCAGGAGAGTCAAGAGCGAGGGGCAGACAGACACACGGACAGACAAGAGTGCGGAGCCGGCGCTGGGCGACTGCGCGGCTGTTGTGGTGTGGCTCACCCATATGGTGCTCTGCTCTGTTCCTGCTCCCTGTCTAAATCCATATGCTGCCGCTAGAAAAGGTCCCCCCCCCCCCCCCCCCCCTCACACACACACAGCCCTCGCGTCCCCTCCCACCTTACTTGAAGAGCATAGACACCCTCCCTTCCTCCCCCTCCAGCCCACAAGGGAGGTGTTGGGAGGTAAAGCCCCGAAGGCTTGTACTCCCCCCCCCCTTACCTCTTAACCCCTCTGAGCTGCTTAGCCCATTGTCGCTACAATCTGCCACCACCGTTGCTTCTGCGCAGTGTCCCCCCCCCCCCCCCTCTCTCTTTCTTCCCCTTACTTCATCCTTTCATCTCCCTTTGGCACCCCATAATCGATGAACTTATTAACTGCTAATTATTCAAGCTGTGGACTGAGGATCCCTGCCTGTCTGTGGAGAAAAGGGACCATTGCCACTTTGTTTAGCCACGTGAAGTGGTTGATATGGCCCATTCATTTGGATTAACTGCATTCAGGAGCCACTGTTTAGTACTTGTCAGATTGTTATCACAAGTGATTAACATTAATCCTCATTTTGCTCAGCCACTTGACAGTGCCCAAGAGAGTTTTATCATAAAATACGTGGCGATTATTTGCCTTTTCTTTTTTGATACGTGTTCCTCTAAACTGTGTGTCTGTTTCGCTCTCACAGGAGGTGCTTCAGACGATACCAAAGTTCTGCTTTCCCTTTGACATGGAAAGGTATGATTCCTCTCCCCCTCTCGCCTGCTTCCTTTTCCCCTCGCACCACATCTCGGTTTCAACCTGCTTTACTCACACACGCACACCAAACATAATTTACCTTATCTGAACCTGCACAAACTACACAGATCCCATACAAGATTGGTTTCAGACCAATATTGAAAATTGGACTTCACAAAGATGACAACAGATATGATCAAAATTGTTTCTCTGTATAATGCACACACCACTGCAAACTAAACCAATAGTTTAATTAGTATCACAAAACCGAGCACTGTTGCGCTTGTAATAGCAGAATTGTTGCTGCAGTGCTTGTATGAGCACATTTTCGATTGTATTAGTTGGTCATAATGTTCTAACTGTTATGTCCTCCTCCCACCAACCACCACACACATTGACAAAAAAAGAGTACAACAAACCCAACCTATTGTCATGTTGACAGTTGCATTATTATTTTGTGAGTGTCATAATGTAATGCATGCGACGATCACTTAAGCTTGCGTGAAAAAAACAAAAAACAAACATACACTGAGCTTAGTTGACATTTTCTTGCAAACACACAAAATATACAAACTAACTGGTGTTATAATACATTGCCAAAAAGGGACCGTTTATAGGCTGGCCTTTTTCTGACACATGAAACCGCTCAGGCCAGCATCTCTCCTCAAGGCAGTGGGGTTTTAATTTTTGGCTTGGGAAAAGGGCATGATATAATTCCGTTACAAAGAGAGCGAGAGAGCGAGTGCGTGCTCCAGTGTGGAATCATTTTTTTTTTCCACCGAAGCTGAGCTGCTGCCATCTAGTGGTACTTGGTTCTTGTGGAGCTTGGTTTGTCTTCTCTCACACTTTAGAGTTCCTCAGGATGCCATACTGAAGATACTGTATATTACGTGACATTATTAGTCTTGGTGAAATTGATGATTTAATTTTTTCGTTTGCCTAATTCTATAGATTTAATGTAATCATTTGTGGTCAAGTGTTGCCTCTTCTTTGTGTGGTTGTTCCTCGTGTCATCTTTTAGAGTGTCCCAGAGTCATGTTGGACAGAACTTCACCTTTGTGCTGACGGATATCGACGGCAAGCAGAGGTTCGGGTTCTGTCGTCTTACTCAAGCTTGCAGAGTCTGCATATGTCTTCTCAGGTAACACACACACACACACACACCAAAATATTCATTAATGCTCAATTTTGGCATTCAGGGCGGTTTATTAATTTGAAAAAAAAATCATTTGTTCATCAAAATTGTGGTTGTAGTTGTTTCTAGACTATCAAATATATTCAGAATCCATTATTCTATTGATTATTCCATCGATTGATTAAATAATTTGGCACATATTTACAGTTTATGAACCAATTATTGTTGTTTATTTGGCATTGTTTAAACACAAACCAAATGAGCAGCAATGAAGCAATATCAACACCAGAGTGAGTGATGTTGACTCACCAACCTTTTTCAAGGGAGATACTTCTTGGCTACTGATTAATGTGAAGGGCTTCAGGTTCAACAACATGTCAATTACAAATGATTCATACTGTAATTGCAAATATGTAATAGATTAAACAAACTTTCCCCTCGCCCCAGAAATTACGATTCGGTTTCTGGTTTGCTTCGTAACATACCACAAAATAGGAAAAATATTGGTCATTGTTCTCCAAGGTAAAAGCAGATTTTTGCAAATATCTCATTTTGATTCCACACAAAACATAATCAGTCTGCTTTCATGAAGGACTAGAGAAATCCAATATATTTTTGAGCGACTCAAATAAAAAAAATACTTTTTCAGATGAACAATGGCTCTAAACTATTAGTCGAGTATCAAAATAGTTGTCGATTCATTGTCGATTACTCAATTTTGACACCTTTAGTTGTTTCTAATATTTTGTCCCTCTCATGTAGCTAATTAAGGAAAACTAATTATTAGAAGCACCCACAGTATGACGCCACTACAATAAGCATAGTTTTGCATAAATATCTCTCGCAAACAGTGTCAAGTGAAATTTAGCATTTTTCATCTTTGGCTGACTTTTTAAATCAACCTATCTCACGTGCTCTTTCCCCATTAAGATCATGTGCAGGACTATAATTTGGTTCGTTATTAATGCAAATATAAATGTTTGATTTCTTGTTGAACATACCTTTAGAATAAAACTGAAAAAAACCCACTTCAAATTCAAGTTTCTTTTTAATATGAGCCCAACTTGAAATGGTCCATGGATGTCCTGTCTTTTTTTTTTCCTCCATTAAATCCTCATGAGATGCAGAACCGAAAAAAATCTTAGAAGTAAGCACATATTTTTGAGTTTCTTTCTCATCCTCAGTCTTCACACTGAGCTGAAATTTGCCAGATTAAGCAGTTTAAATTCTTATCTGCCCACACAAATGTGTTAGTGATTTACCCACAATTATCCAAAAGTTGAGCAGTTTTTGATTTTGTAAAGGTGGATTTATCCTATCACAGAAGCCATAAAGGAGAACATCAAACCCAGTAAAACTGCACTTTCTTTGCATAATTACACTCCAACAAAGGCTATTATCGTTTAATTCCTGCATAATTGCATGTTGACACAGTGTTTTTTTTTTTTTTTTTTTTTTTTCTCAGATGTAATTACCCCGCCATTACAAAGAAAGAGTACTTTGGTGCAAATCTCCGTGGACATGTGTGTGCACTTTAGAATAAACTGGAAAATGTGCAAAATGAACCCATTTTTAACTCGAGCATGAAACGGATAAACAGTTAAATGGTGAAAAGAGCACAAAGCCTGTGTGTGTGCTTGCGTGTGCTTGTGTGTGTTTGGTGGACAGTCATAGGTTTGTCGCTACTCTGAAGAACAATGTCGAGCCAAGCCCCCCCCCCGACACACACACAGCCTACATGTCTTTTGTCTCTCTTCCTCTCTCTCTCTCTCCCTCCCCGTTTCTCTCCCCTCGTTATTCGGCTACTGCCACTGTGCGACAGCAAAGACGCTCTCAGTCCATAATTATGCATGAAGCCTCGCTGCCAATTAGCAGAGGCTCCCCTGTCCCTCTCGCTGAGTTAGACATGCTAATTCATTTGACATATGATGTATAAAATTCATTATGCATTCTGAGGACTTCATGACTTGCTTCATTTTTAACAGAATTGTATGTCGAAATCTTAATTTTATTTACGTTTGTTTGTGCACTTTTTTTTTTTTTTTAACCGAGAAAAAAAAATGATTTGAAAGGAAAGCAAAATGGGGAACAAAATTTCCTGTCAAATGCCAAGCACCAAATAGTTTATCTTTGATTTTGCTTTAAATAGTTTTATTTGACAAAACTAGTCATGCGTGATATTTTAACCATCTGTGTCTAATAAGAAGTTTAAATATGTCTTCTTAAAATCTAAAGCAGAGGCCCCAATTGAATCCTTATTTATAATGCATAATCTCCAGTGGATTTGAAATCAAAAGTGATGCCGAGTGTTTTTGCTGCTTTGATTGTTGAAGTGCTGGGACAATAAAATTGTCACCTCTGCTCACACAAGGAAGTGCCTTAATGAGGGGGACAGCTTTATGTGGACGGGGCTTGAAGCTTGCGGAAGCTTTGGCATAAAAAGGGCCACAGCGCACTTTCAGGCAGCTGAAAAACAAAACAAATAATAATTGTTCCTTCTTAATGTTATTTGTACGTTCTTCCGTCTCGCACTGTCATTGCCTGACCCGCCTAACTGGAAGAATTTCTGTCGGAGATGGGGGTTGTTCATTCATGGGGGGGGGGGATTGGATTTCCTGCATTTTATTTGACGGCGCAGCCTGTAGGATGCACTTAAGCGACGGCACTGCGCTGGTTAGTGGATGTTTTAACGGGTTCCTGGGAGGGGGGCGAGTACCGCTTCCTCGCCCGTGTGTAACCCTCGACCTGCAAATGTAAAGGTGAAATGAAATCTTCCAGTGAGCTGTCTCCAAAGTGCAGGATAAGTTATAATATTAGGTGCCTGCGTACTTAAGGAGATTTAAGACTCAGCCGAGGGAACAGCAGTAAAAGTCAGCACCCCACAGGTGACTCAAAGCTATTAAAAAGACTGAGAAGATTGTGTAGGATTAATCAGGGGGTGGCATACACAAAACAAGCATTTTCTGTATAGAATTAGAATACAATAAAGTTCCTATTTTTGACATATTGGTGTTTGTGAGCGCCTAATGGCTCAATTGTATTTTTTAAAGCGACTGCCTGCTGTTTTGATTTGCGCTGTCAAGCGATTAGAATTTTTTAACTAATTAATCACGATTAATCGTATTTTTCAAGCTTTTACAAAGCTTGGAACTGATATTTACTTGAGTAAAATCTTGTAATTAATATGGAAAAAAATGAAAAGTATATTTTGATTCAAAGATTTTCTAATAGCTTTCTTTGATCCTTGAATACGATTCTTTTCCTGTAAAATACAACCGTTGAACGATACACCAAAGATGTACAACTACTATGGTAATTGAATTTGGCTTTGCGAAGTGCGCAAATTATTTTGGATTTCTCCAATGAGCCGTCGAGCAACTTTTGAAAGTAAAACTACGTAAAAGTTCGTCTTTGTGACAGTGACTCTTCTAAGTTTGGCTGCAAAGTGAGCAGAGGTCAGCTGCCACAGGAATCTGAGTTAACTGAGTTGATTTGTTTTAATGCGTTCTAAAATTTTAATTAATCTCCATAGTTAACGCTTTAACTTTGACTTTTTTTTAGCCTGGGATGCTGGGACACGTCCGCGGATGAGCTGGTCGCTTCTTGGAGTGCGGGGCCCTTTGAGAAGACTTGTTTAAAAAAAGGCTGGGGGGGGGTTACTGTAGTGATGGATGCCTCCCTCTTTATCAGAGGATTTGCCTTGCACAAACACTTGTGAGCAATGAACTGTGACGAGTAGGAGTATATCACTGAGCGCTCCTAACGTAAATTTAGCAGTAACGAGAGAACCGAGCTGGCGGATAGCCAGGATAAATCACCGCATTAACAGCTTCTATTAATTTAACATCATTTTTGAGTAAAGCAAGAAGTCCTTTTATGAGCCGTCTAACAGGAGTATTGATTATTTGTTGCTGGCTTCTTTCACCAGCAATCATGTGTCTCCCTCTAAAACAAAGGATGCGGAGTGCAGCATAATGACCGTGAGTTCTGTGAGGCTTGACGGCTGCTCAGGCAGTCAGAGTTGTCTAGAAAAAAAAAGAAAAGAAAATCCATTCACTTCAGCAGTGAAAAATGAAGGATTAATGTCTGCGAGCCTGCGTTTCTAAATAGGAGTTGTGAAGGAGAGAGAAAATGCAAAAGCTTTGTTCTTAGTTGTTGGGTGAATTATTTTTTATTTTTTTTCCTGTGCGGCTTAAACGTAAACTGACCTCATGCGCGAGCGTTTGCGCTGTATGTTTTTGGACATGGCAGAAATAGGCTGATATGCAGTCAGCATGTGAATGAACCAAAGCGTGTTTGATTGGGCCTCCCCTGCAAGTGTGACCCGATTGCAGTCAGTCTTCATGCAGATGTCAAAATAAAGGCACGTAAAGAGGCTGATTGTTTCAGACTAATGGTCACTCAGCCCCTCTGATTGGTGCGCTTGGCTGCACTTGCCCAGGAACCCGGCCTGTCATTGGCCCCTTGCGGATTTAGCGATATGAACATTTGCATTAGGTTCACTTTATTGTTTTCTTGTTGTCTGTTAATTCCAGTCTACAGAGCAGCCAGTGACCCATGGCCTGGAAACTCTTCCGTCTCCAGCCAACTGCCAGAGCAGGACTCAAAGCCCACCAAGATTACAATTCATTGTTTCATACAAATACTCGTATTAATATCTTGAGCACATATCAATGTACTTCAAGTGCACCGCAGTGTCCACTTTTGATTGATTGGCCCGATTCTCCAATTGCTGTATTGCAAATTAATATGGAAACCTCCTTCATCAAGGCATTAATGGGAATTTGTGTTTATTTAATGCGAAGATGTCCTTATCTGGAATCATTATTCATGCCGTCTTCTAAAATCCATGTTAAAAAAGCAAAAGTGAATATAAATTCAACATCTTGACGGAACAGCATGTTTTTACAATTTGGTTGCATAACATTAAATCAGCGGAGCCTTCACAGCCAAACCAGTGTTGGCCTTCTTCCACCAAGAAAGCAACTTGGCCAAGAATATGTCAGCCTTGTAAAGAGAGCCATGCTGCAGATGCTTCGAGCTTATGCTGGCTGTACTTAGCGATAAGCTTACACACAAAAAAAGATGTACACGCTATATTATGCTTGTTAATGAATTAATCTTTGTCTCTTAATAACATAAGGGGACATCTTTCTATTATGTGAAGGGCATGAAAGGAAAGGGCAGAAAGGCAGCGCGTTGGAGGGGAAGAGGGCGCAGGAAGCATCTCGGGCTGCATTTTTGTTCAGCGTGTGCGTCTGTGAGCAGCATGCTTGTAAACTACAGCGGCCCGCTTCACATGACATTTTTGGTGGCTTGCTGTTTCTTATTTTTATTCAAATCTGTTGTGCATTGAGCTTGTCCTTCTACTGCCTCCTTGTTTTGGATTAAAGAGCAGATGTGACAGGAATTCATAGAATGTTCAGGCCCATGAGTATAAAGAATGTCGTAATAAGGAGATGATTGTGTTGCGTTGTGATTTTTTTTTTTTCTACCTGCGCTATTGTGTGTTGTTGATTCTGTTGAAATTTGATTTATATCCAAGCTCACTCATACTGTCCCGTTGTGTATTGTGTAGTATAGATTATAGCAACATGTATTTAATTTTATGAAAATACATTATATATATATATATATATATATATATATATATATCAATCAAAAGTAGCACATTATAGCCATTACTTAACTCATTCACTGCCAGACATTTTCAGCCCCTCTTTTACCCTGAAGTTTGAAAAAATCTGGAAAAAAACCATCAATAAATTCCTGGGATTGAATGGCTGGAGTGTGGGAAAAAAAAAGAAGTGTCAATGGCAGTGAATGACTTCGATGATTGAAAGCAGAGATGTTGTGGGGTCACTTTCAAGGGCTTGTTTGTATTTTATTTTTTTAGTTGAGTTAGTCTTTATTATTTCATTACAATAACGTGACCTAGTCTTCAAATTTCCTTACCTTTCTAAAAAATGCATTAAATATTGGGGAAACATTTTTTGGGCAGTTTTTGCAAAACTTTGCCTCATTCAGCCGCCAAATATCTCAGCTTGCTGGAAAATAGTCCATTGAATTTATAATTTGCTGTACTTTGCTGTATACCGGTAATGTCCTTCGAAATTCCTGTGGAAATACATTAAAATGTTGATAAAAATGTAGCATTCTTTTTTCGATTTGCAGTTACCTTCCATGGTTTGAGATCTACTACAAGCTGTTGAACACCCTTGCAGACTACCTAACAAGACAACAGGTAATCATCTCGTTTGCACATTTAGCTACTCGCTGTTACTGGATGTTGCGGATGTAGTGATTGACAAGTGCAAACAAGGAAAACAAAGAGGTGGTAATGAAAGCACGGCCCCCTTGGATGGGGGGGGGTGGACTCACTAGTCTTCCGCACACTGCCGTGTTGCCTGCCATCTTGGGCTCAGCTGCGCTGCTGCTCCGTTGACATTTCACAGACCAAACACTGATGTAAAAATTGAAGTTATTCCTGGTGATTTACTGCAAAACACCTGCGCACGCAAATGCTTACTTACCACTTGCAAAAGTCTGACTATTCCCCTGACTATTGACTGCGATATAGCAGCAAAGGGAGGGGAAACGTAAAATATGCAACAAACTGGGGAAACGTGCAACATGTAGTGCGGAGAGGGCTGAGGTGAAAGGAAGAGGGAGGGAGAAGACACATCACGCAGTGGGACCGCTTTCACTTGTCATGTAGTTGGTGCTTCTTCCGCAAGCCCTCAGAGGGAGTCTGGTTAAAAGAGAACAATCAGGAACGCACACGCGTTACATAAGCATTTAAAATAAACCGTCTGATTGAAAGTGACTCACCCGCGTAATGTAATAAATAGGGAGCAAGCCGAGGAGGACAGTTTTGTGTTTGAGGAAGAGAGAAGTTACTGGCAATCCTGGATGCCTTATCTGTTAGTGTGCATGATTTGATTCCTATTTACCCCGCTGCCCGTTGCAGGCGAGAGGGAGATGTTGACAGACAAGGGAAGACAGAAGAGCGATGAGGGTTTAAGGCGAGGGCTAAATGAACTGTTTCCTCAGGCCGTGTTGTTGACCATGCGTGTGAGCATTGAGCTCCTCATGACAGGAGGCTGTTGGATTGCGCACAGCCGAACACCCCCTTCCCTTGCCCCCACCCCTCCCCACCTCCGCACTCACTGTATATTGCCGCCCCGTCCTCGCTCGCTCGCGCAGTCACGTACAGCACATACATTTCCACATATTCCCAAAGAAGCAGTGGATCGCAGCCAAAACCCAAGTAAAGTTCACTGAGATAGAAAAACATATCAAAGAGTGTTCACAGCAGGGCTGTGCAATTAATTAGGATTATTACACTCCACGATTACAAAATTGGCATAATCGTAAAAACAATTATTTATATGCATTTGCATACAACGCACTTTTTGTCTCCACATTGAAATCATACTTGAATTTACACATTTGCACCTTTTTAAAATGTTTTTTAAATTTTCTTTGGTCCTAAAGGAACTTACATAATTATAGTGTGTCAAAGAAATGTATTTGTCTTCATATTTTTTACGTTTCAACATTTTCTTGTTTTGTACCAAAAAAATCAATGAATCGTTTGAATAATCGTGATTAAAAAAATTTTCATAATCGAGCAGCCCTAACTCACAGTAGTGAGTTGAACTGCAAGTGGCAAAGTGTTCTTGTCCCCTTCTGATCTCCAGCAAGAGGCCGAGCAGAAAAAATAGCAGGCTTGTTATGGAATTCATAAATGCTGCGAGAATCATTTTTGACCCTGTTTTGTGGTCAAGTGAGCTCTCTGAAGGTTTCTTAAAGCCCTTCCCGCGCTGGTAATCGGTGAATATCGGCATCTGTCTTTTTAAAAATCTAATGGCCGATGATAAATCAGTTTAAAACTGTGCTGAAATCAAAACAAAGATATGTGAAAGGTACACATTTCTGACATTTCTGTCATTTTGAAATTTTGGAGCACTTCATTTACTGTAGAAAATTATATGGAGCTATTGTTTAGCTTTTTATTTAACTTTTTAAGACATGTTGATGACCCTGCGTGATCCCTGAACTTTTTGTAAGAATTTTATAACAAAGATTTATATTGTCAAAAATGTATAGTAATAATAAAAAAAAAAAAATCAACATGATGAAAATCTGAAAAATTGTTCAATAAACATATGCTTAAGATGTTTCAGCAAAGTTAAGAGTTGTAATTTTTTTTTCTTTTTTAGATTTTGATGCCAATATTTTCCTTTTTACTGAAAATTAATATCAGCTCCAAATACATCGGCCTCCTTGACCACTAATAATCGGTATCTGCCCTGAAAAAAGCTTATCGGTCAATCTCTACAAAACACTGTTCATCATAATAAGACGTTATTTACAAATGTATGTCAATTTCATCCTGTTATATTACCAGTGGCATTAAACCTAACGAGTAAATAACGTATCTCATGTTTGCTTTTTACACAGAATAATGACTTGAATGACATGCTGAACTCTCTATACGATCTTCCTGTGCCAAAGCCCTTCACGCCAGTCAACCTGAGTGTGGTAAGAAAAAGTTGACCTAATACACTCTTTCTACCCTCCCAAGGCATAAAATAGAAATAGAAATGTATGGCTTACTGATAATACGGTGATACCATTTCAAACGTTTTGACTCATCTCTTTTATTACCATCCCAAATTGTACACCAGGGCAAGTTCGCCGTTAGTTAAATGTCTCACTGTTTACCAATTTTGTGGCACTATCTCTAATGTGCACTGCACAGTTTGGGTGTCACAGTTCCAGTGCAGGCATGCATTATGGCAGTGTAAAGAACACAACACAAATGGAGTGGATATCCATAAATCAAATCTGAAACAGACCTCTTTCACATCTAGGTAAATCTCACATATGAACATATTATTATTATTATTATTGATATTATCATTATTACAAGCTTTTTTTTTTACCTGCATTTTGGTGTATCATAAATAGGCGCAGAATTCAAACTGAGCACTAAGACTTGCAGGGTAAATATAGGGAGTAAAGGAGCTGGTAGTTAACTATGGATGATAACAGTTGGCTGAAGTCTTATAAAGAAGAACAACACAGACAGACAGACGACAAAATGCATCATAGGAAAAAGGTAGAGGACGATGAGAACTAAATGGAAACTGAAAGAAAAAAAGAGTATGGGGAAAAGATGGCATCAAGACAAACAGGAAGAAAATAGGGCAGAAATGGAGAGATGGCAAACTATGGTGATGGAGGAGAGGGACGGTAGAGCAGGCAAAAAATGTTGAGCAGGAGAAGATTAAGATGTGCTCGATTGCAGCAGAAAGACACAGAAGGCCCCGGACTGACACTCTGTTTGGAAACAACAAGTACCGCTAACAGGTTTTGGTGAGATAAGCCTGAGCTGTTTCAAAATGGACGGGCCCTTTCACATCTCGTCATGTCTCCTGCTTATCAAAAAAAAAAAAAAAAAAAAAAATGGAACGGCTTAACGAGCCCAAGCCCTTCAAAGTCAAAGAGTGTTTGCGTCCACTCTTGACACAAACTCCCCTGCTGTGTTTCCACCTCATACATAAAAAACGCTTTCTTAAACAGGTGGCATTAACCTGGCGTCTGATGGTCTTCAGCGAGCATTTTGGCCACTGTTATCTCGATGTTTGGTTGTCTTATCGCCCACTCTGTTCAGACACTTTCATTGTTTTTGGGCTTTATTCTTAGGGACGCTCCTTTTTTCAGCCAATTAAGCAACTCCAGGTCCCCGCAAGGATACTCATCTAATTATAAAGATAACTTTGCAACATAATGACACTAATATGACACAGTCAGTGTATCAAAACGAAGGTTAACGCGTTCACTTCAGATTCTTTATGATTTAGTCTTCCTTTGTCAGCTCTAAAAAAAAATCAAAAAACAACAACTTGTGAATCTCAGGGTGTCATTGAGAAAGACGCCGCAGGAACAGAGGTGATAACTTCATCTTTTTTGTCGAGAGAAGCCACTTGTTTGATAATTAATTGATGAAGCGAGTTATTCCCCAAAAGTGTTTTTTTTTTATTTTTATTTTTTTAATCATGCCAGCCAAGAATAGGAACCCTTGTCCCCTTTCATGTGTGAACCTTGTTTTGCTCTTTTCTCTCCCTCTCTCATTGTGCAAGAATGAGCAGTTGTATATTGCCACTGGGCAAGTACTGAGAGATCAGCAAAGCAAGGAACCGGTGAGTGAATGGCAGAAAGGGAGGAGGAGGAGGAGGAAAGGAGGCTGCTGTGAAATGTGAAACCGCGGCTGTACTAACCACATGGGAGCCACAGCTTTCCAATCTGGCCAAATAAGCTGCACTATCTTTTTAAACATAACAAAAACAAACTATCCTGGGCTTTGGTGTGTGCTGCTTCTTCTCTGGAAAACAATCAAACTTTGTAAATGATTAATGCCTTTCCACATTGACGTACTCTCACCATGAATATCAAGATTTTTTTTTTTTTTTTAACTCACCGGTACATTTTTATGTTTAAAGCAAAGGCAATTGTGCTCCAAAAATCTCCTTGATGCCTTTCCAGTTAACCCACTTTCAGTGTTTTTGTATAAACATAACGTCGAAAGAAGAAGAAAGCAGACAAGCGAGCGAGCAGCCGTTGAAAGCCTGGATCGAATTACGGCGCCTGGTTTGTTATTTCCATAATGCCATGGATTTGTAGACCAATGGGAAATCATAATCTAGCACACAGAACGCACGAACGGAACGCAGGCATGCATAATAAAACGTTTATTCTCTATAAATCTTGTTTGTAGTACAGTTAGTGTAGGTGTCTTTTTGTCTGACAGAGGTTATTGCTTGGTTTGGCTGAGTTGAGAGCATTTATTGTCAAGAGTAAATAATACTTGTCAAGTAGAGGACAGGTGATGAGCGGTCATTTTGTTGAAGTATGAATTCAAATCTACGCTGTCAAGTATCTCAGCTTTCAGGGATCTCAAGTTTCATCCAAACTGTCACAATGCTGGACAATAAGCGCAATCCGCAGTGACCTCTGTGACTCTTTGTTAATCTTGGAATGGATGAATCATCTTTATGTTTTGTTGGCAAATTTGGTATCGACATTCACCGGAATGGGTACGAGCTACATCTACCTGGTTTATTTTTTTTGCACTGGAAGCTCTTGAATTGAAAATACGCATGAATAAAATGTCATTTAGTCATTAATCATATTCATATGCTGCAGTTTTTAATAATATACTGATATCCGTTGTTGCAGAAGAGAAATAAAATAATCCGAATGAGTTTGGGATTTCTGCTGCTTTTTAATGTTTGTGTTGCATGTTTGCCTTATGCAACAACAATGACCTTCCCCCTCGGGAAATATAGCCATTTGAACAATAACATGAGAATGTTTTGTCAGTTTTCATCCATAATATAGAAACACTGGGGAGAGGAATATTTTGCACAGTTTACCCGAGCATTTTCTTGAGTAATTACGCAGATTTGCACAGTCTGTGAATGTGTCTCAATTGACTATTTATTACCTCATTGGTTTCCTTTCTACTGAAGGTAATGAAAAAGGAACATTCATATACAGTGCATGCATGCATGTAAAATGATTTGGATGATGTCTGAAGTTCACCCGGCATTGTCTTAAAATCCTCCAAATTTGGTGGTGATTTTTTCTAGAACCAATCAGATCACTCCTAACTAACATAACGCTGATTACCACCCCATTCTGTTGGTTGCGTTTTCTGGGTGTCTGCATTTCTCCTATCAATTCTTCTTTACCTTCAATCCGAGAATTTTCTTCACTCTCTTTGTATTGAGATCAATTGATTGAGAGATTTGTCATGGTTGCAAATTCATGTATGCAGCAGTCAAATTAACATTCTGGAGGCAAATGTTAAAACATTTCTCAATGTATTTAAACTAGGAATGGACGGATCATTATCGGCTCCGATATTCAGTGTTTTGTTGAATATCGGCATCAGACTTTTTAAGAATTCTGATGGCCGATAATAAATCAATTTAAAACTGTGTTAACTTCAACGAAGTATTTAAATTTTCAATTAACTTTTTGAGATTCGACTGACCCTGGGAACACTAGGTACTTTTTGTTTCTGTTTGAAATCAAAACAAAGTGAAGCGAAATTTGAACATTTCTGTCATTTTTACATTTTGGAGGACTTTAGTTACCGTAAAAAACTATATGACGCTATTGTTTACGTTTTTATTTAACTTTTGAAGACACACTGATGACCCTGGGAGCTCCATGAACTTTGTTAGAATTTTACAACTAACATCTATAGTGGCAAATGTTTATAATAATAATAAAATAAAAAAATCAGCATTATGCAAATATGAATATGCTTAACAAAGTTAAGAGTTTTATTTATTTTTTTCTGATTTTGACGGCAATATTTTCCTTTTTGCTGAACATGAATATCGGCTCAAAATATCAGTTATCGGCCTCCCTGACTACTAATAATCGGGATGGGCCCTGAGAAAAAAAACCCCACATTGGTCCATCTCGAATTTAAACATAGTTATTGTTCGATGCTATTTAAATACAATAGTGAAAGTCCCATCTCCCACTCCGTCGTGGGTTTCGGGGACACGCCAGCAACAGATGGTTGAGCGAGGTAGTGTGTGCTTCACTTGGTGTTTTGCCTACCTGTCTCCAGACAGAACCCCTCTCCGGCCTCTTTGATCGAAACACTGAAAGTGCCCTGCTCTCCCAAAGTGAGACAGGCAGCTCTGTGATCCTCCAAACAACCTGTGTTTGTGTGCGTGCGTGCGCACACTGGCACACACAAGCGTTGCTGCTCCACAAGCCTTTCTAATGCTTAAATAAAGACTCAGTTTTCCACCAGAGACATCACCCCAGTCAGTGTCTATGGGGAGATGAATTTCTATTGAGCTTTCTCTGTTCTGCAAGCCCGATAAAAGCAGCGGCACAGTTCAGACACCAGCTCAGCAATTCATATAGACAGAGCTGAAGATGAGCCATAAATCATAGAACAAAGTCACCCCCCCCCCTTTCCCTCATTTTCTTCTATGTAAGTGGTGTGCTTCACTTGTGACCTTCTCTCTTCTTTCTCCTGCATGTTTGTGTTTTCCACAGCACTCCTACTTCATCGCCCCGGATATCAATGGACTGCCAACTATCCCAGAGTGTGTAAGTATTTGTGGAAAACCAGACAGAGAGAGATAAAGTGAGCCCTCTCTTCTGGAAACATCTCTGCCTCTAATCGTATTTAACCAGATACACTTGTCATCTTTTGAAATTATTGCATCATCCTCTTGTTTCAGTTTTGTCTCCTGGTGCTGATACATTTTCCTGTTGAAGTTCAGTGACTTCCATGGGTATTAGATACTTTAGATTTAACTCGCCCTTTTCCCTGTTGATTTTTGTGTTTAAAGCAGAATTCAGTCAGGCATCTGTGCATACACATCTCAACCCCTTTAATTCCGTGTTTTCACTGTTCGCTTTTACAACAAAGTAATAGGTGCAAGGTTGTAGCCCAAGTACAGTACGTCTCCGCAATGAGAGCACGCGCTCTAACCGTCTGAAGCCTTGACACTTTTCTGTAACGTGCTGTACAAGGACAGTTTGTTATGTGCCTGCATATATCCCTCCCTTTTTGCCTATTTCCAGAGAAACCTGACAGAATACTTTGTGGCTGTGGATGTCAACAACATGCTGCAACTCTACGGCAGCATGCTTCACGAGCGGCGCATCATCATTACCTCAAGCAAGCTGAGCACTGTGAGTCCATTGGCTGGATCAGCCACAGGAAAGAAGCTTTGAAAAACAATGTGCCACATAGTGTCAGTTAGTCGTCATGCGACACAATTAGTTGGGAAATACTTCTCTTAACATCATATGATGCGACTCACCTTCATTTTATGTGACGTTTAATTCATCTCCAAGAGAGCGCAGTAGTACAGAGAAAATTTACTTTGGGATCGGCATCGAATTTTGCTTTGCCTGCACTTGGTCCACGTACTGAAGCGTTCCGCTGAACCCAAAAACATCTACAGTGCAACTATTAGGTTAATTCCCTGTAAGTGAGAATGTAACCGTGAATGGTTGTGCGTGTTAGTGTGACGGCATTGTTCAGCGGTGCCGTGAGCAGTTGGGGCTGCATTTCCTTGCTCAGAGGCACCCAAGCATTGCTTTGGACTAACCTCTCTTCAGGAACCTGTCTCAGTTTCAGCATTTTCCACATCATAATTCATTTGGGTATTGAAGCCATGACTCTCTGGTCCAAGGTCGGATCAGTATCGACTGAGCTTTTGAACTACAACAACAGCAAAGAATGGGAATTGTTAAACGGAGGGTCTCAGTTTTGATTCTCCTGACTGGAGAATTGTGTGGGGAATTAACGACTGCCCTCCCTGTATATTGCACTCTATTTGTGGTTTAAATGCACTTGAGCAACCAACTTACCACTGCACCCTGATTCTGGAAATCTGGCAGATGCCCCAGTTTGTCACAAATGTAGAGGTCAATTTCCATGCATTTGATCCCATGATGTTAAAAAGGGTGTTAACTGTGTTTTTTGTTGTTGTTGTTGTTTTTTTTTCAGGACCATTGCTTGGTCCATTTTTTTAAAGCTTTAAATTGAAGCTAAATTTGAGTAAAGAATCAGTGTCAAATATGCTGGGGTGAAGTTAAGAAAAAAAACAAAAAAAAAAACAGTTAATTACGGTAAAGCGCCAAAGCCACAGTTGCTGAACAATTTTGAACGATTGAACAAGATACACATCTGTCCATCCATTATCCAATTATCTGATAGTACACACCCGTTATCCTAACCCTCACGAGGGTCGCGGGCGCGCTGGAGCCTATCCCATCCGTCTTCAGGCAGTAGGTGGGGGACACCCTGTATTGGTTGCCAGCCAATCACAGACAAGAGCTACGGTCCAATACTAAATTAGAAAATTTGCGAAGATCCACTGTAGCCACAACTCACTCAACCTGACCAGCTGCAGCTGTCACTCACTAGCTGACACCCCTTAAAATCACAAATCCAGCACACAAGTACTGAGGTACTACATACATTCCCCAAAACGTTTTCTTGCTTTACATTGTCCTTTATTATGCTTTTTAGGGGTGTAACGAATACCGATTTGGATCTGAAAATGGGTTTAGATTTAACTGAGCCGAATCAAATTGTTACACTTTAAAATGAAACGCTCTTGAATCGTATCGCACCCTATTTTACATATTGAGTCGTCTAAAATGAGATTTGGTCATCATGTATAAAATGGTATCGTAAATCAGTTTGATGTTGCTAATTTGTTGCTTATTTGAATTTAAGTAACTTTAATAGCTTAGACTTTTGAGACCTTTAAAATATTGTTACCTATTAACATGGCAAAAGCTACAGCCATACCATGTCAAATCGAATCGTCATCCCACTGAATCAAACCGAATTGAATCATTCCACTTGAAAATGTACAAATCTTGATTTGTATTGTCAATTATTGGATAGATGCACACACCTATTTTTTATGTTTTTATACACTATGACGCTAGATGTCTTAGTTAAAAAAATAAAAAAATAAACTGCTTTTGGGGGGTGGTGGAATCGATGGATTAACGACCTTTCAATTAATTTCAATGGGGAAAATTTAGTTGATACTGTACGAGTAAATAGTACAGCTAGGCCACATAACAGATTAAACTCAAAACTCAAGGTACCACCGTATTTATTCATTTACAGCCTCCGAGACCCAATGCCTTCTTCATATGGAATTCACATTCTAATTTAGCCAGAATGTCTATTTGATTGAATATGAAGCGCTTCATCAATATTCCAGCAGGATATCAAACCCTAAAAAGTAGGAAGAGACAATTTCTCTGACATGCAACGCTGCAACACCACCCTGCAGTCAAACAGTTCCGCAAGTAGCAAGCTCTGATAGTCACTCCAAAGCTGGATTATGTTTGACTGTTTTGTATCTCCAAAATATTATTGAACCAAAAGCCTTCAATTATCACTTATTGGATGTAAGAACTCACATAATTGAAAGCTACTTCTGTCTGTCTCTATGAGGGAGGGAATCCTTCTAATCCCCCCCCCCCCTTTCTTCCTTCCTCTGTTTCCCATTCCACCCTACACGCCTTATCTTTGTGTTTGCTGAGGCACAGCCAAATGTTTATGACAGATGAGATGGAAGAGGGAAGTGATGTCATCCCAGTCCTATCTATGTCTCTAATGTAGCTGATCCCGCCTGGGTACCAACACTGAGCAGCCGGAGGGCCCCACACTGTCTCCCAGAGGAGCCGCATAGGCAAAGCTGAAAAAGTCAGCCAGCCCTCCGGGACTTAAACCTGTCTCCCATCAGCCTCTCAGAACAGCAGCGCCTCTCCATGTCCTCACACCACGGTTACACAGTGAACATCGTCAGAGTCGAGAGTGAATGTGTTTATTTCTCTGAGTGGCTCAAGGGGGTGGTTTCAGTTTGCTTAACGTGGAAATCAACCCAAACATATTTTTGTCAAGAATATGTTCCCATCAGGCCCACTAGTTGAAACACGGCTTTTTGATTAATATTGCGTTTGTGGAATATGAGTTAAGCAGCAAAATCCCCTTTTTAGCCATCTCAGGGGGCGGCCATTTTGTCATTTCTGTCAACTGAAAATGACATCACAACTACTCAGGGCTCAGGTAACGACCAATCACGGCTCACCTTCAGAAAACAGGTCAGCCATGATTGGTCTTTACCTGGGCCCTGGGTAGTTGTGATGTCATTTTCAGTCGACAGAAGTGACGAAATGGCCGCCGCCAGAGATGGCTAAAAACGAGTGGATTAACTCTTATTCCACAAACGCAATATTTATCAGAATGCTTTGTTTCAACTAGTGGGCTTGCATAGAACATATTCTTGAAAAAAAGTATGTTTGGGTTGACTTTCCCTTTGAATGCAATTTTGAATTTTCTGTAACTCTGAGACAAATGTTCATCTTACTTTTCTTAATGAATATACTGGCAGGATATTTTAAGAGATTATTCGACAGACCTTTTCCTCTCTCAGCCTTTTATCCGCTGCAATCCATCATCCACTCATCTGTCGATCCATCTATCTTCCTCCGGGAGGGCTGTTTTGGTTTGGTAGCAGTATATGTCAGGCACTGTAGTACAAAGGTATTTTCACAGCCCCGTTGGGATTACTTGCAGGCCCTTGCATTATTGCTGCTCCTGTGATGCCTTTTTTTTTTCACTGACGGGAGGACTGACCTCCGAGTTGAGGGAGAAAAAGCTTGCCACAATAATGCATACTTAACTGTAAAGAACCCAGCTCATTATCCGGCCCATTGTCTGCTGATCAAATACTTGAATAGGTGAAAAATATATAATTGATGTCAGTTTGTCATAATGTTTGATAAAGTGACTGTTGGCAGTCACTAGACGGACAGTAATATTTTCAAAGCTTGTTTTCTAGTCATAGTGGAGGGATTGTTGTCAATGCTGAAAGACGAGCAACACAAATGCTACCGGGCGTGAAAGCAATATTTTCTGCTTAATAGCAGCACAATTGCTCATCACTTCAAACTCCAAGAATAAATTGTGTTGCTCATTAGGGATAGGTGAGCTGCTGTTTTTTTTCCTGAGCTCAAAATATATATACCGTAGATCCAGAAACATTGTATTTATTCTCTGCAGAAATATCAACACATAATAATAACAAAAAAAAGTGTCATCGGCTCAAAGTATATCGGAAGGCAATGGTACACTAAATGTTTTAGGATTCTTTCTTGTCAGTAAAAACTAACTTGATAATAGTATGTATAGTAAAAAACATACACTGTGATGACACATTAACAAACCTAAAACCTAAATGTGGGTGTTCCAAAATCTGCTAAACCCATCAGAAATCAAGCCTAAATTACTACTGCATGTCTGTTTTGGCTGGGTTTTTTCTGCAAACATCATTTCTATGTCAGGACCTACAAAATAAGTGCTAATGATCAGACTATTAGAGAGGATCTTTAAAGTGCCTCTAACTTACTAAAAGTAAAGTTCAGCTGTTCTAGTACCTGTAGGTGTTTCCTGACATTTTTTTCCCTTTCTAACAGTGATCACAAAAACCAGCGGGGTGTCGACTTTTTAAATCCACTTCTGATTTATCCAATTGCTTTTCACCCCACACACAGTATAGACAAGAGTATCCGGGCACATTTCAATGAATTAATCAGCCAAGTGTTGGACTACAGTCTCTATTCTCCCCGGAACCTTAATTTCCCATTTTATTGACACCTTTCGTATAATTTTATTCTTCCAACCTTGGATGAGTATGGTTAGCAAACACTTAGACACAACCCTAATTTCAACCAATCAAACAACGTTAAGATGAAGTCCAACAGAGATGGCGAGCCATTAGGGCTTTCTCTGAGGTCCAGTGCCAGTGACCTCTGCTCCTCACAAATGCCCTTTCTGGTTGAATGAACAAATCCCACAGATGCACACCAACATGTTGTTACTAGTCTTCACAGAAGAGTGGAATCTATTTTAGTTCCTAAGGGTTGATCAGTTATATTATCTTTCATTTTCACTTTATGTACTGTAGGTGCAGTGACTATACAGTGACCCAATAGTTTGTCTTTATTGTGAATTCCAATCCAGCCGGGCCAGCACGACAGCGTGAAACAGAGTGCCGAAGGTGGACACATACATGCTTCCACATTTATTCTTTCTGCTCCGGGTGATGCCTGTGTTAAAGCCTCCGGTGAAGCCAGCGTGTCAGTCTGTCGGTACATGGCCTGTGCGGCGTGCAAGCGGGCAACAGCAAAGGAATAAATCATTATTGTACAACAATACATCAGTTGACTTTTTGCTGTTTCGTGACCAGAGGTGAACACGACTGCTCTTTGAAAAAGCTGCTCGGCATTGGCGCAAGGGGCGGGCGCCAGTGGAGCGTGCAGCCTTGTCATAGTCCAGTATAATGGGGCTGCATCAGCCCTTGCTCTAACTAGTCAGTTGGGAGGACCCAAACCGCACCCCCACCCCGCCCCCACCCCACCCATCACCACTGCTGCCCCACCACCTTCCGCGTCTTTCATCTGCTGAGGCCCCCCAGCTCGCAAGCCCATTCTCTGCCCTGCCTATCGCCCAAACTCACTGAGCCCGTCCCCAGCATGGTCTGACAGCAGCCCTCTCATCAGCCTGTCAGGCCTATGCTAACAAGGCGCTATCCATCCAGCATGCCCTAGAGTGCCAGCTGTCTCTCTGTTTCCTGCCTTTTCCTCTGTTGTTCCTCTCCTCTCGTTGCCTGACTTGAATGTGTCTCCCGACTTGCGCTATCTTAGTCCTCTCTGACATATCATTTTTTACCCATCTGTCTCGTGTTCTCTCTGGCTACACCTCTCTTACTCCTGTTGCCTGTGTGTCTCTCCCCTCAATAGATTTATCTCAACCTCAAGCCATGTGCCATAAGTTGCCATGCATGTTCTGCTGCTGTCGTCACAAATGTGCCTATTTGCATGGAGTGGGTGTTTGTCTTCTTTCCTTTGCGTGCGTGCATCTGTTTATATGCGCAGGTACCCGTAACTCGCACCTTATGTCTTTGTGACAGATTCTCAGCCGCGTGTAGGAGGCCTGGCGTTAGCTGTTGCCCACAGCAACACGTCTGCCCTCGCTCTCTCTTCCTGTGCCACATACTTGTTGTGAGGCACACTTTGTCGCACTGGGCCTGACATGCGTGTATGTCTACAGAAGTGAAGGCAAACTTGCTAATTAGAAAGTTGGTGCTGAGCAGAAGAGAAAGAAAGGCTGATATATCAATAAAACTAACAGTCAAAGGAGGCTGGCATGGACAAAAAGACAGCTGGATAATGGAAAAATAACAAAAACGAATGTTTCTAAAAATGAGGGCGTGATGAACGTGTGTTCCTTTTAACAAGAGGAGGTATTTGTCTATTCACTCTTGAATTATCCTGACCAGAAGGTTTCTTCTTTGTCAGTTAATTCAACCTGCCTGTCTACCGCAAACAGGCCGAAGCAGTTTTAATTTTGGACACAGTTTGCAGTCACAATATTTCAATAATTGTTGTTTTTATTTTGTATTGTTTTTATGTTCAATAAATCAATCAAGCAACCAATCATTCATAATACAGTATTGCCAAATTATGTGAACTTTAATGTCACCATTTCAACAAATAGTCATGTTTGCTCCAAGATCCTTGAGGTGATGTGTCTAATATCCAGAAGGCCCATGTCAATTTCAGAGAGGAACCCCTCCCCCCACACCTTTCAAACCCGATGTATATGGATAATTTAATAGCCGACTTCAGCAATACTCCGATATGAATATTATTTATGCAGAATAGATTAAAATAGATTATTATTAAAATATATTCGCAGAATGTACCTACCGTCACTTGCAATGGCTTTGAGAATTGCCTTTCATCTGAATCCTTCTCTCATTCACAAGAACCTTAAAGACGAAAGGCCCTGATAGACCAAACCGACGTCGGAGTTCGTGAAGCGTCGTGGTGTCTGAATGCGCCTTCTGTTCGGTGTAGTGGCCACCGTCGTAGTGTCGTAACCTGTCTGTAAGCGTCTTGGGGGCGTTTACGTATGTTGAATCGGCGTCGCCAGTCGTGACATTTGGTCACTCTGATTGGCTGTTAGCTAGAAAATCAGCGCGCGGAGCACCAACGGGAAGTGACAAATGCGGAAAAACAGTGAGCACACCTCTGCTGCCTTAATCTTCTTACAAGTACAAGAACGGGGGTTGACAATGTAAGTATTTCACAATACCGTGTCAAGAACGTGATGGGTTACTTCACGTGGGAGTTCATCGTAAGCGAAAAATATAGCTGAATACATTGTTTACGTTTTTATAATCCGCCCTCGGCTAACAGCTTTCCGATTGGATTTTTCTAACCATGAGAAATGGTGACTACCACCGCCGATGGTATGGAAGGGTATTACATCTTATGATGCGCAGAAGATACTTTAATGTCTGTCGTTGCGGTGTATTCCTCCAGCGTGACGTGCCGACAGCCGGCCGGACGCCACAGGGGGTAAGCGTCTGCCACTGTTGCCCTGCGTCTTTTTGGTCTGTCACGGCCTTAAGTGTGAAGTAAACTTGGCCAACCATCTTTTGAGTAATACTAACGGCTACAACTATTTTAAGCATACTTAAATTAGTTTTTATGACACAACCCACCGATAGTGCAAATATTCCTCAATCTTCGGCGAGTGACGTCACTAGAAGAGATCGAGTTGGCAGTCGCCAGTACTGCATTGTTAGATTTGACATTCTTATCGTTTTTTTTTTTCAACGAAATGCCTCGGCACTGTGTGGCGACGCATTGTTCACCAGTTCAAACAGTTGTTTGAGTGGCCAAAAGATAAAAATAGGGCACGTAAATGGACCAGTCTGTGTTACAGTTCAACAGGCTTCCACATTAACTGGCTCCCGATTCCAGCTGTGGCCGTTCGGGCAATGCCAGTCCAGTAATTTTGTTTTTCCTGTCTGCAGATTCGTCACAAGCAACATCGAAACTGTTCAACTGCATACCTGTTCAAATCTGCAAAAAACACTTGAAACAAATGTCTTGTTTACAACTCCCGACTGGCTGCAAGAAATGTTAACATAAAAATATACAGGTAGAGAGCGGTATTTCAACCAGTGACACAAAGGGGAAAAAGAGCTGGCATGACTTGATAAATGAACATGCCTCCTGGAAAATTGTCAGTCAAGTCAATCTTACTATAAATTCACTTGCATTTTATGATTTGTTAAATATACTTTAGTTGTGTGTGATAGTTGTGCTATCACAATGTGACAAGTAATAACCATAATTTGACAACATGGGACACCAACCCACTATGACGTATGTGGCTCTCAGTGCTAGCAGAATATATGGAACAAATAGGCAATCTCATTGTGCATAATTTACAGCATGGCACAGCATCGAATGTCAATATTTCAACAATAATGCTAGGCTAATAATCGTAGCTTATTTAGCTTAGTGTTCTTCCAATGTCAGTGGGTCTCGTCTCCACTCCATGCCCGGTTGTTCGGGCACCACATTTTCATCATACTGAGCATCTGGCTCGTGCATGTACGTTTCAAAGTGCATTATGCCAACAACCTCTGCTCCCTCCAGCTCTTCAAACACCTGGATAAATTCAAAATATCGCTTTCTGAGTCCGTTTCTGAGTGGATTTGTACACTTTCCCCATTGAGCGCTGCCATTGTTGTTCATTTAATGACGTCGCCTTTCCAGTTTCGTCACTGCCAACCTCTCACTTTGGAAAAACGGTTACTTTGTCAAATATATGAAATAGAAATGTTTAATTACTTTACTTGCATTTCATTTGGCATTTTCTCAAATTACTTCACTCTAGGTCTTTAAGTTAACATCACCGCAATCCCTAACTGTCGCTGAGCCTTCCTTTGACATTCTCTACTGCCTGCTTAGTTTACCAATAACACAAGTGATGTTTCGGTCAGTTCATCTCTCTTTGAGTTTATGGTTAATTAAACACTTTTTTTTGTCATGCATTTATTCGCCGAGCCCTACTTTTTCCATTTACCTCTCAACATTAAACCGAGTCTACCATGTGGAAGAAAACGCTGCTGCTGGTTTCATTCATTCAATGTTACAGGCTTACTCAACAGCAGATGTAAAGGGAAGAGTCAGTAAGGTCTGAGATGTGTGTTGGGCGTCTTAATTTCCTCCTTTTGTGGTTGGTGAAACTGGTTTTAAATCTCATAGTTTGTCTGTGTTTTTTTTTTTCAAATTCATCCCATTTTACTTAGCCATTTAATGAAAAATATATGTGCTTGCTTTCATACTGTCTTTACTTCCACTTGTAGTTTCACTATGGTTGTAGCCTTTAGTCAAGACTTTTTATAAAGAAATCGAGCTGAGTCGTGCCTTTTGATTGTGGCATTTTGCCCAGCTGTAGTACGGTTATAAAGTTTTTATTTTTCCCCATTTTTTTTTTTGCTGCACTTTCCTTTACTTTGACTGCTCGTCTGTCTCCCGTCTTTTTCCGTCCTTAGTCCAATTGTGAACGAGCCTGCAAGTACCAGTCTTTATGTTTCGGCTACAAGTGCACTAAAAAGCTCTCAGGGCACAACCAAAGACCTTGACTGCTTTTTGAAGCAGGCTGTCGCTGTATAATCGCTTAGCTTCTCACAGCGGATGGGGCAACACACACACACCCGTGCGCACACAGTGTGAGAGGCAGGCAGCCCCTCATTACCGAGCTGAGCCCCGGTCCCCGAGGAATGGACCCAGCACCTAATCCTGTATTTGTTCTTGGGGACTGTATCTGTGATTCTCCATTGAATGGAATATTAAGCACCCAGGTCTTTTGTGGAGCGTGTAAGCCATTTGGCTCCACTCATCTATTATTTATCAGCCTGGCAAATATTTTATCAGCCTTAGCCTCTTATGGCCTACTGTCACGTGAACCCCCGTCCCGATCCTCTGACCCCCCGATAACAAAAAAAACAAAAAAAAAAAGACTCCTTGAGTGAAGGAAAATGTTATTTTTAATTTTTCAAGTTTATCGGCTGTTGTGTGCCGCAAGCAGTTAAACCCAAACAAGTACATCTTTTTATTCATTGGGAAACATGCACATTATTTTCCTGACATTGGTGTTGAGCTAACTTAACGCAGACACTGTTCCATCTCCATCTATTTGGAGATAGCAAATGAAATCAATTTTAAGTATCTCGTCGGCAGTAACCTCCTCCGTTCTCAAGCAAGTCCCCCAAAACTGCCAGTGGGTGTTAGGAAAAGAAGAGTGAGAGACTCCTCTTTTCCCTTTCAACCAGCAAATAAATCACGCCAGTTGGGGAGCTCACCTTGAGGCCTAGTGGAGATAATTGGAGTTGGTTAGCGAGGTGTTCTGTGTCATTACCTCCTGGAACCAGTGAATGGCTGGGGCTTGTCTCGCACTCCCAGAGGAGGAATATACTCGCCTGTTGGATCTCCATTGGTGTGTGTGTGTGTGTGTGTGTGTGTGTGTGTGTGTGAGTGTGTGCGTGTGGAAGCCCGCAGTCAGACTGCTGACCTCTCTTTATCACAAATTAATGGCCCTTTATCATCACTCGGGTCGGAAGAAAAATAATAATCTGATGATTTCGATAGCAACTCCACCACCAAGTGTTTCACTTTCCCACATTAATATTCATAGGATTGATTTACTCTGAGAATTAACAAAAGAAGCCAAACTGTTTGCGAGGGAATTCATTTTGACAGGAGCGTGGCATTGTTGTGTTGTGTCAGAAGACGGCGGGTAGAGGAAATATGCATATTCAGATACACAGAGCAAGACACCAATTAAATGTTGATTAAGTCTTAACTATTGTGGGACTGGCTGGGTGAGAGATTGCACCGAGACAACAAATAAAGTGTTTTTTTTTCCCCCAGTCGATCGGAAAAATGAATGCAGTTAACACAAACATGCAAGAAGGGCGGCACATTTACACAAAAACACACGTAGGCACGCACGCAGAGCCCCTCAGATGTCCAGCTTGATGTGAGGTTCCACTGAAAGGGGGGGGCGGGGAGCATGGGGAGGGGGGGGGGGGGTGGAGGAGGGGTGCTGTTTTTCTGGCAGTGGTGGTTTTGGCTCTTGGCCGGTCAATTGTGACACTTTGTGTGTCAGTGAGCAGAGGGTCTCCTGATAGTTGGGTGTGCGTGTGTGTGTGTGCGCGCGTGTGTGACTGTGTGTGTCCGCTTCACACACACATTGACTGTGAAGCTGTAGCAGTATAACAGCGGCTGCTGCTCCGGGGTCTCGGTGGTATTGGCCTAGCCCGCAGTCTCTCTTGGCTAACTCATGTTTCATTCTTTGGCAATTTGCCCTAATGAAGTCCCGCAGGAGCCCCTCAGACCTCTGTTCTCTTTCCATATTTAATCATGTTATTTTAATCTGGGGGATGAGCTAACGCCTCGTTCCCCTGCCGTGCCTGCGTGTGTGTGTTGCAGGTCATTACTTTTAGCTTGGTTTTTAAGAGACGCCGTGTCAAGAGGAGGCAAGGGGGGTGGGTGGTCGGGGGGGGGGGGGGGGGGGGGGGTTCTGGCTCTAAGACAATGGGAGACAATGATTTAAATTTTTGGTGCGGTGTTGGGTTGACCGTGTGGTGCGCTTGAGAGCGTTTGAAAAGCAATGTCATCTTCATTTGATTGCGCCTCATTATCTGCTAAAATATAAAAAAAAGGATTCTTTTTATTGTCCCAGGCCTAGGTGCTTTGTTTCTTATTTTGATTTTTATGATTAATGGCAGATGTATGTTCGGCTGCAATAGTTGTTTTGGCATTTAGTTGAAAAGCAGTTAATTATGAAGCGCGTGCTTTCCAATGCCTTCTCAAATGCCTGACAAAGAAACTGTACTAGGGCCTCACTGAAAATGAAAAAAATAATTCTTTAAATGACTCATTTAATCACTCATTTGAAAAAAAAATTAATAATAATATCGGATAAAAGGTAGAATTTAAAAGAAAAAGTCTGACAGTCTTGGACTGTTGCATTTACATTTGTGTGGAAATGTTGAAATTCACAATTGAGACTATGACTTAAATGCAACTTTTTTTCTCGTGATATCAGGTTATTCTCGCAACACGTTTAACTAATATTTTTTAGTTAAAAGTGGCAAATGTGCATTGCAACAACAGTGGAATATGTACGGATGAAACAAGCTCATATTGTTAGTGTAAAGCAAAAGCAATTGCCTTTTTTCACCCGCCTTTGCCATACCTTTCTTTACATCTTTTTCCCATCATTTGTCACTGTGGCTCTGCTACAAAGGTTGGAGACAGGCTGCTGTCAGCCGGTTGATCTTCTCTTCTTTCCTCCAATAATAGCTGGAGGTTACACGTTCAACACCAAAGTCTTACATACACTCACCTGTAGCAACCTGAGGTACACCTGCACAATCTAAGGAGATGTCGCAGAGGTATTAAATTAACAGTACGTGGTATAAGTTAGCCGTGACATACGACTGAACTGCATCAGAATGTGAATTTCTATACAGCACTCTAGCACCGAATTGTTAGTAATGAATGTATTGTTAAGTGATTGACTCTCTGACATCGCATGTGGCATTGTCTTTGCAATGGCAGACCTGTTGTTTTGTTTTTCATTCCTTGGTGCATCATAAAGCAGGGATTTGACAATATTATAAAATTCAACTCCTTATTTAGCTCTTCAATTAATGTGAGTTTTTCCTTTTCTCTCTAGTTAACCGCATGTGTCCACGGTGCAGCCGCTTTGCTCTTTCCAATGTACTGGCAGCATATCTTCATCCCTGTGCTGCCCCCGCATCTTCTGGACTACTGCTGGTAAGGCCTGTCACCTCCACACACACGCACACACACACTGAACATAACATAGTGAGGGTCACCACGCTTCATTACTCTCGGCTGTGATATCATCTTCATCATCCGCCAGCCATCTGAACGGGCTGAGACGATGCAAGGTCTCGTCCTCTGCATTTACGCCGTGTGGACTTCATCTTCTTTAAAAAGTACGCCTTTTTATAGAATCAGCTGTGATTGGTCATAGCGTGCACTGTGAGGACCGCACCTGCCTTGAGAAACTCTTCATCACTGACTGTAAAATGTGATTTTCAACACTCTGGGAAGACTCAGCAGCAGTTAATTCAATCACAGGGGTGTCCTCCGAGCTCCGATTATGAAAATAAAATTTTATTAGATGAGCATGTACAGTACTGTGTTCCTGGATAGACTGCTGCGTGCACGTGCATATTTGTTGATGGACGATAGTGTCATATCTTAGTCTATTACACTGCAGAGCTACGAGCCTGCTGCGGGTTGCTGGGTTGTATTAGGCTGATTATGAGCCTGCAGCCCCTGAATCCTCTTGGGCAGAGATGATATGACACAACACTATTTAATAAAAGAATGTCTGTATGAGTCTTAAAATGTGTTTCTGTTTGACTGCTTGATTGGATCGTGAACATGACTCAATGGTTCAACGTGTTCTTCTCAAATCATATCAAACCGTCACATAAACAGTAGTTATGCCAGAAGTATTTGGACAGTGACAAATGAAGTTCGTGGACACCAGACCGCCATCAGTGTTAGAAAATACAGTTGTGGGCATATTAACAATGATCTTTTCACAAGTAAGCCACTGAAAATGGAGGCACTGTAATTATGTTGTCAAAATAAAACTAAAAAAACACATATTTTTTTTTTCATCATAGTGATGTATAAATTAAAACTCAATGGCCAAATACTACTGCATGGTAATAATCCATAGTAATAAAAATAATCCAATAATGTAAGAGACAAAAAATATTTGTTTGTATTTTCATAGGCCATTCCTTTAAATACATCAACAGACCTTTTTTTAAATATATGTTTTTGGGCTGTTTAAATCATTGCGGACATAATTGCTATATAATGTGACACATATATCATTATTGTTTCATTGTGCTAAATTGTAACCACTTGTATTTTTCATCCTTTCACACCTGTGTCTTGAAGTTTACTAGTTGATAACTTGCAACTTGTTAAATCTACCGTATATTTTATCAACTTTTTACGATGAAAAGAATGTTGTTGTTGTTTGGATTAAAACAACATTGCATTAGTAACATTTCATGAATTATCCATTTTACATTTTAAATTTTCTGAGGTCTCTATTCTCACAAGTCAGTCTCAGACATAAATGTAGTGACAAATGCTTTTGCGAGTTGTACATAGTATGCAATAAAGCAGGGGTCTCAAAGTCAGGGCCTGGGGGTCATTTGTGGCCCAGAGAATGATATTTTGTGGTCCCCTACTTGACATCGACGTTAATGCGGCCCCACGTTTTTTGTCATGTTGTTGCCTTGGGTGTTTTGTGTGTGTATGTGTGTATGCTTTTTTTTAAAAATAACTTATGGGCTACGATAGCTCATACAGCTATCGGCGAAACATGATTCTGAAGTGACACCAAGTGGAAGGAAATTTATTGTGATATTCTGTCACCCAGTCCCAGTCATGTCTTTTTCAAAACCTGTCGTGAAAAGAAAGGTGGTGATGAGAACATTTGATTTCAAGGAAAAACAGAGGATTTAATGTTTTGTTGAGCACGGGGCCAGTACGCCATGTCTTGAATGCAAGAGAAATTGCGGTGCTCAAGATGTTATTACTCAACTAGACATGTTGAGGAGCATGCAAAGTACCAGGGAGATGAGAGAGAGGACGAGAGGACTGGGTCAACAATCTTTCGTGTTCTGAAGAACATTTTTTTTTTTTTTCAGTTTTTAAGCCGCTCTTAAAATGGGCACATCTTACTATGTTACTTGTTACTTGTTTTTTTTTTGTTTTTTTTTTTTAAAGCTTGAGCCCCTTTTTGTGAAACACTTGATGCGGCCCTGACACACTCAGACAATAAAGGGGTGACTATTTTGTTTTTTAACCATTTTGGTCAAAGCAACGTGGAAAAACTTTGTGACATCACATCACAGATCAAGGTTTCTTTCTGAAAGACAGTCTTCAATTTTCTCCAGCGGCCCCCTAAATACAGTGCCCTCCATAATTATTGACGCCGCTGGTTAAGATGTGTTAAAAGCCTTAAAAATCAGCCCCCCTATATACAGTACATATAATAAATTCAGTGTTTTAAAACAGTTTCAGATGGATGTGTGAAATATGTTCTACCAACTTTACCCTGTGATTTTGAGTGCTGATGAATTGTTTTCCTCTCTCCATCTGCAGCGCCCCCATGCCATACTTTGTGGGAGTTCATCTTAGTCTGCTGGAGGTATGTTTGTTAATTCTTTACTATGCATATGCACATAAAGTGCATGCAAATATGTATGCATCATTATGTATATGTACCATTGTGCGCAGTGTACAGCTGGATAAAGTTTGCAAAGCAAGCAAAGATATGCAATAAGTTCCATGTTGTATTTACTGCACTAATTTACTGCTAATGAAGTAAGGATGTAACTACCTTTCCTCTATTATGCTTTGCAATTTTTGGTTAAAAACACAAAACAAAAACACATTGATTTCAAGAATACCGCACACAATGGTTTTCCTCTTTGTCTCTCTAGCTTATACTCTTTCTTAATCTTAAGTACGCAAGAGAAGGAAAAAAGGCAGGAAACGCAAACAAACTCCATTGTTATAAACCTTTGTGTTATTTGGTGGGGCAAGCCATCACCACTGCCATTGTCTGTGAACGCATGTGGCAAGCTTGTGTGTATGCGTGTGTGTGCATGCGTGTGTGATAGTTGTCTGACAGTTGCGGCAGTGGCAGTATTTATCACACTCTGCATCCATGACAGACCCCCTTTCTTGCCACTCCATAATTAGTCCAGATCAGCAAGTGAGCCTCCACTGCACAGGCTGTCACAAAAGTGACAAACTAGAAAATTCACACACTCTGCTTCCCCCCCCCCCTTCCCCCAACACACACGCGCACACACCTGCCTGTATGCTGCATCACAACAAAATGAACTAATTGTTGAGTTTGTTGCCATCAGGATGCATGCAGTGTAGAATCACTGTGTTGTTGATGCATGAGATTCTAGCGCTGAGGAGAATGTAGCGTTCAAATATCCTCTTTCAGTGCCATTCTTCATGCGACGGGTGTGTGTTTGTGTGTGTGTGCGTTGGTGGGTGGGTGTGTGTGTGTGTGTGTGTGATACAATGAAGATGTTCTGATTGCACATATTCATTGTCAATTGTAAGGGAACGTAAGGACAATACTTTACTGTAGCTCTTATATTTCCTTCGACCTTCATCACCTGTTACCCTAATAAACAGCGTTCCATGAACATTTGTGCATTGAAAAATGAAAAATCAAAAAGAAACAAATACAAGCGGGCAATTCATGCAGAGCTATAGTGTATAGTCTTAGCTTTATTTAATTTATCATATTATGATTGTTTATAAATTCAGCCAAAACACAGCTTGCTTAAGACTGCATTTAAAATCATTCCATTATTCATGTATGTGTTTTAAAAAGTAATATAGAATGAGTGTCAAAGCATTAGTAAAGTCTGTGGCATTTTCGGAGAGTTTCACTGCTCACCAACAGGATGCTTTAACACTCTCAGCCTTTCATCATCACAACAACCAGCTGACATTTACTGTACATAACACACCTTCAAAAAAGTATATATTTTTTAACACCTACCATACAAAAAAACAAAACATTTCAGTTGTAAAGGATGCAGACTTTTGAAGTTTAGACCAGACCAGTTAATAAAGGGCAATCGTTATTAAAATGTCAATTGAAAGGGTTACAGGAATGTGATTTTTGTAGCTTACAGTATGTACACCTGTTGATTTGAATTATGCAAGCCCTAAATACTTTTTCTACGTTCATATTTATTTTATCTGTATCTGTTCAATTAGGGCTGCTCGATTATGAAAAAAAAATATGAATCACGATAATTTTGGTAATAATTGAAATCACGATTATTCAAACGATCATTCATTTTTTGGTTCAACACAAGAAAATGTTTAAACGTAAAAGGCAAATACATTTCTTTGAAACGCTATAATTGTGTAAGTTCCTTTTGGATCAAACAAAATGTATAAAATTAGTTATAAAATAAGAGGTGCAAATGTATAAATTCAAGTATGATTTCTTTGTGTAAACAAACAGCGAGTTGGACATAAATGCATAATAATAATAGTTTTTTACGATTATGCCAATTTTGTAATCGTAGAGTGTAATAATCGTAATAGTAATTGAATTTCGATGAATTGCACAGCCCCATGTTCAATTGAATTTATCGCAAAAGGGAAAGTCCCTTGGTGGTTTGTGCAACATGGCCCTGAGCAGTTGAAGGGTCAGCACCTTTATCAGTGACACCTGAGTGGTGATCTGGAAATAAATTCTGCTCTTTTTACACTGGACCAATTTTAGAATAAAAAAATATGTTGTTTTGGCTGCTCATTTACAGGACAGGAGTGCAAGTGAAGGTTGAAAACGTCAGTTTTATTATTCGTGTCTTAAAGAAAGTAATAGTGACGTAGTGGTAACAGCATTGGGGCAAGTCCAACAATTTTTGGACGACCACCAACCATGTAGTACGCATCGTATTCAGCCTAATGTCACATTGAAACTGTCATAGCTCTCCTGTTATTGTGTTTTAGAATACAGTATAATGTCAATCCCATTTCTGGGTCACTTTCATTAGTATACACACATGCACACACAGAAAACAGGACTTTCTGAGGGATTTGTTTTGTTTCTTGACCCCGGTGACCCTAGTAGTTCGGTGCAAGCTGCGACTGACTCTTAAACAGGTAGGGGAGAAGGCTTGAAGCAAGTAGAGTAAATAATATGCAGTTGTTTGGGGCACCAGCCTGCCGGTGCTTGTAAAACATTTATTGAAGCTCTGAAATGCTGAACACTTTTTTTCCCCTTTTTACTTCAGAAAAGTGTACATTGAAAATGGCCAGTGGAGATGCATTATTCCCATAACTCACATCCTCGACACAGATATAATGACCATAGTGTGAGAAAAATATGCTTTTGAGAGAGAGGACAAGCATTTTTTACCCAAGTGGCGCGGGCATGCTCTGCTCATTGCAGCGTCTTCAGGCGTTTTTGCAGTTCCATCCGATTAGTTCCAAATTGTTGTCATCTGAATGCACAACTTTTCAAATACGCGAAGAGACTAAAACTCTCTATTTTTGGTTTGTTGCTCCAAAAAGTATCGTTTTATAGAGGGTGGCCTTATTTGCTGTGGTAGCGAGGCCATAATTGAAAACGGTCTTCATAGGGCCATTGTTGAACCACAAGGACAGACATTGCGACAATCATACAAAACCGCAAGTAGCCCATATCAAAACGCTTCCCATTCTACAAATGCTTAACTAGAATGACTTGGTCGCCTCTACATCATACTGTTTCTGTGTATTATTGGGGAATTGTGCCCCAAACTGTGTGAAATGAAAGCGGAAAATTGCCTAATAATTCTGTGATGTTGTCCTCTTGTAGAGAGTGCGCAGTCGGTCCCTGGAGGATGTGGTCATCCTGAACGTGGACACTAACACTCTGGAGAGTCCCTTTGATGACTTGCATAACCTTCCCAGTGATGTGGTGAGACACTCGCACACACCGTTGCTCAATCTGCTTTATTTCTTTCTTTGTTGTCTTAGTACAAGAACATTTTATTTTTCCCCCCTCTCTTGAACTAAATCTTAGCCTTCGCCCCTCCCTTACACTGAGTTATTCATAGAGCCAAAACTTGTCATTGTATTGTTCTGTCCCCCTCCCCACATCATTAATGTGTGCAGCACTGGCCCCTCAGATTGTGGCTGTCTTAAGTAAACTCCCGTTGCGCTGAAGCGCTTGAAGGCAAACATCGTTCCCTGACCATCAGAGGCTTGTGGGAAAACTTGCAACTCCCTTCCCTTCATCTCCATCCATTCTTATCATTATTTTACCAAGTCTTGCCTTGCTGCCTGCCCACTGGCACGTTTCTGAGAGCGAGGGGTAGGAGGTGGGAATGAGGCAGTGGGAAGAGGCGATGGCTGATTTTCAAGGGGGAGAGAGTGGGAAGAAGGGGGCCAATTACCAGTGTGGGCCGTGAAGCCACCTGCCAGCGCGTCGTCTCTTTAATTAATGGAGCGATGATACTGTGGAGATGCTTCCTGTAACGGTCACCGGCTTCAGGGTCACTCAGGCATTTGCACTCGCACACGCAGACACACACGCACACACACACACACACACACACACACACTCAAGCAATACACAGCTTGTCTTCCCTTGTCTATGTCGAAGCGGGATTGTTTGTTTATCTGTTTTCAGACGGTGTGTATTAAAGCGCCTCTGCCAGGCGTGGGAGCCCCCCCGCCGAGGCTGCACCCACACGCTATTACCCACAGTGCTATCACTATATACAGCAGACCGATTCCTCTGCATGCCGACCTCTGGCCAGAACGACGATGTGTATAGTTCAATCGACTATCCAGCAGATAACAAACCATGCAGCTGCCTCAGAACTCCCTCGGTTTTTGCCACTCCTTACCCCTACTTCCTGCTTATGCAAGTAAGGCAGTCACCATCGTGAAACCTTAAACCCACCAAACGTTACAAGCAAAACAATTTAAACTAGTATTAAGACGCAAAAAAAAAAAAGGGGGGGGGGGTCTTGTGAGGAATGCTGCGTTTCCTAATGATGACATCCATAATGATGGTTTGTGTTTGACTTTTGAGGCATATTTTTCCACAAAATCTTCATTGCAAATCTGAATTTTACAGCCTTATATAGGAATTAGCCGACGTTCACACTGCAGGGCCCAATTTTGATTTTTGTTTTGTTAAAAGTCGATATTTTTATATACTTGTTCACATTACAAAAAGCATCTTCTAATGTGAACGGAATGTATGCGTACAAAGCACAATGTCGAGTGACACACACACCCCCCAAAAAAAAACAATGTCACGTGGCTGTGTTTATGGAAGCAAATGTGGTCCCGCTTGTAGCGGCTCATCTTTTAACGAAGTATAGGTCAGATGTCTAGGGATGAGCGTTCAAACTGCAGACGTCCTGGATACATATCTGTTTTCTGCTTTTGCTCCATTTTTTCCCCCGTCCAAGAACCGGGACTTTCTGGAAATTCTGGTATTGAGTCATTTTTTCCCGCTAAAATTCACGGTACGGCACTGGTACCAGTCATTGGTGCAATTTGAAGCATAGAATTGTCCAAAATGAAGAGGGAAAAATTAAACTAAATCCTTTCTACTCGCACCCAGGTAGTCGAGGCAAAATTATTCACAAAGTGAGTTTGTCACATGAACCAAGTTCGGATTTTTGTTAAGCGACAGAAGCCAAGAGGGAAGCCTTTGTCTTTGCCTTGTGATAAATTAAGTGGCAGACTGAGCCTTTTTTTGCTTTGATCAGGTGCTCGCCGTTTTTCCTGACTAATGACAGAACATAGCCCACACGTCATGTCACATTACACCACCTGAAAAGGAAAGTAGACCGACCGGCATGAATGTATTTAACACTGCAAATGACTGTTGTTGTTTTCAGTCCTCTTCTTTGCTTTTTGCTGCCTGCTCTCATCTTTTCACCCGGGCTTCTGGATTAATAAGCGAGCGAGCAGGTACTAATTAAGTGGAATTCCAGGTCTCTTGTTAGTCAGCTTGTTAGCGATGAGGACATGCCACGTGGCATTTGATGTTTGTGTTTACACACAGGGGGATGTTTGAGGCATTGTGTAGTCAAACAGAGGCCTGCAGTCTTGATTAATGCTGAGTGATTCTTTGCCTGAGCTTAGCAGCCTCGCATTGTTTGCGAGCCACTGAAGCCGCCCTTCATTTCACTCCAAAGCCTGCCGTATTATTCGCACTTAAAAAGCCCAGTGTCACTTTGTGTGAATGTATGAATAAAGTGACATAGATTCAAAGCTTCAGGCCACAGGCTGAATTTTATGTCTATTTCAAGTGTAACTAAGAGCAAAAACGAAGCGCTCTGATGTTGATTTAAGCAAACCTTCTGAGATCCTGCTAATGAAGGCGATGCAGACTGTGAGCACATGTGGACCCTATTACGCGGGCCGACTGACCAGTGGTCCTGCTTTTAGCAGGTTCAGAGTTCACAGTTGTCCCGAATTAGCCGTCCTTACTCAGACGGAACCCCTACACTGGCTCCAAAACCGCCCGCCCACTTTAATGGTCTTTCCCCACAATTTCACACGTAATATTTTAGATTTATTGACTTTCACAAATGCTACCATGCCAGTAGCAGTTCCGTTTGGGGGGGGGGGGGGGGCAGAAAGATCTGAACAATAGAGAAGCACGGTAATAGGACACAAAAGGATCTCCGTTTCCATTTTTAACTACAGCAGGCAGTTTTTGTTGCTTTTTATGGCTTTACTTTTGCTTATTTACTTTGCTTTCTTTTGTTTTGATTATATCTGGAAAAATCACATTGTTAGAGTTTGGAAAGAATTGAAGTTTGAGTAGTTTGTATGCATAGATAAACAACATTAATTGCACAGAGACAGTGTTTGTGTCACTCAAATCAATGTGTTGACAAGCATCCTGAAGAGAAAAATAGTAAAATTCTGCTGGAAGATCAAGGTATTTTGGTTTCTATTTCTTTTGAGACACACCGCTTCTCCTCTGCATAGACATTGTGCTGATAACTTTATAATTGGCTTTTGGTTGGTTGGGCTGTTTACCTCGCTAGTCATTAAAAGTATCCAAGAATAGCAAATTAGGAGTGTGTTAATTCTGAAAACAAACAGCGTGTGACTGAATCAGATTTTCATTTGATCCCCGCAACTGATCTGCAACCAATTTTTCATGTATTATTCTTTCTGTGCCACGTATTCAAGGTGAGGTGCTACAATGCAGCTTTACATCCTTATTTTTCAGATGCTCTCTCACATCACAGCCTAATTCCTTCTATTCTCCTCCTCTCTGCCTCCCGCTACTTTGCTGACACCGTGTAGTCACACACTCAGAGCCGTCGTGCATTTGATCATTTGTATTCCAATCAAGGGGTAAATATACAGCGTACACTCCCACTTGCTGTATTTCAAGCCTCTCTTTGGAGGTTTACAAATGAATGAGGGGGCTGAGGTTGTGTCTGCACACCTCTCCTGAGATCACCTGGCACACTTAATCAAACATTGCGCCTTTAATTTGGTATTCACTCCCCGAAATCAACATCTCCATCATCATTCAGTCGGCGGCGGGCAAACATATGTCCGGCAGTGTCCAAATAGACGAACGGTAAAGTCAAGCTTGCTCACATTCCCATACATGTTACGTTTTTTTTTTTGTATTTTAAACGCTTTTCATTTTTAGATTCTAAATGTGCTGTTTGAGATTTGAAATGGGCATGAAGCATATATGCACGCGCACTCACACCGTGACACACTCGTTTATTCACGTAGCCTTCATTTTCAAATTGCGGTTCTGTGGATCAGAAGTAAAAAAAAAATAAAAAAAATAAAAAAAAGAGCACGCCATCACCCACTGCGTAGGTTCGGCGATGCTAGAGATGACATTTAACTGTAGTTAATTATGTATGCAAAACTCAGCTGCTCAGCTGCTTTAAGAGGTCAGCTTGACAAAATAGCCCCACACTAGGGAAAATCTCATGACAATGCCTATTAAAACAGTCTTTTCCTCCCTGATTTATTTCACCTGACTCGTGCATCATGTCGCCTGTACAACACGCTGTGAGACTAAGAATTACATGTCTCACTGCACCTTAATTGCAACTAATCGTGTCTGTAGTTTAACTCATCCCTTGATCAAATACTACCAAAGGCCCGATTAAAAGCAGAAGACTATTTTCCTCATTATTTTGAAGCGTTAAATCCTTCAGTTTCTCTGACTTTAAATACAATAAATGCATGAATACGAGAGTTGAAAAGAGCATATTTTATTTGCGCTCATGTGAAAGGACATGCCTGTTCAGTGTGTCTTTGTTCATATTTGTGTGTGCGCATACAGTTCAAACTGCAGCACATCAAAAGAAAGTGGGAGATTTTCATAGCTTTTTTTTTTTCTTTGTAGTTCTTTAATTGCGTCCCCATGGCTTTCTTTTCATGGACAGAATCTTAAACAAAACATTCAGAGGGTTTTTTGTGGGGATTTTTTTTTTTGGGGGGGGGGGGGTGCTAACTATTCTTTTTTTGTCCAACAGACAAGTGTCAGGGCTGAAGGCTCATGCTTGAGTTGAATTTTAGTGTGGTTTTGTGCGCAACTTATTTAATTGACTGCACTGTAATTTTCCATATCAACTATAATACTAACGGGGTCTCCTACAGTATCAATTGTACGAGACAACCTTGTCCCCGTTGCTCGGACACAACCCAGCATCATGAAGAACTTTAATTCAGACGACGTTTTACCAGTTTGAACAGTAATAAGGAATTGAAACTGAATTTACCCGTTCACAACCGAATTTGAGCTGGCTCTCTTGGCATCTCTCAAACGTCTGAAATGAATGAAGCATAACATTTAATCATTCAAACTACATTTTCAGCTCAGGAATGCAAGTAAAAAGCTCTGGTGTGACAACTTAAGCTCAAACTAATAATGTGCTTTTATAATTTTTGGAAAACAGTACATTTGAAAATTCATAGACAATAATAGTTGTAATTTAGCATTTAACATGTCATTTTGGTTGAAGAGATACAACTTACTGGTGTGTTATTCATGAGAGACATATGATATGTTTTTGCTGATTACCAAACCTGTTAATTTAAGTCAGTTCATAATGACTTTTGTATCCTTTTTCGTTTATCTTTTTTTGTCTATCTCTTTTCCCCTGTTTGTTTTCCTTGTGTTGATTGAATGTATGGACCTATGTCTGCAAATAAAGAATATACATACATAATATTGGGCGATGACGTGTTAAGCAAGCACTGTACCGTAAATGAATGGACAGTTTGTTAAATGGGAAAGTATTCTGTATTTCAATACAGAATGCAGTAAGAGTGGAAATGGTGACTGTGTTTTTAAAAAAATATTATTGTAAGAGCATTCAGATGCCTGATTTGTTTTAAATGCGCATACATATTACCTGCGTATGCACAGCGCAATAGAGTATGTGAAAATACATTTTTATCATGCATGGAATGGGCATCAGAATGCGTAACATTCCCAGCGCACTGGTGCGTTTATTTCAACAAGTAAAGATCAATATTTCAGCACGGCTTTTCTAAGGATTTGTTGGAAAGATTTGTCTGAATGTCTGCATCTCACTGGAATAGGCGTACTTTATTCCTCCCCGTTTTGTGTACATATTAATGCATCGCAGCATACGCGCGCACACGCGCACAGATGTCTTGATAGCGCGGTATCATCACTTGTAGTCAGGCAGAGATCATCATTGCACCTGCTAATTACCGTCTCCAGCTGGAGAGTTAAATGGAGATCTGTTCGTTGTCTGACCTTTGACCCCATGCTCTTTATGTGACGCACTTCAAACCCTGTTTGGGGCTGGCTGGGCCGGGCCTTAATGAGGCCCCGTGTCTGCCCTCTGTGGGCTGCGCGCCTCGGATGCCCCTCTTTCATCCGCGACCGTCCTCCCTTGATGTAAATTGAAAAGATCACAGCTATGGGGAGAAGACCTGGGCTGGAAAGGCCTCTCTGCATAGATTATGAACATCATAACTCAACAGTTTTCCTTCGCTCCCCCAGCCGCCCACTCCCCCCTCCCCTGCCGCCACCCCCGTCCCCGCACAATGCAATAGTTCTAATTGGACCCAATGGGGGACTCGCTGGCTTTGATCTCATCACCGCCACTGTGACTTTACACTAAAAAATGTCACTGCCAAATAGGGTTATCACCTGTAGAGCCTGGCCTTCCTCTGATGCCTGTACGCGTCTCGTTAGTTTCACTCAAACCGGAGAAGTTAATTAGTTTGACAGAACCATTACCGTAGAGACGTACCTGATGATTGCGGCGTGGGCTGCACAGTCAAACTCCAATTACCAAACACACTTATTTTCATGCGATATGCAAAAGGCAGATACCGATAGCGGGGCTTTGCTCTCGTCTCTCTTGACAAAACCAATATTCAGGTGTGTTTCACGCGCTACCAATATATCTGTAACTGTTGATTGATCGCCCACATGTGACGCAGGAGGAATTTAATCACCCTTAAACTTTTGAGCGCAACTTTTTCACCCCAACGCTGAGAAAGAGAACACAACTGATTGTGTCCCCACCTCATTAAAAAGTGTTTGCCGGCGCAACGCTCTCAGCCGTTCAAAGCTGCTGCACACAACTAACTCTGTGTGCAGAGTAAACTCAGCTAGCCCGTCTTGTCTGACAGTCTTTGGGGTATGCCTCCCCCACTTAGACTGACATTGTGTTCACTTTGATTCGCACACCCCCACCACCAAATACGGGAGAAATAAAAAGACATTTTAATGAATTGCAAGGATGGGGAAAAAATATCTGAAAATGCACATAAACATGAAATATTAATTCTAGAAAGAGCTTTACACAAACATAAAAGCATTTAGCACAATGAGTGAATATGGAGATGACACTTGTTAATTTAACCGTGATAAACTTTCTGTTTGATGCCTGGGAGCATTTGCAATGGCAGCACGGGGACGCTGTGGAGAGTGAGAAAGCCCAGGAGAAATGAATAGACGCTGCTCATTTTGTCTCTGTCCCAGTTTAAGACTGACACTCTCTCCATCTCTCTGTTGCCGTCTTTCTTCTGCTCGCACTCTCTGTTCCTTTCCGCCTGTCCTCCGCCTGAGCTCTCTGAACACTTTGCTTCTCCTCCCTGAAGTTTTCCCGATCGGCTAATTGCGGATACCCAGGCAGCGATGTCTCAGGATCGCTGCCGCTTCACAGCATGATTATTTGGTCGTCTCTAATCACAATTGTCCTGTAATGCCAAGCAACATGGTGTCGCTTGGCGCACGCGCACGCGCACACGTTCATTGTAAGTCAGCATCACTTGCATTATATTGCAAGTCTTTGCGGGGGATGAGGGACTTATTCTGCTTAGATAGGCGTTGGATATCACATATCAATTACTGTATATGAACACTCTGAGTCGCATATATGTGTTGTTTGTTTAAAAAAAACAACTCAATTACTTAAAAATATTGGGGGGAAAAAATCTGGCTATATATGCTCGCAAAACCACAAGAGCGTCCCTGGAGTGAATTAAATTGCGTTCGGTGTAATGTCTTATATTGTGGAGCCGATCAATGATGTCATTGATCAATCGGCAAATTTTGACATTACAACCACTCGCCAATCTTATATCTGACGATACATTCCAGCCAAACACATGTGAACAACATTGCTTGTTATTGCAACGCTGAAGCAGTTGGTTAATGTGCTCACTAAATCGGCTAATAAAATCTAATATGAGTTGTTACTGTGTGATATTTTCTTTTAGTAATGTGCAGTCAGTTTTTTCTGTACACATTTGGAGAAATAACCTATTGAAATGCCCCCAAGTAGCGCAAGTCCTTAAATCTGACAATGACCTCTCCACACAGAATTTAAATATTTAATTTACACATGTAGTCGTTTTCTTTTAATCAACTATTAATAGAGTGTACACATAAACACACACAGCACATATAAACCAAACTTGATTTCATTAAACTTTAGTATGTTTTTCTTTAAAAGGTATATAATTTTAATTAGTAGCAAATGGGCATATTGTAGGCTACTTGAAATATTTGGGTTTTAAAAGCTCTATCATCAGCACAGCAAAACCTGCTTGTGTATCTTTAATACAAAATTAGTATTTAAACACATAGCAGTATAGCGTTATGTATTGCACTATGACGAGATCCATATTTGTCATCTTTTCCGCAGAATATTCCACGTCAAGGAAATGTAATCTGAGAATAATTTCAAATGTTTAATGCGTAAACCCTGACATCATGATTCCTTCTTGTATTACTGTCAACGCAATTCGAACCTGGTCAAATGTACAGTCCAGTGAAAAGATGCACAATCAGCAAAGCTGGCACAGCCCACACAGAGAGCAGCAGTCCCTCTTTGCCTCCTCCTCCTTCTCCTCGCTCAGTCAGACTGCTGCTGAGCAGGTGAGGAGAGACTCTTGACAACTTCTTTCCCAGACTCCCCGGGGACCATGGCCTGGGTGAATCTTTTGTCATCCTAAAACAAGCTCGGGCCTGCTGCTCCTCTCCTTTCGCGTGGAGACTTGGAGACGCGGCGAGGAGAGGGGAAAATAATTAAAGACATTTTATGTCAAGAGGCTCTTTCGGGGGGAAGGGAACACTGTGGATGTGGGAAGAAGAAGTCGGGGAGTAAGAAATGGAAGGAGAAGTCAAAAGCAAAAAGGTGATGGGGAGGAGAGTGGCTATGTGAGGAAAAGCAAGATTGCGAGTTTCCATTTCCCCTCTCGCCACTCCCATCCTCTGCTCAATTAGCAAAGCAGCAGGTGCTCCCAGCAGCACAACGCATACGCACGGTGGAAAGGCTGGAGCGTTCCTTTCCTTTTCTCATGTCTATTTTTGTTTTTTTGTGATGACCTGCAAATGTGATATTTCACACTCAGAATGGGCTAGCTGCTTCACCCCACCAATTTCAGAGGTGATAATTTAACTTGCACCCCTCCATACCCGTACCTCTCTCACTGCATTTCTCTCATCATGTTTTCCACCAGGTATCTTCTTTGAAGAGCAAGCTCAAGAAGCAGTCAACAGCAACAGGAAGTGGCGTGGCGAGGGCCTTCCTGAGAACGCAGGCCGCTCTGTTTGGCTCCTACCGGGATGCTCTCCGATATAAACCTGTAAGAGTCTATCACCATTGATACACAACTAGCTGTCCTGGGTGATGTCAAAACATCTTGACTTGTTGACTGAGCTACCCTTGTTAAAAGGCCCAGTTCAACTAAAATACTGTACATCCTAAACATGCATATAGCTTCGTTAGTTTCAATGTTGAGAGGATCTGCAGATCACGCCACTTAATTATTCGCAAATCTCAGGGAATTGTTCTCACAAGATGAAATAAGACAACATTTATGCACGTCACCCCTGCTGCACATTGGCCTGCCAATTTCAAATGTAATGCGACACCATAGCACAATGATATGACACAAGCTACCATAATTTCCGGACTATAAGCCGCTACTTTTTTCTGACGCCATGATCCCAGCATCGTTTAATGCTACGCGGTTTATTTATAATTTTTTATTGACAAGCTGCAAGCCATCAGTAGATTAACCCATAGTCTCGTCACGTCTAACCAATGAAATTAACTCATTTGCGACAGTGGACCCATGAAAGAGCCCAGGTCCACCCACATATTGAATATTCTTCAGCCATTTGCGGTCGGAGTGCATACGGGAGGTTAGGAGCGGGCTGTCTGAGAGAATGCAGAAGTTTTCCTGGAGAGCAGTGCGCGGCTGTGTAAGGAGCAATTGAGAGCGCAAATAATCATCCTGAGTTCGTTTTTTGGAGCATAGGGAACAAATGCCATGAATACAGCCGGCTCTGCAGTGCCACCCTGGTCTAAGCTCGTCGGCGTATTTGACATGTGTGACAACATGAGACTGATAAAGCTTGTGGGATGTTACTGTGTAACTAACTGCGGTCGGCATAGTTTTGGGAAAAGAGAATGTCGACTGGTGTTAAGGTGAAAAAATAAATAAAAAATTATCTTTGCGACCTCTTTCTTTGCAATTTCTTATGTTATATCGTGGAGACCCGTGGCTATTAATACGAAGCAGCTAATTTATGTTGAAATTATTTTTTATGGCTACATTTAACTGTCGTGGTGTTTTGTAGTCCGGAAATTATGGTAGATTCTTAGTAAGTGTGCAAGTGTGCTAAAGACAAACACATGAATACAAAAATGGTGAACTGAATAGGATGAGAAAAAGATATTTATGGGATCAAGTGTATATCACTATTTGTTTCTATATTACTTGTCATGTTTATCACACTCTCACATAGGCCCAAAAAAAAAAAAAAAACACGGATGCACAATCAGGATTCAATACCCATACACAAGAAAGAGCAAGGGCGAGGGAAAACTCAGTGCTATGAGGAGGTAAAGTAATCATCCACTCTGGCAGTCACTTAGTCTCCAGTGGGTTTTAAAGACCCTGTAAAGCAAACATAAATGTCTTCAAAAATGTAAAGACCAGATTTGAATGATTAAAATTGGCAAGTATATAAAACGAGACTTTTAGCTCACATAATGTGATTGATGACAAGTCACCCAACTACGGCCTTGTCTACACGTTTTACAAACCTATTAACCTATTTGGTTTTTGCCAACGGCGCATATTAGCTGTATCATCCACACGTTTTTTCAGTGAAAACGCAAAACTCCGGCCACAGTGGAGATTTGCGGATATCTCCGGATCCGCGTTTGGCTGTGGACAGCCATACCCGGAGATGATCCCGCGCCGCTGCGTTGGGTATAGCCATTCTCGATGCGCTTTTTGCTTACTTATTTGTCCGCAACCAACCACAGGCGGGGGGAGGATATACGGTTGTTAAAAAACCCCGGCTACGTGTAGACAAGGCCTACGTCAATGGGCAGCTCAAGCTGTTATATAGTGGGGGAGGGGAAACTCATGCCGGACGACCAATGGTGTCACTGGACACTGTTTTACCCACACCCAAAAAAATCTGGAAAAAGAAATTGTCAAAAAACAATATTAACAATGTAGCTGCAATGCCGATTTTAATTACGATCTTGTATTTATTTTTTTTCTTGACGTTATTTCCAGTTTATCAGACTTCTATGACACACATAAGATTTCTTCTTCATCTTCTAAATCATTTACGTCAATATGTGGGTGCCACCCAGTGTTCAGACTGAGACACCACAGTTAAATTAAACAGGGACAAACTTGTGTTGCCAAAACTCCGGTTATGCGGTACGTTCTGGCCACTGCATTTGTTTCATTTGATTTATTTATTTAAATTCATTTTGTGTGTCCTATACAAAATATATATTTTAGGAACAAATGGGAAAAAATAATATAAAATTGCCATTCATTTTGTGTAATTTTAAGTAAAAATCTTATTAGGATATATAGGTCTTTCTTTACAATTATCTGTCATTGTTTTTTTTGTAAATTTTCTGTATCAAAAGTACTAGTGTGGTATTGGTACTTGATATCGGTACTACTTTTTTTTCTTTTCTTGTTTCTAACATGTAACAAAATAGTAAATAAATAAGAATTAAAAAAAAAACTGTAATTCAAAGTGCATAAAAAGGACAGACATACATTACATGTTCGAAAAGGAGTAGGAAGAAGTATAAACTTTTGTGTTACCCCTTTATCTCCATTTCATCAACAAAATATTACAATACGTTACAATTTTCCGCTAATTCCATAACAAGAACTGTGGAGTAAAGGGACTAAGTTTACAAACCTATTAACCTATTTGGCGAACAGAAGTTGAACTACAGGTGCGAATGCACTCCGAGCTCTTCTTGTCTTGTAGGAATGTATCTCGCACACTACCAATCTCATTTATGGTGAATTGAGTCAAATGTCAGTGGTTGGACTGAGCTCGTTTAGATTGCGGGTAAAAGGTGAGTGTGCAAGCGTAGTGCAAGTTTAAGGTGGGCCTGTCTGCGGCAATGAAATGTCAACGGATCCGAGAAGAGTCAGGACGTTTCTTTTGAAGATCTCTTTTAGCCGCCTTTGAGTTTGACTTTCCTGTGCTAAGCCCCGCTAACATCACTTTACTGGATCTTTTCTGCAGATCAGGTCTGAGTTGGAGCTGGGTATACTACAGCATGTCCTGTTTGACAAATAGCGAAGCCTTTGTTCCTTTAGCTTTGAAACTAATTGGACTTTGTGGACTCCCACTCGCCAAGATGCTACATTATTGATGCTGTCTTGCTTTGCTGCGAATACAGACAGTGCACGAACAAACTGCCTCCTCTCTGACACAAGCACTCACAGGCAATGCTGTGTGTTTGTGTAAATGCAATGAATTCTCACTGGTTTCTTACAGCCAGCATTCTTGCAAATACCTCTGTGTGAACATACTGTATGTGCGCAAACACACACACACACGGTTCAACCTTGTCTTGCACCGAGCTGTGATATTTGTGGAATAACTCTTCCCAGACATGAGTGAGCCCATGGCTGTGATTCACAGGCCCATATGTCTTGACAGAAGGAAGGGTGTGGAAACTTGGTGGAAGTCTTGCTGAGTTGTAAATGAAACAACACTGGAAAATCTTAATGAGTCCAAACGCAATTGGATGATTGGAAAAGCATTTTAAGGGTCAATCATTTTTCACCTCCTGTTCTCCCAGGTGCCCGTCACTTGCTTGGAGCGCCGCAGAAGCTAAAGAACCACCTGAAATTGTATTCCGAATCACTTTCAACATTGGTGAAGCCGTGTCAGGTTGCTTGGCTGGGTGTGGGCCCTTGCTACCACAAAGGAGCTTAATTGGAGAACAGGGTGACAACAACCCATTTTTATATGAAGAATAAAACCTTTTTATAGTATTACACAGTAGCATTGCAAACTCCACACAGGAGGGGCTGAGTGGGGATTCGAAGGCCGTGTTTCAACTAGTGGGCCTGCATAGAACATATTCTTGAAAAACAATATGTTTAGTTTGACTTCCCCTTTAAGGTGAGATGTGATATTGCCAAGGCTACAACATCAGTGAACCATCTCAAAATGACTTTTCTTAATAGAGACTCAGCTTCACTAGTTAAGTGTACACAGACCTAATAAGAATTTCCCAGCATGCTGTTCAGTTTTGTTTTGCTAGTTAGGCCGTAGGCAGCAGCAGCCAGATGGGGCCTGGAAAAATGATTCAACTCTCCTTTATGAGAGAATGAGCCTTGAAAACTTTTTTTGTGTGATGTAAGTGGAGCATTATTCCTGTGATGTAATTTGGGCCACTGCGATCATCCGCCCATCCCTGAAAATGGGGTTAGTCTCCAAGTGTTGTTGTTGGTTTTTTTTTTTTTTTTTTTTATGTCACACTGCGCTCACAGCCAGACCACTAGACAACACGCATTGTTTTACAGCCAAAGAATTTAGAGCATCATTGCACTATGTGAGAATTATGTTAATTATCAGAGAGCATGTTTTGAAAATGACTTGGGGCTCCGTGTGATTGGCCTGCAGTGGATTTGTTGTCATCCTCTGTGTCTACAGCTCACAGGCCAACAGACATGATGTAAGGAACAGTAATAACGTGTTCATGTGGAGCACTGTGGAATTTACTGGGACTGCGTACAGCCTGCCAAGGGACCTCTTTTCTTTTCTTTTTTTTTTTCTTTCTTCCTTCCTCCAGCCGTCATGTCCCCTCTCAGACATTTCTCGACCCACTAATGAAGAAATTTGTTGAAATACTTACTTATTTTGGAAAAGTTTTAAAGCTTAGAACAGACACCGTGCGAATGACCTTGTGCAATTTGTCATATGAACCACTGATTCTCAGTGTGGTACGCAGGCTTCCTCTAGTGGTATGTAAAAAAAAAAAAACAACAAAAAAAAAAGAATTAGATGAGCAAACTGTGCATTTTTTAAATCCAGTACAATACATTTGGTGAGTAAAGTGGTATTCAGTCAGTTATATTTAACTTTAACATAAAATACGTTTGCATTTAATATTTTCGAACTGTTTGTTTGCAAAGGTGGTACATTTTTCATTCAACTTTTATATGCAAAACATTTAAATTGGATCATTCGGTCCTCGTTTTCAATTCTATTTGAGCGCAGTGTTCATGTTCAAACTGCTCATAATGTAACAGTGACTTACTTTAATGTTCGTTTAATGATTGTCATTATGGCGATACTTTGAGAGCTAGTGTTTTTAAGGTAGTACTTGGTGTAAAAAGTCTGTGAAGCACTGATATAAACAGTTTTGTTTATTTTATGACCACATGACACTCAAGTTGACTGACAACCTCTCCTTCCCAGTAATTTTTTAAAAAAATTCAATTAGATTAACATGAGAGAGTAGTTTGTTAAAATGATGAATTGCTGTTTATCAAAACAATAATCAACACTGTTTGTGTGTACTCTTTAAGGGGGAGCCAATCACGTTCTGCGAGGAGAGCTTTGTGAGCCATCGCTCAAGCACGATGAGAAACTTTTTGTCCATGGCTGTCAACCTGCAGCTCTTCAAACAGGTACAAACAAACGGTGGGATTATGCTTCCCACTATGCCTTCCTTTCTGTTCACTAATCATTATTTCGTAAAACATGCTCATTTGATTGAGATTTTTTTTTGTGTGAGTGTCAAAAAGTGAAGAATTTTGAACAGATTTTGATTTGGGGCAAATGGACTACAGTATTGTTACCACAAAGACTTGAAATGAGGAAATAATCCAGATCCTCACCAAATGAAATGGGTTCTTCCATCCAACTGCCACCCCGCTACAAAATTGAGTTGAAATCTGTTTTGTGCTGTTCGAGTGTATCTTTCCTGCGCTCTTGTTTACTGCCTAATGCTGTTGAAATCACTGGCAAAGAGACCTGCGAGAAATGGTTTGAAAAGGGCAGGCCCTTGGAAGGTGATGGGCTGAAAGTTCTGTCTGTCAAATCCATCAATCAGATCAACAAGTGGAAAATTTGGAAGGAGGGTAAAAAAGCATTTTGCAACATTCATGAGACTCACGCTGCCTCGCAAAATCAAGTCAAGTCATCGCGTTATAGATGATCTTGGAGCAAATCTTATGCTGTGTGCTCAGCAAATGATGTGCTGAGTTGTTGTAATTCGAGTTAGCTTGTAGAATTTTTAATTTTTTTCCCGAGTGATGAGAAGCAGTCAAGACAGAATAGATTACTTACTGACCTCATGAAAGTGTTTACAGTGCTTATCTCAGCATACACTCCAGCCCGCGCAAGCATGTTGCAAGAATTTTAATTAAGAATATTTCCGATTCACCACTGACACATTGTATTCCACCGTGGTTTTGGCTGTGTTTATGTGCATGCACCTTGTGTGTGCAGTTATTCTTTATTCATGTGAGGCTGCAGGAGCTTCCTTCCAATCACTCATGTATACTTTATGGTTTGTCCCTCCAAATCCCTTCTGCCATACTAAACGTAGCCGTGTCTGAGCCAAGTGGAAAGACGCCCCTGCTATGATGAACATTTTTCTTCACCTCTTGAACTTTTCTTTGTGATCTCTGACCCGTGATAGTAGTGTGATTTACCCCCCAGAGTACAGCACAGCGGCCCTCAATCAGCCTTTTGTTTCTTTGGACACTCCGCTCCATCTATAATTTTCCCAGAGCAGAGCAGATAGTGAGCAGCAGTTCAAAGCCTCCTCCCGACCGGCTCCTGCCTCCGCTCTAACGTTGGGAAACGGGCCCTTATCTGCACTCGAGCACGGGGGACGGGATGGGCTTATCTCCCCCACTCCTCTTTCGACCGAGATGCCAGTGGCGTGCGCGAGCTCTGCACTGGCCTTGACCCATATCCGCTCCAACAACACACAAACATTCAATGCGTGGAGCAGTGTAACTTTTAACTGTGTGCCTCGGCTGCTCTGTAATTTTTTAAATAACGGCTTCAAGTTAATTCAGTAATCTGATCAATTGTACTTGACTAACTGTTAACTGGCTGTGCACTGTAAGACATTTGACAGAGGAACATTTTACCACACACCCAAATCTAATTGTAACTGATGATGTGTGTTGAAAAGTTTGAAGGGCCGTGCTACTGTAGACCTAATGTACAATAAGTCTTGTCAGCCGTAAGGCTGGGCATTGTAAAGGACATATGAATCATTAGGAATTCTATCAGTTGTGTAGAACTCATTGTTGATTAATCGTATCATCAGTAAATTAAGGTAACGTAGAGTGAATACCTCCGTTATGTCTCAACGATGACATTATTATGCTCAATATAACATTGCAAAAGGAGTTTAAAAAAAATTGAATTGAAAATATTCTAAACAAATAATTAATCGACTAATGGATCGTTAATTGTGGCCATTTTCGAGCAAGGAAATGCTGTCAAATGGTCCTACATATACCCAACAAGAACAAATTAAATTGCATTTGTCTTTTGGCTTAAGTCCCAAATGTTCCTTTCTATTACCCAAATGTTGGCACTCATCTCCCTTCAACAGGCCATCAATTTTCAGGCCACTCAAAAAATGCGGGGGAAAGGTTGATGCCATCAACCTGCTTCCTATCAGCCATCCGCAGCTGCTACACACAAGTATGCCCCCCCCCCCCCCCACACGCACACACACATTCTAGATGCAGAGTCTGAGTCAATGAACTCTCTTCCTGAGCATGATTAATCTAAGCCGCACACAGTTGAATTGAGTGTACGGGGGACGATTGCCAAGAGCTTCTATTCACACAACTTATGACCCTTCAGTCATTTATCATCCATCAGCCATCTGACTTCACAAGTTGGTCACTTGTGAACATTTAGAATGCATAAAATCAACGGAATGAATCCACCAATTAAGACAAAGATGCCAATTGACATAAAAGCAAATCACTGACGACAGGACAAAAAAATCCTATGTCACAATTTGGTAAATTTACCCCTCAAATCTACACTATTGTTCAGTCCACACCTGTGCGTGGCATTGTTCAAATTATTGACCAATCTAAAGTGTTGAAAATGGCCTGCTCTTTTTGGCGGTACAATGCCAATAGTTGATCAGAAATGCCATTTTTGGGGTCTCCTGAAAAGTGATGATTTTGGAGGTACAAGGATTCCTTCTGACGCCAGCGAAATGCATGTACTTTATGTGCAATATATTAGCATATCTGGCTGTAGGATGCAGGCTCTCAAATAGTAAGGAAAAACATGTTTAAATATGTTTTTATTAAAAGTGTTGCTTTTCTTCTGTATCTTTTTAGAAGTTATTATTAGAGGTTTAACAGCTGTTGCGGTAAAAGCATCACCATCATGTAGTATTCCCACCTCTCATAACCAAAGATAATTTTTACCACCTGACAAAATGGGAGCATTATAAAGACATATCAAAACATTCTTCATACTATACATTGAATTGTCTTCAGGTTTTAGGGCTAAAATTAAAAGAACAACAAAACCAACAGTACACTTTTTTTTCAGGAGATGTATTACTAACTGCTCTTCGAAAACCAAAACTATTTGCATCATCAACTAATTACGACTAGGAAGCGTCCTTTTCATAGCACATAGTGTATTTGCCAAAACTACTGTAAAGATTCGGTTTCTTTTATTCATGTACTAATTTCTTTGGATGTCTATTAAGAGCTTTGCAAGATCGCTCGATATGTTTTTGTATAACCCTGCTAACAGACCCAATGATGGTAAAAGTACAACTTCCCTGGTGGGGGCAATTAATCCAGACTATTGCGACTCCTGGAAATACAATGAGCACAATTTGCATCTAAGAGAGTTAAATGAAATGGAGGGTTAAAGGTGCTTTCGGTTCTGTTCTGATTTTTAATTTGTGTCGCTTGTTGATGCACATCAAGTCTGGAAAAAAAAATTAACATACTGGTAATTTGTTATTACCATTCTTATATGTTAGGTAGGTAGGAAATCATTGGTTGGTGCTGACCAATCTGTCTAATTAATGCCCACAATGAGTCAGGTAATCATCCTGAGTGAGATAAGTGGCGTCTTTGACTCTATGTTGATTTAGGTTGATTATGTGCGCTAATTGGAGCAGCCATGTAGTGTCTCACCTCTCATTAAAACGATCTAATGATGAGCTTCCAGCCTCCTGACCAGAGGAGCGGGTGGCCGTGTGGCTTGTTAGTTAGCAGGCAGTCCCAGAGGACACCGTGGCCAAAAACAACCTATGCTCTTGTTGCATGTTGGACACACTTGCAAAGAGAAACAAATTAGGGCTGCACTAGGGCTGGGTGAAATGGCGTAAGTTTTTTCTTTTTTTTTTTTTAAATACACACACACACACGCACCCACACACACACACACACACACACACACACATACATTATATATATATATATATATATATATATATATATATATATATATATATATATATATATATAGTGAAAAATAAATCATTGCATTTTTGCGGTGTATTTATATATATACATATATATACACACACACACATACATATATATATATATATATATATATATATATATATATATGTATATATATATAAATACCATTGTGCTTTATTTGAGGTTATGCTAAAATTGTATTTAATCATTTAATTATACCACTTCGATACTGTGTGTATATGTGTTTTACTTGCATGTTACATGAACTTGTGAGGTTTCCTGAAATGTGTACCGTCTTGGCTGTTACTTTCATATTTATGTGCTGGCAATTTACGTGTTCCAAACAGCGGAAATGAAACTTCCTCATCTTGGCCGCTGTTCTGCATGCAGTCTGTTGCACTACTCCCTCACCTGCTCCACATTAGCTAGTCCCTATTACCTGCAAACCGCCTAATCTTTGTCTTGTGGTTCCGTCCGCCAGGATTAATAACACCCCAGTGTCGCCCCAGTGATTGACTCTGCGCGCATGTGTCTGTATATCACTTGAAGTGTGTGCTTGCCCCTCCTCCTCCCCTTAATAAAGCACTTGTAATTTATGTTTGCAGTTCATCGACGGACGGCTGGCCAAATTGAACGCAGGCCGCGGCTTCACCGACGTGTTTGAAGAAGAGATCACAGAAGGGGGCTTTTGTGGAAGTGAGTTGTGGCAGACCTGTCCATCAATTAGTCACTTTAGATTAACTTGCCATATTTCAGGTTCTACATGAAAGTTATTGTGCCCAAGTAAAAAGGTGATGAATGAAACAATGCGTCTTTAAGTTATTCAGGGGTGTGTTCTGACATGAAAACTTTAAACACTGCTGGGTTTCCTCTCAAATCCCAACATGATTACATGAGATGCATTGATGAGCTGCCTTAGACTATTGGATTCTAATTAGTATTGACATAAAAGGCAACATCTAGCTTTGGAAAATACCTTGAAGTGACACTAAGACACTCATAGGTTCGAAACAAAGCAGGACCTTTTCAAACTGACTTAGTTCCATTCATGTTTGACATGCTAAAAGGCTTACTTTAAATTTGCTTGGATATGGAAAAAGACAATTGATGGAAACAATTACATTTGGTTTGTCAACAATGACGATGCAGACACAACAGACATCTGAGAGGAAATGAAATCCCAAAGGAATTCTGTTGCAAACACTTGAGGTTTTGCTTGGATTCACATAGAAGCATAAACCCATAACTTCCTCATGCACCACGATAAACATTTGTCATTTTTCACTTTACCATCACTTATTTTGACTTTTGGCACCATCGATAACCAATTAAAAGCAGTGAAATTCCACCTGGCCATTTTCTATTTCGTATCCCAGCTGACTTTGCGTGAGAGGATATGTACACCTTGTACTGGTGCAGTGAAAATTGTTGCTACAAAAAAGTGTTTGATGTTATTATTATTTGTTAATACAAATGAAAGACAAATGAACACCCGTATTGTCTGATAACAGCTAGGGATGCAATGTTACCAGAGCAATAACAAATTGTGTTTTACAGTAAAATGGCTCTTTAAAAAACACACAATAAATGACTGTTTAACAGTTTTTCTTAACTGTATGTGTACATTAAATATTCAAGCAATATGTTGGAGGCATATCAGTCATGTCGAACAACACTTACGTTACAAAGTCACAACGCTCCTGTTCATTTTCCTCTCAGCTTGGAGTAATATTTAGCAAGAGAGAGCAAACAACATCACAACAAATAACATTGATAGTTTACATGGAAATCATCAATTATTTATTTATTTGTTCCATCCTTTCCTTCATTCCTTTCATATTTTACACTTAAAAAAAAAAATAATTGATTGAATTGAATCAATGCAACTTTGTCTGTATGTATCACCATGTAGTGCATGTTTAAGAGTGTTATGAGGTCCACAATGAGTCATTCATCATTATATTTTTCTCCTCAGGTAACGCAAAGTCTTACCAGCAGTGGATGCACACTGTAAAGGTATTCAAATCGCTCTTCATAGCATAACTGCGTTATGTATTGCTGTAACTCCATTTCACCTTTCACGCCATTTTCTTGAAAGTTGATTAAAAGCGTGACTGACACAACTCTGGGCTCTGAGAGATCGGGCGGCCCGGATGTCCGGGCACAGCTGCACAGCATTTAGGGTGTGTGAAGTGACGCGTGCAGCCGGACAGTGGAGACACAAGTGATTTGACATGACAAGACGTCGGCGGACATGACGTGTTGATCTGGCCGCAAACATTGATGTTACGGCGTTAAACCAAGCCGGGAACATAGATCTCCTTCCTTCTTCATCGCTCCTTTTCTCGCTGTCTGTCTCTCTTTATCTCCCTCTCTCGTTTCATCTCTGTCACAGAAACCCCCCCCCCCGCCCCATCTCCCAATCCAATCTCTGTCTCTTCCTCTCACTCACTACACTGACTGCCTCTAACTCTCCCCCCGCTGTCAGCTGAGGCTGAATTAGTTCTCTAGAGTGCTCTTCAAAGGTTTGTTAAAGTTCACATTTCCTGACTGACAGGGATCTATAAGAGGGGCCTTCACCTCGGCCCCCCCCCCACTCCTCTCCCTCTCCCTCCTCTGCCAACTTCTGAAACACTGCCTGCCATTTTCTCTATTTAGCTGTTTAGCCAACACTTTGTGCTGTTCGATGCTCGAGACCTAAAGGGAGCACGAGTGAGACGACAAAGGAATTAGGAAAGATGCAGCAGAAGACGCGCTAAGAAAGACATTGCCTTCCAGAATGTCGTTCTGCTGGCCTCAAAGTGGATATCAATCAAGCCGTGTCCCTTCCATCCTCCGCTTCTAAATAAAAACCACCATAATGCCTTGAAACGTGAGCTTTATGCAGTGATTGATACTTTGCCAGGTGTCTGCAATGCTACTCTGAAGTTGTATTACGTTGCTATTTCCAGCTCCTCGCTGGTGACTGTGATATTGAAAATCACAGTTACGAGAAGCAATGATTTGTTTTAAATGACAAGATTGCTGCGGGTCAATGAGGGAATAAATGCATGTAAACGGCGCTAAAACATGAACTCTACTAAAATCGGATTCAGCTGAAAGCCGGAAAAACTTGGATTGTGGCCATCAATTTAACATTGAGTCGTAACACAAAAAGTAAATCTATTGATAAACGTGAGAGCAGGTGTCCTGGCTGGTCCGCCATTATTATAGACCAGTAAAATCAGGTGATCTACGGTCCCAATGGCAACACCAGAGAATGTTTTTCTGCTCATTGCCAGCCAGTGAGCCAGCAGAATGATCATTCATACAGCTTTTACTTGTGTGTAAAATAACAATATGTAGTTGGTGTGAACTTGTTCACGTGTGCTTCATCATTGAATTACATTTGGTTCTTCATGTACATAACCTCTGACAAATGTGACTGTTTTTGTACACAGAGAGGAGGAGCATTCATCAATATAGCAGTGACAAAGGTAAAGCTCTTGCACAAATGGCAGCTTGATGCATATCCATGTTTAGTAGGTCCGCATACAAACTTAAATCACCTACAGTGAATTAACATGAAGGTCAAATGAAGACATTCTGGACAGAAAAAAAAACGCACCAAGGTATTAGCCGTGCCGTTGATTGAGGTCTGTACATATTTGATGAGCAGTGTCCTACCATTAAAAGCTGAACCATAAGTGATAGTTGAGGTTGTTTATAATGGTCAAGGTGTCCTTTGATGTGATTATATAAAGATATTCTCAATGAAACCACAACAGAATGAGTTTCATTTTGTTGTCGTATTTACAGTCCACGTGTATGTCTGTTTCCTCACAGGCCAAAAGTCATGCCAAGAGGGGCATCCGGGACATTAAGGGACGACTTAAAGCACGGGTGAGGACCTTCACACCTCACGCGCACACACACCCATACACACAAGGCTGTTTTGAGGCGGCCGGACACGCACGCCTCTCATTGCAAGAGGTGGGAAGGCTGCTTTACATGGAGCGTGTGATTCCCTTGCAGGATTCTTTAATGACTGCCTAAGCCCGCTCAGCGCTTTGTTCATGCCTGTACATTTTTAAGCAACGCCCCTCTGGCTATGGTCTGTCATGTCACCCAAGCCCCTCTTTCCTCTTTATTGTCTGCATATTTCATCAGTGAGCCTGTGATTTCCTCAAAGCTAATGTAACGAGGTGTATGTTTCCATAAGCCTGCTGGATTTGATGAGACAAAAACAGTTTGATCTGTCAGTGGGGCACTGATTATGAGCAACATGAGCAAAATGCAGCCCTCTATGAAACACGCATATACACAAACATGCACGCACAGTCCGAGTGGCAAATAAAAATTCAGAAATCTCTTTATTTTCAAAGATTTGCAAAGAGGCTATTTTCTTTGTTGTTAGAAGTTCATCAACATGGATTCCGTTTTCTTTTGACATTGCTGCCAGCCGCTAATGGACAATAAATGACATGCACTTACTGAAGTTTAAACTGGGTAGCCACGTTAAAAATGATGTGAAAGCAGAATAGGCCGGGGGCTTGTAATGTCATTATTTTAGTCGTATTTAGTACAGATTATCTTGCTGGCTGGATTTACCCTCTACAACGCATTAACACAATAAACAAACTTTACTCAAATACGTTGAAAGCAACTAACACAATGAAGGAGACATTTACGACCTTTAGCTAATGAGAAAATGAAAATGAAAAAATGAAAATGATGGTTTTATATTATTTTTAATATAATTATGTATTTTTTGGAGCGGGGGGGTGATCATGTTATAGTTGTTCCCCAATGCAGGCAAGCCATTCTATATTAACCCCCACATTAATTTACTATGTCAGACACTATATTAACACTATGAAAAGAATGTAGTGTAGTTCCGCAGTGAAATATTCTTTCACCCGCCAAACAGGGTTGAAAAATCAGCGATTACAGCCCGGTGCTCGGAACTCAAAGCCAATTGACATTCAAATGCAGAAGCCACCTGTCACAAATTGAAGTTACCTCAGCCTATCAATTCTTGTTGAACAATGTGGTCACAATATGACCTTAAAGCAGTCTAGTGACTCTGTCCAGCAGCTCACTGCACCCATTCCTCACATAAAATGTGATGTATGATTTTTTTTTTTAATTCTCATTACGCCGGCTACAAACTTCATCTTGCTGTCTTGGCTTTTTATCCAGATTTTTTTTTTTTTTTTAAACTACAACATTACCACTCTGGTGCAGCGAACCTCTCAAAATTGGGTTAATTTATATTTTTAAGATTGGAATTGAAAAGCTTGAGAAATGATGTGTTTGGAAAATGGACTAATACATACAGTACATATAAAATAGTTTGTGTATGTGAGGTTTTGGACCATAGCTGATAGGTTTGCAACTTGAGTGCACGTACTGTAACACAAAACATCAGAGATTTATCTTCACTATTTGGGCCTCACAGGAGGAAGAAGAGGAAGGGATGACAGTCTGTGCCGGGTCCCCCACTAGTACCAAGAGCCTGTCTCCAAGGCGACTGCAAAGGATGAGACGGGTATGACACACACACACACACAAGCACATGCACACCCACACACAGCCAGCAGTAAATGAAACCAGTAAATACCTCTGTACTGATCACGCCAGAGCTTGACTGCTACGGATGCAGCCTTTTACCCGTTTTCTGTTTTTTGTTTTTTTTTACACCATCCCAACACTCCTCTTCCCTGATCTTCTTACCTTGCTGTCTGCCGTGCCGCAGCTCTTGGAAGTACATCGCTTTGTCAGATTGCCAAATGTAATGATAAGCATGATATTTTCTTTCGACTTGCTGCTGTTGTACTGGCAGTATCTCTCCCAGAACAGTACGGACAGGAGAAGCAACTCATAAGCTGGTCAGCATTTCCTCTGAAAAACTTGCTTGTCCACTGAATTTGAGGATTGTGTTTTTGTCTTTGTGTGTAGCAAGCGCAAGTGCACACACGTGATGAGATAAAGTTGGATTGTACTGCAGTTAATGTAAACATTCACTTGTCAGCTTTAAGGGAATTTAGTGATTAAATGTGCATGTCTGCACAGTGCTTAACGCATTCATGCATCCTCAGGGATACATAAGTTTACTTCCTCATTGTTATATTAAAACACGACAATTTTCAACATAATGCCTGTATGCACATAGTGACATTTTGGTGCCTCTCGTGTAAGACTGTGTTTAGGAGAAATTGTGGGGTCTCTAATTAGCATTGTGTGTCCAGTGTGTGCAACCAGGCTGGAAATTCTTAGCACACAAGAAGGTGTGAAGGTCTTGGGGGGGGGAGCTGAGGAAGGGCAATTAGGGTTTTTTCCCAAAGACCTTCTCCGGGTGCATACAAAGGATGCTCACAGATTAACAGTTAACATGCAATGTATGTGTGCACGCATTTACCAACACACACGAAGAATTAAATATACACACTTGCTCACAGTCGTGTCCATGCCATTAAGAGCTGCTCATTGCCACGGTAACGGGCCCCTGGAGACCACTGTTAGGAGGGTCACATAGGGCCCAAGGTTGCATGTCCCACAGCTGGGTGTATTTATCATTGTCCGGCAGTCTTAAGCCACATACAATATCCTCACAATATTAGCATTTTTTGCATGACAGATATATATATATATATATATATAAAGATAATATAATATAATATATATTATGTCTATATTATATTTAGATATCTACACGCACTGGACACTACATTAGGTACTCAATCAAAAGGGATCCAGCACATGAATGAATGAATTATTTTAGGTAATATTTTTGTAAGTCTATGTGCTTTTCCCATTGCCCAAACCTAAGTGTTTTATTTTAGGGGGTGAAAAAGCCTTCATCTTTGTTTGTCTCTCCCCTTACTGTGTTCTTTCCCTCCTCATTCCTTCCTGTGAACTTGTGATAGTATTGTTTGGTCTGAACCAGGTGTTTATCACATCAGGAACTTACCATATTGAGAATAAGCTTGTTAAATGGAGGTTAAGCGTTAGTGGTTAAAAATATACACCTACCTTTTATCCTTTTTATCTGACCCCACTTGCCCGGGGGCTTGACTAAGTCTACACTGTAGGCCCCCCATCCTTGTTAGTGCACATACAAATAGTTGCTTTCCGGCCCAAAAAAAACAACCTGCTTGAAATTTACCAAAAATCTCTATACTACAGTAGGAGTGGGTGCCAAGTTAATGAATCTGCTAATTATGGGATGAAAGAGAGCTGTCCCTTTCCGTGATATATTTGATGCAACAAAAATTGCATTCCAGGTACATGGTAGGGCTCAGGCATTATCAACATGTCTTGCAAAAATAAAGAAAATATGTTCAGTATAATCTTGGATACAAAAGAGTCAGCAAGAGAACCCTGATCCTAAACTGCAAGACAATCTGCGGGATTCAGCAAGAGGCTACAGTCTGGCGTTAGATTTGTGAATTTGGACATTTTGGGCACATAAGTGTGTTTCGAGCGCACAAAAAAAACATTCTTGTGAGCAAGGTCCGCCAAGTGCTCATCTGCGGACCCAAAAAAGAAGTCAACGAACCAACGAACAAGAAGCTTACGGACACATGTAATTTGTGCATGTGCCGTATGCGCACCAAATGAATGTGTGGCTTAACTTTGTTAAAATAAGTGGTTGCCCCAGTGCAGCACTTGCAATAAGATTATATTGCGTCAACTAGCATTATTGAACACCTGGATGGATACTTGGTGAAGAACTAAAGGAGTTCCCTGTCTATGACGTTTTAGCTCCGATGTTAACGTCGGACTGAAGTCAAAATCAGATAAGATTTACTAGCAGATGTTTTGGATGGTATTTTTACTCTGATTGTTTTACTGTATTTTTTATTTAATACTATTTCTTGTTTTGACTAGGTTAAAAAAAAATCATTCTATAATTATTGATGTCGTTTTAATAATAAACACTTACAAGGTGATACATTTTTCAGCCGTATGGCCCAGCCCTAGTACACGACGCAAAATATTGACATTGCTGTGCCGCATTCACCTGCTGTGTGACCCGAGAAGCATTCACTAACAGCACAACCTTCAAAAGTGCGATTTGATGAAAAACATTCCAGTCTCCTCAATGATTCATTTTTAAAACCGCCAACACTCAGTCCGGGAAAAGTAATGACATGAATGAAGTTCACACTGTTTGTGTTGCTCTCGTGTATGTGCGCATTCAAGCCATGTGCAGGGTGTGGGTGATTTGGAACGTTTTCAAGAGCTTGCTGATTTGGGATGTAGGAGGAACCCTTTGGTTTGATGAAAACAAGGCTGCCGGCTTCAAAAAACAGCCACTGTTTTGGCTCCTCTGTGTGTGAGCATCTCTTTTTGAAGGTCCATTGAGGATGTTGGCTATTGGTATTGTTCTTGAAACATTTCTGCCTTGGTGGATGGTGCGTCTGGCTATCTAGCTGTGTGCGCATATGTTCTACACTCTCAGGCCTATCACAGGGAACAAAGTAACAGCTGTATTAAGAGCAGAGGTGGCTCAGACCAAGTTATGGACAATCACCCAGCAGGCTTCTGACGGAGTTCAGATCTTCTCACACTGAATGTTCAGTGTGACAAAATACGCATAGCCGGAGAAGTGTAGCTCAGTATGTGTCTTGTGCATGTGTGAGTGTGAGTGTGTGTGTGAGAATTGAATAAATGCATGATTGGAGATGTTTGTGGAGTCTATCAGAGGGAGACAGCTCATAAATTTGTGCCGAGTGGAGACGTACACAATATAATGTGGACACATAACTTGACATGTGCTCTAATGTGGAAAATGGTGTGCGCGCGTGCTTTTATGCATGTATACACATATGCAGAGCTGTGCATTCCGTCCCAGGGACGGTACCGTCCAGAACGGACGGACGCCCATTTTGTGGACGGACGGACAGAGGACGAGAAGTCTTTTAAAAAGTACGGACTAAGCGAGGACAGAAGTGGGTTTTCGTCCATCCCTCTATTCGTCCCTAAGTGGGTCAAATACCGACTGAACGTGTTGTGTTGGGTTCATTTATATTTGTTTATCAATCATGTTTGATAAGTCAGGGTTTTTTTGAGGAGGGGCAGAGAAATACTGAAACGTTTCAATGTTCATTGATGTGTGAACAAAACATGTTTTACTTTTAAGTAAAATAAATGAAAACATTTATGAATTGTCTCAAAACATTCTTTCAAATGTATGACCAACAACCTCTACCAATTCCTGAAAAAGAAAAACGGAACTTAAATAGAAAGTCAACCCAAGCATATTTTTTCAAGAATATTTTCTATGCAAGCCCACTAATTGAAACGAAGCATTCTGATAAATATTGCGTTTGAGGAATAAGAGTTAATCCACTCGTTTTTAGCCTTTTCTGTGGGTGGCCATTTTGTCACTTGAAAATGACATCACAACTACTCAGGGCTTAAGTAACGACCAATCGCGGCTGACCTGTTTTCTGAAGCTGAGCAAGTGATTGGTTGTTCCCTGAGGCCTGAGTAGTTGTGATGTCATTTTCAGGCGACAGAAGTGACAAAATGGCCGCCCCCTGAGATTGCTAAAAGGGCTGGATTTTGCTGCTTAACTCATATTCCACAAACTAAATAAATCAGAATGCCGTGTTTCAACTAGTGGGCCTGCTGGGAACGTAGTCTTGAAAAAAATACGTTTGGGTTGATTTCCACTTTAAGAACTGTTGCAAAAAGCAGTCCTTTTTAGCCCAAAGGCATACATTCGAAGAAATGATGGCCTCACCAGAAAAAGATGACAGTTTTGGAATTGGCCAGTTAAATTCCACGTACTGACTCCTGATCAATCATAACTAATTCATAGGATATCAGGCGTTATGTTGCTCCAGAGTTCTCGTATTGCCCAGACCAAAATCTAGCGGTCATTTTTTTTTTTAGCATATATAAAATATAGTTTGAATAAGAATCAAAAGTCTACCCTGGAACTGATGGCCTAGTGTACAGCTGTGTCACTGGTTGGGCTTTCTGTCTGAAACCAAAGTGCCATCTGCAGGCAGTGACTATGTACTGCACTGCCACTACTCTCACTCAGACACCTGGATGAGACTTTAGGTTTAATAGAATAAGCATGCAGCACATTTTCCTTCTTTTATATATGGCTCCCGTTTTAGAAGTGTGCTTTCAGTGGAGGCCAGTTGGATGGACCAGCACTGGAGCTTTTCTCAAACACTGTTTTCCTCCGCCTCTTTGGAGTGCGCTGCTCTTAACCAGGCAGACTTGGCCGTACTTCTGCAGAGTGTCTGTCTCTCCCCAAGGTTTGTTTGCATTTTACCAGCATCTCTTTACATATAGTGCCAAGCTGGGAGATCAGTGGCCACTCAGAAATACCCTAGAAATGCATAATGTAAGGCGGGCTTTTAAGGCCCGCTAGAGTTTGGCCCCGCCACAGAGAGAGAGCTGTTCTGCGTAAGTGGTCATGCAGGGGAAAGCATTTGGCTAAATGGATGCCGATGATTTGATTTTCCTCTTAAAACCGGAAATGAACCGTAATGCGTTGCTTCAGAAGTGGGAAATGTTTTGAGACATCTCGCATCGGGACTGTTAAGGTGAGAAAGATGAGGTCGGAGCGTTTGGTTCATAATTTACTCACAGGCCGAGCATATGAAGGTAGCAGCGGCGAACGTGTTGGGTTTTTATGTCCAGATACAGTGCTGAAGGTATTCCCGGTCCTTTTGCTCTTTCGCCAAGCACTCTGGAGCTCGGATCAAAGCGCTGAAATGATATAAATGATAACGAAAGAAAGAAATGTTCCCGACAGAGAGGGAAAAAAAACCAAAAGCCGAGATATTAAACGTACTCCTTGATGGAGAATCGACTCCCTCCCGAAACACAGGCTGGAGGTCATTTTGCTAAAATGATTGCACGTTTGTGTTGTCCCCCACCCACACAAGCTTGCTGACTGGCGGCGCTGCGCAGTCGAAGACGAACGTGACGGCAGAGTGACAGAGGGAGAAAATGTGAGACGGGGAGCCGATGGTTGGGGGGGGGAATCACTTTTTCATTTGCACCTTTCAGCTTCCTATTAGCCCACAGCAAGGAGCTAATGGGGCAGCAGTATGAGAGTATGTTGTTCTTCTTTGTCAAGTTCTCCTCTGTGCTGTCAGGCCCGGGGCTTGACTATATTTGACTGCGGGTGCCTCCTCTCTTAAACACGCTTTTGTTCTTTACATTGGTGCACAGTGCATCGGAGTTCACGAGTCAGACAAATAGCTGCTGTTGAGGAACCCTTTGCAGAAAAGTGTGAAAACCAAAGTTGTCGGAAAGTGCGTAATTGCAACCGCCGCGCTCGGGGTTCACCGCCAAGAGGAGCAATGACAAGTTGATGAGGCCGCGTCGGGAGCCGACCGTCCGTTTACGGCCCCCCGGGGAACTCGCTCCTCGGACAGACGGGGCCGAAGCTGTAACCGAGATCACAGCGGCCCGCGGGCCTCGTGACCTGCGTCTGCTCGTGTTTGGCTTCACCTTGCTTTAATAAACACCTAGCTCGCACAGAGAGGCCCCGCTTTGCCAAGCATGCGCAAATGAACACACGTGTGTGTGTGTGTGTGTGTGTGTGTGTGTGTGTATATCACAGGTGCATCGCCGCTCTCTGCTTGGCTGCCACGTCAGCCTGGCCCCAGATTTACTGCCCTGACACAGGAATCCATTAAATGCTGTTTAGGGATCCCGGGCCAGAGCCCCTCTCAAATCTCTTTCATTATAGCTCCAAGCTACCAAGGAAGGGCAGCGAGTTGGCCAATCAGCGCTGGCGCCACATGTGTTCCTGCTTAGGCCCACGACTTGAGAGGCTTAAGTGACTACTGCACACATCTTAACTCGTATGTGTGCGTGTGTGTGTGTGTGTGTGTCCCAAATGAGGCCACGCCAGCCACACATTACATTCCGCCCATCTGGCTGGCACCGTGTCCACTAATGAAGACCGGCTCGGCACACGGATCCAATGCTGTCCTTCACCTCTTTGCACAGCCACGCCTATCGGCTCCACCTCTTTCCCGTCTCCCATCGGGGCACGTTTGCTCACCTCTAATGATTTTGCCTCGCATTTCTATGCGTCATTCCTTTTAGTGTTTACCTTTTATCGCTGCGTCTTCGGTTGCTGTACAGCAAACGCACAAAGACTCGAAAGCACCCCCCTGTGCTCCTCTCCTCTCAGGTGTTTATTCCTGTTCTGGCCTTTGATTGTGTGGTTGATAGTTGACAAAATATGGAAAACTGTTGGAGCATTTATTTGATATCCACTTTAAGGTGTATGTACTAGTACGCTCTTTGTCCTCACTATTAAGTCAATTCACCCTGTTAGTTGAAGGTGCTGTGTCTTACTAGGATTCTTTTTTTTTTTCCTCTCCTGTATAACATTTCTGCACAATGGGCTGTCTTGTACTCTTGGTGATTAACATTCTACTTTGTAGAATCTTGCGATCCACTAGTATAGTCATAATCAAACCTTTTAAAGTAAATACTACCCTAAGAAATAATGTGACACCATCCTTGATCATAATTTAAATATAGTAGCTTAGTAGGCGCAAGTGTTCATCGGTAACGAGAGCTTTTGTTGCTAAAAAGTATTTTTAATATCGTAAGCTACTGTAACAAAATGCAGTTTGAACGTTAACATTGCACTTAGCTCATTCACTACTGACAAATTTACTTTACACAGTCTAGCCATTCAATCCCAGGATCTTATTTATATATTTTTTTCGATTATTTATTTATTTTTTAAATGGTAGGGTAAAAGAGGGTCTGAAAATGTCTGGCAGTGAATGAGTTAAAAATAAGAACAATGCTAAATACTAAAAAAAACAAAAAAAAAAACAATTAATGATGTGTTGCAAATAAAATGATTTAAAAAACACTTCTTAAAGATTAAATGCTGATATATTGAACTTAAAAGTTAAATACAACTGAACTGTACTTAGGTAGTGAATCTTTTGTGTACCACAAGAGGGAGCCCTTGCAAACGTTGAGAATCACTGCACTAGTAGTACTTGCAGCATACAGTTGTCAACTAAAGCACCGATTTGCCACACTAGTAACATATATTTGTCCCGCTGGTATGCTAAAGATGTCCTATTGCAGAAATATGCAGAAATGTCAAAGTTTTAGTGGGGGGGAAAAACAACATTACTAGCAAGACACTGTCATATATACTAGTACATGTAGCGTAAGCTGAACAGGAAAAATATCGAATCAAACGGCTTTCGATAGAAGACAGCATGAGGGGTCATGAAGAATGCAATATTGATTTTGAGCAAACGTACGACCCCTCATTTTAAGTTTGTTGCCCACAACATAAACAAATGAGCGCTCTGTGAGGAGAATGTCAATTAGAAAACGAGCGATGGTGTTGGAAGAAGATGGAGGAACATGTGCGTGATGGTGGCGGCGGCCATGTTAATAAGTGTCCCACGGCAGATGGGGGGAGCGTGTAAAGCTGCTGCTGTCTCTTCTTCAACCCGCACATTAAACATGTTACACAGGTGGCTTATTAAACCCGCTGTGTCACTAAACGGCACCACATACTGATCATTCAGCACATTGCGCTGACAAACACCATGTGCAGGGATGTTAGGACGTCGATCGTTAATGCTCTTACACAGGCCTGCTCTCACAACCGACTTCATGCTTAATTTGATAAAACACTTGGAAACATTCTCATCCCCAGACCCCAATTTGACTAATAGAGTCTCAACTCTTTGGGTTCTTTTCCAATAAAGCAAGCGTTGTCCCTTGAGGACTCGCTAGATATCCTCCTCTAATCTTCTTCTACTTATGTTTCTTTTTTCCTTTTTGCAATTTTTTGGTACTTTTCTTATTCGCAGCAAAACTTCAACAAGTCTCCTATGAGCTTGGGCCCTCGAGAACTTGGCTACGGGCTCGATGATGATGAGCTGGACAATGCTAGCAAGTGAGTGCTTCTTTTATTCACCTCAACTGTATTACTAATTACTAGTTGTATTACTAAAGCCACAATTCATTGTTGAGTAACGTATAGACTACATTTAAAAGATCAAAATTGGCTCCAAAAAATGCTCAAAGCAAGCTATTTTTAAGTCATGGTGGTACTGCCCCCAAGTGGACATTATTGGAAAAACAAGGCAAAGTTTTAGGACGATTGAATGTGCAAATCTGTTGGCTTTTATTTGCAAAGTGTTGTTCGTCTAGGTTTTCTTTTAAATGATACATACTGGTGCCTCTCAATGAATTAGAATGTCATGCAAAAGTTCATTTATCTCAGTAGTTATTATATTTTACAGATTTATTAAACACCTAGGACAATATATATTTCAGTCTACCTAATTTCCATTTTGTATGCAATCTAAATAAGCTAAAATCATCAATGGATAAAAAAAAAAACAACAAAAAAAAGAAATCCTGAAAAATGTTAGTGGTTTGTGTAATTAATTTTAATATCACTTTCACTTTTTGTATAGAATTACCGAAATAAATGGAGGTTTCTGCTACATTCTATGTATTGTGGTTGCATCTGTACATCAGAGCTTTCTCTCAAGAATGTCACATGTTGCCACCGTAGGATCTCATCAGAGGACAGTGGCGATGTGCCGTCTTACACGGAGGACAGCGATGACTCGTACTCTTTGGAGCTGGATATGGACTCCTCCCAGTCGGGCAAGATGAACCTGCTGGAGGAGATCCTGGACTCTCTGAACACCACCACCATGGAGCAAGGCAAGCTCAGTGCAGCCAAGAGTCTGGACTTCTTCAGGTCCATGGAGGACCTGGACTACCCGGCCCCGGTAGGAGAGACACATCGTGTAAATAATAATGTTGTTGTTTTTTTTTTTAACATCTCCAAAACCTGCCGTTTGATCAGGGGTGTGTCAGTTTGATATCCAGATACATTTCAAAACTATTTCACACATACACAAAGGGAAGGCACATCCTAGGAAAGGACTGGTGTTAATGAGTTGTTATGATCATCTTTCCTAATTCCTTTTTGTCCGTTAATTTTCAGGGTAAGTCGAACGCCTCCGGTGACTGTCAGCCGTCACAGGAAAGGGTTTGTGATGGAGGGGGGGATCAGGGGGGCTGGAACATGGGTCAGGATGACAGCGCGGTCCACGGGAAGCACCTCCCACCGTCCCCACGCAGACAGCCCGCCAAGAGCAGCCTGAAGAAACCCCCCCCGCCTCCTGTGCCTGGAACACATGAGCAGCCCGCTCCATGTCCTCTACCTCCCGGGAAACCAGCAGGAGAGCGCTTCTCCTATTCTCCGTCGACATCTCACCGAGTTACAGCCACGACGCCATCTCCAACTCGGTCTCACGCAGCTTCGCTTCCCAGCTATTCTCCACTGCCGGCGGCCCGCGCGCGGACCATTTCCGAGCCCCAAGCGAGCGCCGAGCCCCCTCCCGCCCAGAACCCGACGGGCTCCACCGGCATCTTGAGGAGGAAAGTGCTCTCCAAGGAGACGGTCAGGCACTACAAGGAGAAATCTCTGCAGAGGCAGGCGAGCAAGGAGAGCAAGGCCAGGAACAGCCATTCAGTGCAGGTCCCCTGGGAGAAGGACCACATGGAGGGACTGGCGGGTGTGGATCACGCTAAAGGCCCGGGGGCGGCTCTGCGGGATCGAGGCCTCCTGGAGGAGATCGAGTCCATGTGCTGCGTGGGCTCGGGCCTCCACGGCGGCCTGCAGCTCTCGCAGGTTCACTGCAGCAACAGTCACCACGGCAAAGCCGCAGAGCACTCGTAACCCGCCTCCGAGTGGCTCCGCATCAACAGCTGTGGTGACAGACTTAGTGAGAAATGGGCGGACCTGGAGGTGAAGCCTGTGGGAGCAAAACAGGAAAAACTGGTGGACTGTAGCAAGATCTTATCCAGGGACCGATTTCGACAACTGATGCAAGACGTATAAACATATTAGCAATACACTCTACAGGCGCATCTCAATAAAATACAAGATGGTGGAAAACTCCATTTATTTCACTAGAACTGTATAGTGAAATATTTCATTCATTTATGTTTTGCGATGTTAATGGTTATTGCTTACAGTTAAGGAAAAATCCAAAACTCAAGAAATTGTAATACAGTGAACACCTGCATATTTGTTGTTTGGCATTCACAAATGTACCTAATGGCAGAATTTTATTTATTTATTCATTTATTTTGCAACCACCCCCCTTTTAGCCACCAAAAAGCTCACCTAAACGTTATCATGCTTTAGCCAAAGCAGCATTCATTTGGCACCGTCTTGTGGTGCCAAATGAATCATCTTAAATCATCTTGCCAACAACGTCTTGGTGCTAAGAAACTATGTTAAAGTGAGTTGAGGAGTTTCATTTTGACTGAAATTGTTCTTACCCACCATCTTGTGGCATTTTTGAGCAACGTTGTTTCCTGTGTGTCGAAGTAATCTTTATAAGATCAGTTTCACTTTCGGAATAGACCCACTGAAGAAAAAGAAAAAAAAAACTTTTCTGCCATATTCTAATTCTTTGAGATGCACCTGTATATGAACAAAAGTATTGGGACACCATCCCATCTACAGGATGTGGATGAAAATAGAGAGTCAGTCTCATCTACCTCTTCCTATAGAGCTATGAACAGTGCCCAGTCTGCTGGGAAAACTTTCTACAAGATGTTAGTGTGTCCGTGGGAATTGTTGTCCGTTCATCCCGAAGAACATCCCAAAGGTGTTTTCAGTCAAGTTCTGCCACATCAAACTCATCCCAGTCATGCTGGACCAAAAAAAAAAGATCTTTCCAGACTGTTCTCGCAAATTAGGAAGCAGGCAATCGTCCAAGAAATGTGTGGGTAACCCAACCGCTGATTGAATAACTCATTCACTGCCAGACATTTTTAGACCCTCTTTTACCCTTAACGTTTGAAAAAAAAATGTTGAAAAAAAATATAAATAAGCTCCAGGGATCGAATGTCTGGAATGTATAAAGACAAATATGTCCTTGGCAGTGAATGGGTTAATGATTAGGAGGCGTGTCCCAAGACTTTTGTCAGTCTAATCTCCTGCAAATTGCACACTGCACATTTTTGTTTTTGTCTGGAGTAACAAGAAAACATGAAGAACTTTGCAAGTAGCGCCCATGTTGCATTTTTCACATTCCAGAAAAGATGTCCTAAAAGTGGAAGGACACATCCCATCATCGTGTCAAAGGTCGTCACATTTCACTGGAGCAAAGGACGTTTGCACTTTCACATGAACAAATCGAACCCCCTCCCCCCCGACAAGTATTTCAAGTGATATTGACACAATGAAAATCCGCAGTCCTCATTTCGACACTGGACAACCATTTTGACCACCATGCCTTAAGCGGACATGCGATTCTTTTTTTTTTTTTTGGAGAGCCTCGTAGGTACTCGTGCGTGACATCCGTCATTGGAGACGTGAACGGTACTTTAGGCTGTTTCTGTGGATGGACGAAATACTTTTGGGATCCGGGATGGATGATGTGCTTTAAGCTGCTTGTCAAAGTTGCATTCCAGATAATCAACTGTGCAACTCGCAAAGGAAATCCATGTGGACTATAACTTTTTATTTTTGCAACCTTTTCCCCTCGCCCCATACAATGCCGCTTGCTGTTTCCTCCATCTTGTGTCATCTCTATTTCGCCTCTCCCAATTGAAAGCCGTTTGACAATTTCTTCAATATCCATGTACTAGTACGCTCTTTGTATTCACTAGTAAGACAACTCAGCGCACTAGTAGATCGACTGGGTCTTACGAGTAACAGTTTTTTTCCCTCTCGGCTGTCTTTAGTGCACTAGGAAACAAATTTAGCATTCTAGTTGGGCAACTACATGTTACTAGTGTGACAAAAATGCGCACTAGTTGATATCTGCATGCTAGTAATTCTGCTTGTGTAACGCTATGTTAACTGTTACATTTTGCTAGTAGTACTGTAGTAGACAGTTGTTAAATACTGTACAGTTTTGCCTCACTATTATAAAGTAGTTGTTCTAACAGTGTGCAAGACAATTGCAAGGCTATAGTAGAACAACTAGGCCGGACTATAGACGTCTGACAGATTTTTCTCCCACTACTGACGTTTCTGCAAACTAGTAGAACAAGTTTGGCATATTAAAAGGGAAATCAACCCAAACATTTTTTTTTCAAGAATGTTATGCATGTATGCAAGCCCGCTAGTTGAAACAAGGCATTCTGATAAATATCGGGTTTGTGGAATAAGAGTTAATCCACTCGATTTTAGCCATCTCTGGGGGCGGCCATTTTGTCACTTCTGTCGACTGAAAATGACATCACAACCACCCAGTGCTCAGGTAACCACGAATCACGGCTCAGCTTTAGAAAACGGACGTGCTGTGATTGGTCGTTCCCTGAGCCCTGGATAGTTGTGATGTCATTTTCATTCGACAGAAATGACAAAATGGCCGCCCCCTGTGATGGCTAAAAACGGGTGGATTTTGCTGCTTATCTCATATTGCACATACGCACTATTAATCAGAATGCCGTGTTTCAACTAGTGGGCCGGCTGGGAACATATTCTTGAAAAAAATATGGTTGGGTTGATTTCCGCTTTAGTAGAACAACTACATGTTTGTTACCAGTAGGGTCCAGGAGGCTACTAGTGAACAACCCATTTGGCCTAGTTATGTTACTAGCGCAGCACAGTTTACTAGTAGGGTTTTAATTGCATACAAGTGAACCAAAAGTAGCATTAGTAGTGAAAGAACATATCTAGTGTGCTGAATTGTCTTAGTGTGAGGACAAAGTGCATACTAGTACATGAGAGATATGGCTCCAGCGACTTTTCACATTTCCCAGCTTCCAGTCGCACACTGATGGATGATAGCGTGTTTGATTGTACTGCAGTTCAGACTGCACCACATACATGTGACGTGTACAGTCTGACTCTCCCGCGTTGAGGCCCAAAACAGAAAAAAAAAAAAAAAAGCTGCGCTCGGTTTGGTGCTATTCCCTTTCTTGTTGTGATTTCGACCAGACGCCAGTCAGCCTGGCACTTAAAGCCAGGCCGTTTCTCGGATTGCCGCCGCAGACCCGTTAATGCTTTGCTCGTAAAGTGGCTGGCAAGCTTGGAAACGAGCAGACATGGGTAGTCGTAATTCCGAAAAAGGAAAAGTCCAGAACCAACTCTGCAGCGGTCCTACTCATTGACACACATTAAGACACATGGTGACTATGCAAATGTTTCCAACTCAACTTTGACTACTAAAAAAAAATAACAATCAAGTTAGTTTGTAATGGGAATAAGCCACGTCGAGCGTGTGTGTTTGTGTGCTCAATGGTAATGTGTGGTGTGCCTTATAAGATAAGAGTATACCCGGTACAGTATTAAAGAGAACGGTAGGAGTATGCAATGTTGAAATCATCAGATGGTCCTCTGATTGTTTCATGAGTGAAAATAACTTAAGAGTGGTTGTGACCAAATGACCTGAAGTGAACTCAGGTGATGTTTTTCAGACAGGAGGACCCTCCTGGCATTTTATTTGCTTTTGTGTGTTGTGTTTTTGTCTTTTGCTAGATAGATACTTTTTTTTAATTATTATTTCATTAGTTTATGACTTGTTTAAATTAATTGTATTTCTTTTTCTGTTTTTCAAACTTAGGTCAAAACAAAAAAAAGGCATTTAAAACGTTTTCTCAGAGGTCTTCATTTCATACCGAAAAACTGAAAACGATCAAATATTGACATGTATTTTTCTTGAGTATATTTTACAAAAATAATATATAATTGGTGTTGTATGTTGTAAATGACACCCAATATGAATGTTTCAGATATTATTTTTCAAATTAAAAAGAGAAGACAATAATATAAAATGTATCGCCCACAATCCACTCTTATTCCCGCCCGCATGTTCGGTACTTGGATGTAATGTCCATTTGGACTTATTCGTTTGACACATGTGCTTCCTGCATAATTATTGGTATTTATCTCAGTATTTAGCAGCGATCCAAAAAAAAAAGACACAAATTTGTTGGTTCTGCCTTGCATTGGATTGCATTGTAGTATTTTACATCATCTGCCTTGTAGGAGACTATATTTTCAACATTTATTGGCTGCTGTAAATAAACCATAGAGAAGAAATACATGAGCGAATAACTTCTGCTGTGAGTAACAAGAAACATAATGGTGACTGTTTACACTAATGCTGTACGATGATGACGACAGTAGTGTGGGGGACTTCACATTTCAATATGTGGCAGAAGAGCAACCTCTTGGTGCTTGTCGCTATTCCGCCAATGTGCTAATGTAGCATTGATGATTGCAGACGGACACATTTCATAATGTATTTTAACATCACTTTCCATACGGCAAAACTATTCTAAAATGCAACATCTGTGTAGTAGCAATATAGACATGAATCAACTCTTGTTTGGGTATTGTAACAGTTAAATTTGCTGGTACGTTTTGATTCCGTGCACACTTGCATGTTCTCGTGAAGAAAACAACTGAGGTCAGTGTGATGGGGTGTTAATGACAAACCTGGTACAACTGCACATCTTGTATGCACTGTGAACTGAAAATAAATTCTCCTTCCTGCAACATGCATATCTGGACTCACTTTTAAACACAACTGTTGAGATGTGGTTAAATTCACTGTTCATGTGTTTGGGCAAGGGTGAGTCATTTGCAGTCCGGATGCAGAGGGTTGAACATCTGCTGTCTACAGGAGTCCCTTAAAAACTCAAGATTTATTGCTAGTCACTTTTTTTTTTTAATAGTTTGTGTGTGTACGCGTGTGCGCAAGTATATATATATATATATATATATATATATATATATATATATATATATATATATATATATATATATATATATATATATATATATATATATATATACATATATATATATATATATATACATATATATATATATATACATATATATATATATACATATATATATATACATATATATATATATATATATACATATATATATATATATACATATATATATATAAAGTGTATATGTGTATATATATATATATAAAGTGTATATGTGTATATATATATATATATATATATATATGTGTGTGTGTGTATATATATATATACATATATATATATATATATATACAGTATATCTCCATAGTTAATGCTTTAATTTTGACAGCCCTAATATGTGTGTGTATATATGTGTATATGTATATACATATATATATATATAAGTGTATATGTGTATATATATATATATATATATATATATATATATATATATATATATATATGTGTGTGTGTATATATATATACAGCATATATATATCTATAATATATGTCTATATATATGTCTATATATATATATATATATATATATATATATATTAGTGCTGTCAAGCAATTAAAAATTTTAATCGGAGTAATTCGCATTTTTTCATAGTTAACTCGTAGTTAATCGCATATTTTATTTATTGTAAAAAAAAATCCTTTGATTTTTCTGTCCCATTATTCGCTTGAATTTTAATACCCTTAACATGAATAAGAGGATTGATTTTCTTATGCAAATAATTTATTAAAGTGAAGTCAACCCAAACTATTATTTTTTATGAATATGCTCCATGTAAGCCCACTAGTTGAAACAAGGAATTCTGATAAATATTGCGTTTGTGGAAATAGAGTTAATCCACCTGTTTTTAGTCATCACTGGGGGCGGCCATTTTGTCACGTCTTTCAACTGAAAATGATATCACAGTTGCTCAGGGCTCACGTAAGGACGAATCACAGCTCACCTGTTTGACTGAGCCATGATTGGTCATTATTTGAGCCCTCAGCGCATCTGTGATGTCATTTTCAGTCGACAGAAGTAATAAAATGGCCGACCCCTGAGATGGTAAAAAATGGATGGATTTTACAACTTAACTCATATTCCACAAACACAATATTAATCAGAATGCCTTGTTTCAACTAGGGGGCCTGCATAGAACATATTCTTGAAAAAAAAAGTTTGGGTTGACTTTCTCTTCAATTGAAAAAAACAAGCATTGGATTCAACTCACGCAAACAGCCCCTCAGCCCTTTTCAAACACACACACATACACTTTCAGCTGTTTTTGAAAGCATGCTACTGAACAGCAATTGATTGGCTAACCTTGTCTTGCTTTAGAGAGAAAATACATATGACAAACACAACGCTGCATTTTGAAGGCAAGCAAGGAGAGTCTATCTAATCTAAGCAGTCTATGTAACCATAAGATGTATCTGTATGTACAGTATTTATGTATATGCTGCAGCTACGTATGATCTAAGCTAAGTATTAGCTGGATATGTGCATTTGTGTGAAGAACCTTTTGGTTCAATGTTGCAATTAGACGTAATTAGCCGATTCTGACTTTGGGTCATTCTATGGCTAGGCGTCGGCCGAATGAGCCGGCGGCCCAGGCAGGATGACCGACCCCGTGAAGGGCGACTGCTGCCACCGCGGCGTCCCAGCGTCTGTGAAGATCTGTGGGAATTGGCCCACCCGGAGTCGCCGCCGCCGCTGCCCACGCGGGCCGAGAAGCTGAGCGCCAGTGGGGGCGAGCTGACGTGCTATTGCTACGCATCTTCGGCAGCAGGAGTTCTAAAATCTGAACGGTTCCGGGTGAACCAGAATGATGGAACTGATTCCACTCGAATCCGGGGTTTCGGTGCCCAACCCTAAGGGGGACACAGCCGTGCATGTGTCTGCCGAGCAATTCATCCTCATCGTCAATATTTGGAAGCAGATGTAACGCCTCCTCTACTCTAAAGCTTTTTTTTTTTTTTTTTTTCAAGATACATGTATAGATCACAGGGCGGCACGGTGGATGACTGGTTAGCACGTCCGCCTCCCAGTTCAGAGGTCGTGGGTTCGATCCCGGCCCCGGCCTCCCTGTGTGGAGTTTGCATGTTCTCCCCATGCCTGCGTGGGTTTTCTCCGGGTACTCCGGTTTCCTCCCACATTCCAAAAACATGCAAGGTAATTTTATTGGACTCTCTAAATTGCCCCTAGGTGTGATTGTGAGTGCGGATGTTTGTCTCTGTGTGCCCTGCGATTGGCTGGCAACCAATTCAGGGTGTCCCCCGCCTCCTGCCCAAAGACTGCTGGTACAGGCTCCAGCACTCCCCGCGACCCTTGTGAGGACAAGCAGTATAGATAATGGATGGATGGATGTATAGATCACGGTGACCAGCAGCCTTTATCAATGCAGCCGCTGGTTGCTATGGAAACCATCAAGCGATCAAAAAAATTGACGGCGTCAAAAGGGACTTGGATTAATTTAGAAAATAATAATAAATTGACAGCCCTAATATATATGTATATATATATTAACTGCACTGCATTAAAGCAGTTAATGGTTTAATTTCATAACGCACAAAAAAAATTAACTCAGTTTTATTTACTTGCTGTAGCAGCTGACCTCTGCTCACTGTGCAGCCAAACTTAGAAAGGAGAGTCACTGTCGCATACACGTAGTTTTACTTTAAATAGTTGCTTGACGGCTCATTGGAGAAATCCCAAATAATTTGCACACTTAACACAGCCAAATTCAAATACCATATTAGGTGTACGTCTTTGGTGTATCGTTAAACTGTTGTGTTTTACAGGATAACAATCTTATTCAAGATCAAAGAAATCAGTCTTTGAATCGATATATAGCTGTATTTTTTTCCCACCTTAATTCCAAGATTTTCCTCAAGTAAATTACGGTTGAAAAATACGATTAATTATGGAAAACATTGCGATTAATTAGTCTTAAAAAAAATCGTTTACAGCACTGATATATATACACATATATATATATATATATATATATATATATATATATATATATATATATATATATATATATATATATATATATATATATATATATATATATACACACACACACACACACACACACTACTTTTTTTTGCCATACATATTTTGTATGTAGATAATTGCCTGAAGTTTGATTGCGGAGTATTGTTTTATTAAGAGACACAAAAGGAATGCACAGCAAATCAAAGAATATTGGCACCTAATTTAATGTAACAGTGTGTAGAATGTTTTCAGAGTTCATTTCTTTTGAAAACCCAGTATTGATTTAAGTAGCATGCAAAAAAAATATGTTCTATCACATCAGTGCACATTTTTAAAAATATAATCGTAGGTGAGGTAATCTCTAATTATATTACATAGGTCGCGCCATGTCTGGCCGCCATCTTTCTCATACGGATACCTGAAGGAGACAAACTTAGCGAACATAGTTCGTCCACATTATGACTACAGCATGTGTAACAAATGCCATGCACTTTGTCACATGAAGGAATACTAGAAGTCGTTTGTGATAACATTTTGCTTGTGCCTCTGCTGAAAACAAATCGGGCTAGGCTTGCGACATGTGATCTCCCTGAGACACCGTAGTGCACGCGCTTCAAAATACACGCACTTCGAGTTTAAGTCGTTGCATTCTATTAGTTCACCACGAGATGACACTAAATTCTACACATTAGTCCTTTAACATCTATGAAATAAATTGACATACACCAGCAGATTTTATACTTCCATGCACAAAATGACAAATCATTTCAATGTATACACAATGTGGCACCTCAGTTCAGACACGTTTAAATATGTATTATAAGTTAGTCTAAAGACTATTACTGAGTCATCCATTCCTATTATGTTTGAAGCGACTCTAATTCCAGTTCCACATCGTCGTGCGTGTCGCCCTGTGATTGACAGGTGACCAGTTCAGGGTGTAGTGCGCCCTCACCTGATGACAGCTGGGCCATGACCCTTACCAAGATAAAATTATGGATGGATGGATGGATAGTGCGTATGTGTATAAACTGTATCCAGACATTATTCTAGATTCTGTATTAACCACTTGCCCCCCCCCAAAAGAATTTTTTTTTTTAAACACACAACCACTTTGAGATACACTACAGCATTTACAGCAGAGCAGGTCCACAGAGTTTTAGAGCCTTGCCACAGTTGTACAAATACAACTGTAACTTAAATAACACATATAATGCTCAAGGTGCTTGTGTTAACATTTTAAATTATGTCCTATTTTCTTTGAAAGCACTTTGAGTAGAACCATTCAAGAGCTAAAAAAAAAAGGTGACAGCAGCATGTGTTCAATGTGTACAACAAATTGAGTGCACATTGCTCCATCTGTCCTACGAATATAGATTAGGCACACGACATCCATCCATCGTGAGCTGAAATCTATCTAGGATGAAGGCCGCCTAGCGTGGCAGGTGACGGATGAACGCGGTCGTCAAAGACCTCTTATGGTTTTGCAGCATCTGCATATACAAATGTGAAGGCCTCATTCCGGCATGTGGGAGGTTCCCAGGTCATCTTCAATGCTTTCAACCGCTCAGATGAGCCTCTCCATGGGCGAAGGCTGGGTGATGCTCCACATCTCCAGCCGAGACCCGTCCTTCTCCTGCCGACTGGGGCTGTAGGTGCCGTGGGTGGCTCGGCGGTTCAGCGCGACCACCAGCCCGGCCGAAGTCAGAATGAGAACCAGCAGCAGGGCGACGGACACCAGGCTGATGGCCAGTAGCAGGTCGGAGGTCACACCTTCAGAGGTCAACTAGGGATGAAGTGTAAGCGAGTTAGCGTCTTTGCGGTACAGTGTTCCGCGCTATATCGCGGTTCATTGTACGTGCCCGCAAAACAGAGACAATACACGCTTGTGAATATCGTATGCTACATATGTATGCGTTGCTGCTTCGTGTGTAAACAAGCACTTGTTTGAAGGTTTACTGTAACATCTAGACATCAGAAAAGTGGGAAATTGGATTCATCCCATTCGGATTGTACCAGCTGCGACCTCAAAGCATTCCAGGCAAATGTAAACACCAATGGCTGATCGTGATAAAATACTTTGTTCCTCAAAACACAAGTTTGACACACAGCGAAACCTGCCTTCATAATTTGCTTCATTTACATAAATTAAGGTATATGGTAATATATGGTGCATTTCATACATTTCACCAAATAACTTCATGCAGGGAGATAGTGGCATAGCTTCACACAGTCAGTACAAATCATGTTGTGTTATGTTGAATAACTAAGTTAATGTAATAATAAGGATGTATCAATATATTTTTAGAATGTTGTGAATTATGTTTTGCCATTCACGGTCTGTGTCTTCAATGGGTTGTCATTGTCGAGTGAGGTCAGATTGAAGCAACTCCATGAAGTCGGGAGGGGTGGGAGATATTTTTTCCCCCTGATTTAGCGACATTGCACGATCCAATGCTCGTTTCTTCGTTGTAGATCTGACAACAACGCTTTGTCACATTCCTGCAATGCAACCTGTCATTGTTATTTTAGCTTTAAGATAACAGACATTCGTTAGACAAAATTACATCATTTGCTGAAACATTTTTGGTTTTTAAACTTACAATGTTTAGTCTTTTGTTTTCGGTGTGCGTTTTACAGTAAGTGTCAACCGGGAGTGACAAACACTTGAAGCAAGCACCCATTTTTGAGAGAACTGTGCTAGCGAGAATCTTTTTGTTTCCTGTACGACAGTCTCCCATTTCCTGACAGACGAGAGAGTGAGATGATAAACAATGGGGTCACTGTACAAATAAATGCATTGTTTGTGTTTTTCCCCCACTCACACAAAGACACGCTAACAAAATCTCACGCCGACTTCTCCCCCCCCCCCTCTCAGGCTACACCAGGCGTTCCACGCGTGCAGCCAAAGTGCTGATGGATGCGTTCCCCGCCTCGGCGGGAGGGCAGCAACCCGCGGAAGCTTCCAGTCGCCTCAGACTCAAACCTCCCCGAATCTGCCGCCTCTCTCGCAGTTTGGCAACGGCCAGAGTCAGCGCCAACGCCAACGCTATCGCCAGGGCGACCAGGCACGGCGCCAGCACGGCGGCCACCCGAGAGCCGTTTGGAGCGCGAGCCGTCTGTGGAGGATCACACACAGACACGCAGTCACGCACAACAAGAGGCTGCCTGATCAGCGTTCGCTCTTCAAACAGCCCCAGAGGTACGGCGCAAAATAGCTCGAACAGGCCTTGTTCAGAGGCAAAAGTTGCGTCACTTTTGAATACGGGCAGTCTTTTAGCAACTTATGAAATTGCTCCTTCCAGCACACAGCGTCACCGTCAGCCGGTGGTGAGAGGTAACAAAGTACAAATAGCAGTTACTTATTCTACTTTAGTAACAGTAATCGAGTACAGTAAAGGGGTTATTTTGTTTGAGCCAAGTTGTCAAAATACATACAGCGGTGCCTTGAGATATAAGCTGAATCCATCCTGTGACCACGCTCGTAACTAAAAACGCTCACTCCAGCCTCCCCCCCAAAAAACAATGGTTGGAAAGTGTGTGTTTTTTTTAAAGCTCTCTAATGTTGTTCTTTATAAAGGCAAAGTAATGACATAATCGGATCAGTTTTTGCCACATTTGCAATTCATTGTTCTGCTCCTTCTGGTGTGGCTGCTTTGGCCACTTGGGGGCAGTATAATACAGAAATACGGATATTCATGGAAGAGGTCACTCCTCACTAAGCCACAGTAATATTAGTCCTTTGCTGAGGGTGAGGAATTCATGCCTGTGAGTATTGTTATTGTCTTCTTGGTCCGCCACCGTTTTTGTTCACATATCGGTTGCTTCAGGTGTTGTAACGCCGCAACACAAATGCAATTTGTTAGCCAGTCTATGCCATTTTGCACTGTTTATTAACTTTAAACTGAACAGACTTATCGAAAGCAAAGCTATGTGTTTGTTTTAAATACACAATGCCTACTTCTCTTTGCTTCATTTTTAGTTTGTCAGTAAACAACAACTGGGAGGGCATCAAAACAGCTTTAAACCGCTTTTTGAAAAATTGTCCTGCCACCTGCCAAACTGCTGAATGGTGGGATGTGAGTTGAGCACACTACATCTAAAGTTTATCATCTTCTACGTCAAAGCAAAAATTATTGGCCGATCCACTGCTCATATCTCCCAAAAAGTTGTAAGACCGGCCACTCATATTTCAAGGCACACGTTTAATAGACAGCATTTTTATTTACTTCACACTATTTCACAGCCTGCACTTTTTTTTGTAGGAATACAGGAGTTCAATTAACACTTCTCCTGTACATTCTTTTAAAAGTATCTGTACTTCTACTGAGTACTTTTGCCACCTCTGCCACCGCCCAAAACACTCAACACCAGATTTCAGCGCCACTTGTCAATCAGGAGAAATCAAAGCCCGCCATGCAGTGAGAGGCTGATTGTTAACACTCATTATGTGACAGAAAGCGGCACACTAGCTTACGTCAGAAGTTGCTATTGGTGTTATGCTCGTAACACTCTGCGTGGCAGCTGTAACTATCATAAAAGCCTCATAGTCAACTGGTCACTTTAACTCAGCAATCACCATGGAAACATAATTAGAAAACACAACAGTTAGCTCCTGCAGCTATGACACTTTTCTCTCCACTCGATACAGGTTCTTTGGGAAAGTGCTTACCTGTCACTGCGGCACAGTTTGCTGTCAGAGTGAGTGTGAAACAAGCAAGCCGCCGCAACAGCCGGCAGCCAGGACCCGCCATCAGTCACCCACTGCCACACACACACACACACGCGCCACGGAGATGTCTAACTAACCAGTCTCTGAGGTACGTGGCAAGGCCACCCTGAAGCCTGGAAGCAGAGGCAGCGGCAATGCCTCCCTGCTGTCAGCACTATCAACCTGCTTTGTGTGTGTGTGTGTGTGTGTGTGCGTGTGCGCGCGTGTGTGCGCACGTCAGATAAGGTGCCCTCATATGTTTCCGTGAAGCAGACCAAACTTCTGTGAAAGCCACCAGCTCCCTGCTGAAGCTGCACTTCAGTAGCAGATGCTGCTTTTTCACAGGCAAAGCACATTTCTCGCTTCTCTCAAAGGGTGGCCACTTTAGTACAAAGCCCTAATCCTTCCTAACTATTGTTTCTGTGTCTACATAGCAGCCATGCACATGCACAAAAATGCATGATGGAAGTCTATAAGTTGGGCTTGGACAAAGTAAGGTCGTGGGGCGCATATGGCCCACCGAGAATTTACATGATCAAGAGTCCGGTGAATGTTGTTACATTAATATCGTATTTTCCCCTTAAAATTGGTGGAAAGTGGAAGTCAACCCAAACATATTTTTTTCAAGAAGATGTTCTATGCAGGCGGCACGGTGGTCGACTGGTTAGCTAGTCCGCCTCCCAGTTCAGAGGTCGTGGGTTCAATCCCGGCTCTGGCCTCCCTGTGTGGGGTGAGCATGTTCTCCCCGTGCCTGCGTGAGTTTTCTCCTGGTACTCCGGCTTCCTCCCACATTCCAAAAACATGCATGGTAAGATGATTGGACACTCTAAATTGCCCGTAGGTGTGATTGTGAGTGCGGATGTTTGTTTGTCTCAGTGTGCCCTGCTATTGGCTGGCAACCAATTCAGGGTGTCCCCCGCCTACTGCCCAAAGACAGCTGGGATAGGCTCCAGCATGTCCACGACCCTTGTGAGGATAAGCGGTAGAGTTAATGAATGAATGAATGTTCTATGCAAGCCCACTAGTTGAAACAACGCATTCTGATAAATATTGCGTTTCTGGAATAAGAGTTAATCCGTTTTTAGCCATCTCTGTGGGCGGCCATTTTGTCACTTCTGTCGACTGAAAATGACATCATAACTGCTCAGGGCTCAGGTAACGACGACTCAGGGCTCGGCTTTAGAAAACAGGCGAGCTGTGATTGGTCGTTACCTGAGCCATGGGTAGTTGTGATGTCATTTTCAGTCGACAGAAATGACAAAATGGCCGCCCCCTGAGATGGCTAAAAAGGGGGGGATTTTGCTGCTTAACTCATATTGCACAAACACACTATTAATCACAATGCCGTGTTTCAACTAGTGGGCCTGCTGGGAAAATATTCTTTAAAAAATGTTTGGGTTGATTTCCGCTTAAATTATTTATTTGTTTCATGAAATAATGGTTGCTTGATTTATTCAAAGTAATGAACAACATGTATTTATTTTGTTTTCATCAAATAACTTGTCAGTTAATAATAATCAATTTCATTTTAAATTCAAATTAACCGGGCCTGTTGCTGTGGTCGGTCCTTTAACTGAACACAAATGTTGGTCCACCTGATATGCAAAGGGGAAGTTAAGTCAAAAGTTTTCTTTACAATAATATGTTGTATGCAGCCCCACTAGTCTAAACACGGCATTCTGTTTAATATTGTATTTGTTGAATATGAATTAAGCCGTTAAATCCACTCGTTTGTGCCCATCTCAGGGGATGACCATTTTGCCACCCACTTCCCTAAGGCCTCAGCTTGCCAAGTTCACCTGACCAATCACAGAAAACAGGTGAGCCGTGATGGTCAGTACCCTTAGGCACTGTGATGTCATTTTCAGTCGACAGCAAGTGGCAAAATGGCTGCTCCCTGACATGGATAAAAACAAGTTGATTTTTTTTCTGCTTGATTCATATTCTACAAATACAATATTAAAGTGGAAGTTAACCCGAACAATTTTTTCCAGAATATATTCTATGCGGGCCCACCAGTCTAAACACGGCATTCTGATTAATATTGCATTTGTGGAATAAGAGAAAACCATCCATTTTGAGCTAGCTCAGAGGGCGGCCATTTTGTCACTTCTGTCGGCTGAAGATGAAAACTAAGTTGCTCAGGGTACACATAATGTCCAATCACGGCTCACCTGTTTTCTGAAGCTGAGCCATGATTGGTCAGATAACGACTATTGGTCAGATAACGACCTGAATGGCTACAAGTGGCGCAGAATGCTGTATTTCAGCTAGTGGGCCTGCATAGAACATATTCTGGAAAAAAAAATGTTTGGGTTGACTTCCACTTGAATCGCAATACCCTGTTTAGACTACTGGGGGCGCAAAGAACATTTATAGAAAAGTAGAATTGAAAAATAAGATTTTTTAGAAATAGAAAATATAGAAAAAAAAATTATTCAAAAAACACTGATAAACATGATCGGATAATTATCACAATCAGATATGAGTTGAATTTATTCCATGACCACTCTCATAATTCAAAGCACTTGTATCTCAAAGCATCATTCGCCATTAAATAATAAACACAGCATGACATTTATAACAGTGTCGATTTTTTTAAAAACTCTTTTTGTGACTGCAAAGTTTCCCTTATGTGCTCTGTATGTTTGAGTGGGAGCTTTAACTATTTTGGGATACAATCACTCTACATACATCTTGTTCAAGGAGATAACGTGCCTATTTATGGTGTAATGGAACTCTCTGATTACAGAAAACACATACAGCTGATAGTAGGGTGAAAATGGAAAAAGAATGATTAAAAGAGGACAGACAACAAAGCAAACTAATAAGGAAGATTTTTTTTATTAGTAGACACCACCAAAAACTGAGAGCGATGTAAGGACAGTTTGTGGCAGAAGAGACTGACAAAAGAAAACACACATGAGCATTGTCGTAGCGTTATGGAACGGACAAAAACACAAACGTGAGGGGGAAGAGTGATGGATGAGGCTATGAAAGGTTGACCACTGCGGCCCAGTGAATATATGTAGGTTCCGTTAAAGTAGAGCTGCAGAGAATTTGGGTTTAAAATACCTCAAACAGAAACGTTTGCAGACAAGAAAAGAAGAGCAAAATAACACTTTGTGCAGCTGTCAGTCAATCATTCACTGATGCGAATTCACGTCAACAACAAAGTGAGACGTCATGTTGTCTCCTCACACTTCTCAGTGCTTTAGAACTAAAACATGTCTTTACGCCTACGCTGCTTGGAGCTCCCCGGAATTCCGATACAAAAGACTGACAGGATATCCTAAATGGAGAAACATTCCAACAACACACTCTAACCTCCACCAAGGAGGTTATGTTTTCTTTGGATCATTTCTTTGGCTGACATGCCGACATTTTTTGATATCGAAGTCAACTTTTTGTTTTGTTGATGTTTTTTCTTTTCAATGATCCAAAATTCCAGAAAGCTTCCAGAAACTCTCCATAGAAAGTTTAGATGGGACCTTGTACCTTCCTGTAATAACTTCAATCTTACTTGACTCGCCCTGCAGTAAATTGTGTGCATATCAATATTTTCTTGACTTTTGGTTAAATCAGATTACTTTAAACAGTATTATGTAGCAACATGTTTTTTGTTTTTTCAAACCAAATTTAAGATAACTAACATGTAATTAACACATTTTCAGTATATTTATTCACATTCATTCCAGCAAATTGCTATTTGTTCTTATTGATTCATACGTACAAATTCAATTGATCAACTTTTAATCTTCCAGGAATGTTCCAACGCTTAAAACTCAGGCCAGGCTGTCGTTTGTCGTTCTCACGTAGGACGTTAATAGTTTTAACCAGATCTAGAGGTGTACTGGCATTAGAGTATGTAAAAGTGTCTGAAACTGCATTATGACATTTTGTCTCCCTCGTCAACAAGATTACACTCACTTGCAATCACTATGACACATATTGTGTTGAACGCTCAGGCTCAAAGGAGTCCTTATACAAAGGATGAGAACGCAAGTCATCTCTCTGGGTTCTGGCAACATGTGATTCCCACCATATTTCATAGATGAAACAATCTATTAGTGAAAGAAAAAAGTATGCATTGCATTAAAAGCTCCAGATGTGTGGAGCATTATCTTAATCATGAATAGTGCTTAACACATTTATTAGACCACCTGCCACAGAAATGAGAAGAGACCATCCAATATAATCAATATTGGGGCTCCTTCATTTTCACTGCTCTCACCGTTTTCAGCATGTTGAACAGGAATGAGGATGTACTGTTCATACATGTTATATTTTTAAACACTGTTTCAAGTGAATTTGACTACTCCACCAAAAGCATATTGCTCGCTATGATGCCTGCTAGCCAAACGCTGAGCTGCACTGTACATGTTTAGAGAGTAAACTAGTGACTAGAGCACGGGTGAGTAACATTTCCTGTTGTTTACCTAATAAGTTCCATGTTGGATCTTGGTATGCCTCTGTATTGTACCCCCCCAAAAAACTGAATACAAAAACAACAACTTCTTACAAGCTGTCTTTGACCCACCTAAAATGGGGTCGCAACCCACTAGTTGAGAATAACTGCTTTATGTGGTGGTCTACTAAATTTGTTAAGGAGGAAGTCAACGCAAATAGTTGAAATAAGGTATTCTGATAAATATTGCGTTTATAGATTAAGAGTTAATCCACTTGTTTTTAACCAATCTCTGGGGGCGGCTCAGCTTCAGAAAACAGGTCAGCCGTGATTGGTCATTACCTGAGCCCTGAGTAGTTGTGATGTTATTTTCAGTCAACAGAAGGCAAAATGGCCGCCCCCTGAGATGGCTAAAAACGGGTGGATTTTGCTGCTTAATTTATATTCCACAATTGCAAAATTAATCAGAATGCCGTGTTTCAACTAGTGGGCCTGCTGGGAACATATCCTGAAAAAAATATGTTTGGGTAAATTTCCTCCTTAAGCACTTTCGTCTATTGTATAATGATCAGAGCTTGGCAGTCCGACCTGGGGGCGACACGTTTTTAAAAAAGGGTCAGATTAAGCAAAGGCGGAGTTGGATTTTAGTCCGGCCCACTAATCGTCCCTCATGCGTGTGACGTGGGCGCAAGGCGGCCAAAGTTCCTCTCAAACTACTCTGCGAAATGGGCAAACGACAAAACTCCAAACGCGCCGACGGAATGCAAGGACGGAAGCGCTTTAAAAGGACGAGGACGGACGGGGTCAGAGGATGATAGTTTTTATGAATAAGGACGGAGGGACGAGCACGGAAGGGTACGCAGGTCGCCGATGGAGGACGGACTGGCAAAAAGGGTCACGTGCCCAGCTCTGATAATTATTATTACATTAAATAAGGTGCTTGATATGAAGGCACAGAAACATCAACAAATGACACCTTGTCCTAGATAAACATGTGCCCCCTCACTCATTGTCCCCCCATTCCACCTCGGGCTCATCGTCCAGCCTGAGGATGAGGTAGGAGAGCAGCTGAAAGAGGTTCTGCCACAGCAGCACGGCCACGTAAAAGTAAATGTCGCTTACGTCCGTCTGGCATATGTCGCCGGCGTAGCTCATGTCGCATACGCACAGGAACTTGTTGATCAGGTTGCGGCAGTAGCCTCCGTTCAGACACGGGTTGGATTTACACTCGTCCACCTCCATCTCACACCTGTAGCCACACATAGCGATGGAGAAAACATTCAGCAAACATTCTTGTTTATATTTTATTTCTTCATTATGAAACATCATGAAAGCACTCCGCTGCAAGTATTGTTATACTGTATATATTATAGTATACTGTAGAGGTAAAAATAACAACAGGTGTTCATTTTGAGTTGTGTGTCAATGCCGATGCTAAGCTAACGTCCATGACATTGGACCCTGCTAACATGGCCTCCACCTTGGTGTGTTTGTTACCCTCTAGTCTACTTTAAATCTGTTGATCTATGACAAGAGAGCAGCACAACCCGGAAACATGTGACCAGTCTCTGTCTCTGTTGATGGCCGCTTACCGGCACTGTGACAAATTGCGGCCAATTCTGGAACTTAAACTCTGGACTTGAACTGCTACTTCAGAAAGGGTTATTTTATGTAGCCCGGACACTATTTTCTGTGTGTTGAATCCGAGGTCTGTTGGTTCCAGGTCGGTTAAATTGAGGTTCCACTGTACTTGTACGGTTTCCTTTGCTACATACAATGCGGCCGTTTACATTCACTTCTGTGTACTGTAATTATTTATGTGGAGTTGCTGGAGCAGGTAACGACCAATCACGCCTCAGCTTTAGAAAACAGGCGAGCTGTGATTGGTCTTTCCCTAAGCCCTGGGTAGTTGTGATGTCATTTTCAGTCCACAGAAGTGACAAAATGGCCGCCCCCAGAGATGGCTAAAAACGAGTGGATTAACTCTTATTCCACAAACGCAATATTAATCAGAATGCCGTGTTTCAACTCGTGGGCCTGCTGGGAAAATGAAAAAAATATGTTTGGGTTGATTTCCACTTTAATGTTTTTCTTTTCCCATTCATAAAATGAGATGAGATGCACCTGTTAGTAAATAGACAGACTTTAGTAATACATGGTGCCTCATTGAAATGGAAAGGGTCTGCATTAAACACTGACTGTTAAACTACTGTAAGTAGCAACTGTTTGTTCATGATTTACATTGAGTTTTATAATTTCGTTTCAAACTTATTAAGGCTTTATTGTTGTAACCTTATTGTAATTCACGACAAATTCCAAGGTGGTGTCCGTCATACCGGTGTCCAGCGAAGCCAGGCGGGCAGGCACATGACAACTCGCGCTCAGTGCAGTTGCCACCATTGAAGCATGTGTAGTTTTTGATGTCATTTCCACACACCGACACAGGAAGCTTGGGCCGCCTAGGAAAGGACATGGAGATTAAAAACTCCTATCAAACACTTTGTTGTCAAATGTATCAGCCAACAAAACAGTCATGTGGGACTACTCGTATTATTTGATTCCGTTTTGTAACACACCGGAGAGGCAAAAGATGCTTACAAAACCCGACCAGTGTAATCAGAATATCTACCTCGAGAAATGACACGAAATCTCATGCGTAGGAAAGAAAAGGCCAAACATTCCCTCATGGAGCAGTCAAAATATCTTTGGGTAATGTAGAATTCATCCCTAAATAAAAAAATTCAAGCATTTATTTTTTCCTGCCTTCTTTTGACAAACACACAACTTTGGGACAACAACAATCATTTTCAAACCACAGCTGTCACTCATTCTAGGCTGTGGGTATGCGTTTTTAAACAAACACTGGCGGAGGCAGTGATAATATTAGCTTTGCTTGGTGTTTTGTTGAAAAAAAATAAAATAAAAAAAAGAGATGTTGAGCATGACATTTGTGGAAACAAAAGAGGAAACAAACAGGGAGCACCTGAGAAAAGGGTAAAAGAAAAAAAATAATACTTACATATTTCTGACAACAATGTACCAAGGAATTTCTTCAACCCGTTCACTGGAGAGAAACACAAGGAGAGATGGGGGAAGGCGGTGGAAAGCGACACAAACAAAACAAAGTCATTTTGATGAAAACTTTACAGCGCGGATGTTCCCAGTGAAGGGAGACGTGTGGCTTCACTTGTCGGGTGGCTTGCTTGCAAAGGTTCTAGTGCACGGGGAGAAAAAAAAAAATGCAAGGAGCTGCGTGTTTATGGAATAAATGGTTGGCGGCGTTCCCCTGCCTGTTCTCCGAGGCAAACAGGAGATGAGAGGGAAAGAAAGTGCCGCCGTACCAGTGAGACACCGCAGCAGACGGAGGCCTTTTCTGGCTGACACTAGAATAGAAATTCATCTTCAGATGAGCTCGCTGCAGGCGTAGGCAGCGATGGAGGAACATTAGCATGTGTAGCATCTTGTCTGTCTCACGGTGCCGTCCCTCGTCTGAGCAATTTAGCATCGTTTATATGTGCTTGCTAACTAACCATGCTCCCAAAACTGTTCAGATAGTGACAAAAGTCGCCTTCACACGATGAAATGTTTGCATCACATCAACAATGATGCGAGGGAAAATATCACGGGACACAATTGAATGAAATCCAATACAAGAGCTGTAGCAAAAATTTGCAATACTGATTTAAAAGTATTGCTTTTGATTGACGCAGTCAGAGATGTACTCATTAGGCAATATGTTTACTCAGTCAAAGAGGTTTTCATTACCTTTTTGAGGTTTATTATACCAAAAGGACTTAATTTTGTAGATGAGTACAGCATGCATTTCTTATGTTAACTTTGTAAAACACGATTATTAGTCAAGCTTTTTCTTCATTCATTAATAATAGAATAATAACTAAATCAAGTGGCACATTTTTGGCATATTCAGGAGGTACATATAGTACACAGGTGTCGAACGTAAGGCCCGGGGGCCAAATCCGGCCCGCGACATCATTTTATGTGTCTCGCGAAGACAAATCATGTGTGTTGACTTGACATGTTTTTTTGAAATTGTCTTCACAACATATTATCTATTTCAAGCATTTGTTACCAATCCTTCATTTAAAATACATTGAAAAATATTTGAACAAACTATTTACTGGCTTCTGATTTCAAAACTAGTGATCCATCAATTAAAGTAAAAGTAAGTAAGTCAAGTAAAATCCACCCGGCGGCAGCCATTTTGTCACTTTTTGTCGACTGAAAATGGCATCCGAGTTGCTCAGGGCTCGGGTAACAACCAATCACGGCTCAGCTTCAGAAAACAGCTGAGGTTCAGAAAACAGCTGAGCCGTGATTGGTTGTTACCTGAGCCCCGAGCAACTATGATGTCATTCTCAGTCGACAGCAAGTGACAAAATGGCCACCCCCTGAGGTAGCTAAAAAGGGGTGGATTTTGCTTCTTTAATCATATTCAACATACACAATTACAATCAGAATGCCGTGTTTAGACTAGTGGGGCTGCATACAGCATTTATGAAATACAATGACTCTTGTTTTGGATCTCACACAATCGTGCTGGTGTACCTAAGGAGGAACTAGTGAATAAACAACTGTATTGATGTATTCTTTATTCTACCAGGCGGAACTTACTTGCAGAGAGGTCCTGTGTAGTTATCAGGGCACAGACAGGCATACCTGTCAGGTCCATGCAAGCAGGTGCCTCCATGTGCACACAGGTGATTTTCACAGATGTCAACCTCTTCCTCACAGTCCAGTCCTATGTATCCAAGTTCGCAAGAGCACTCGTAGGTCAGCCCGTTGATGCTGCAGTTGCCGTGGATACAAGGACTGGAGGCGCAAGTGTCGGTGAAGAAGCCACAATGCCTCCCTGCCCAGCCCTCAGCACAGCTGCAGTTGTAGTAGTTAAATAAGTCCTGGCACTCCCCTCCATTCAAGCACGGATTGGGCGTACACACAGATGCCCCGCTGCAACCGACCCGCGGAGGATTGAGTGACGTCTGGATGAATTTCTCCTCCTGCAAACGTGGAAGGTTCACCTGAGAAGAGCTGAAGTAAGGCAGCGCAATCCCGCCCATCTCCACTGTGCCGAGGCACCCTGCCAGCGACCACCCAACGTCAGGGGCCAAACCTCCCAGGAAGATGTCTACTCCCTCCCTGAGGAAGTCCAGGTTGCCCCCGTGACCGCTGGAGGTGACGGCTTCATCTACTTCATCGTCCACCACCAGAGTCCACTGCGACATATTAGCCCACGGTGCATTCATGAACAAGTGGACGTTGTGCCACTCGCCATCACTGACAGATCTCATGCTGTTGAGGCTGACTGTGGACTCTCCTCGCTTGTCTTCCTCCACCCCTCCTGCGTCTCTGGTGGAGCTCTGAAGCTCCACGAAGACGAAGCCATCCTGGACAGAGAGGGTGACGAAGGCAGAGTCCTTCTCCGCATGGAGGATGGCTGCACTCCGTTTCCGAGTGCGCAAGTTCACAGAGAGGTTGGTTAGGTTGCGGGATATGTGACCATTTCCTTGATAGACCAGCACGGTGCTGTCATTCAGGAAAGTGGCATTGGAGTAACCTAGGAGGGCATGAAAAGTCGTATGAGCTACGACATGCACTTAAAAACACCTCACTTGTTTTGTTGTCAGCACCTTTGTCCGGCCTAATGGCGTCTCCATCAATCAGCTTTTTTGTTCCATTCAAGTCTTAGACCAGTTGTGACTTGTCTCGTTAAGTCTACGCCTGTATATGCTACGGGTCAGGCCAGTTAATTGAGCGTTTTCCTCTCTTCCAATCAAAGTCAGCAAAGCCCCGATTATCAAATGTGTCGCTGAAAGACTACGCTGCGTGGCTGGAGTTACTTTCCTTCCAGATCTGCTTGGAAAATGGTCTGGCCCACCAATTACAAAACATATCTATATGTAACTCACTATTTTCAGTGGGTGTGGTCAGGTCAACACCGAGTTTGGCCGATCCACTTACCACGTGATTCTGACATGAAACGGCATGGTGCCTGCTGTTTTTTTTTGTGTTTTTTTGCATGTTTTTGTTTTGCAAAAGAGCAGCAGCAGAACAAAACAGCCAAGATTCAAACCGCCTAACCTTCGGTCACCGGGTAGCCTGCTCTGTGAACTGAGCCACAGTTGCCCAGCAGGACCAGCATGTTGCTGGGGCCCTGCCAGGAACTGGTGACCAGCTGGAGTTGTGCTGGTGTCACCAGCTACCAGCAAGGCAACAACCGCATGTTGGTGTTGCTGGGTGGCTTTGGATCAGTTGCTAGAGACACCAGTCACCAATGGTTCAGTTGGTGACACCAGCAAGACCAGCACCAAAACACAACAGCACCATGCTATGTTGTTTTTTTTGTTTTTGTATGTTTTTTTTTTTAGCCGGGATAACCAATTAGGAAGCTTTTTGAAGCTTGCCCGGTTTCTGGATATAAATAGAGAAGCAACCGGTTGTTTTGAGTATTAGTATAATGTGTCTCCCAAGTCATTCACTAAAATAACAATGACAAGGTGAATAGTTTGCAACCACAGGGCAGTTATCAGACAAGCTAACAGTTTGCCAACTATTTCTATTTCTTCTCTACCAATACACTTTCTTCATTGTATTTTCCTACAGTCTTGATGCCCTGTAGCACCGTGCCACCACTCAAAGGTCAATCTTGGTATTATGACATAAGTCTGCTTAGGCGAAATAAGACCACGCTTGCCATTTTTTTTCCTTGTTGTGCATGAAGTCTCTCGCATTTCTCTCGCGGAATCACAGTGTCGCATTGCAGTTGTTTTTTTCATGTTTGTTGTGGAAGGCTACTTGCGCAACGGACTTGAATTTTAATGTTCGCTATTCAAATGATGATTCACTCAAAACCCATTTCAAGCAAACTACATGCAATTCATGTGTAAAGTGGTATTCATTAGTTGTGGTAGTAGTAACTAGTTACTCAAGTGAATTAACACTTATGGGGTTCACTTACAGGGCAAAGGATTAATAATACGGGTTCAAGCCAATCCTACTTTAGTACTTCTTGGAGTAGGGTGTGGGTGGATTGAGGTTGCTAAGCAAGTAAGTATGTTATATGATCGGACCCCAGAGACAAGTCAAAGGTTATATACTTTATTGTAAGATGAATAGTATTATGATGGAGTGTAGGAATTGTCATTACATTTTTCTAGGAAATCATGCTTAGCTGAAAGGTCGCAATTACAAAATAACTGTTATAGATATTAGATATTAACTTCACATTTTCCCCTAATGTAGTGGGAGAGAGAGACCAGGCTGGGCTTCCAATAGCGAAAATCCATGTATAATTGGCGCCTATTGAAATGCATTGGAAAATAAAAACAATTCAACTCAATAAATTCTGCCCAGAATCCTGATAAACATTCAATATGAGTTCCCCCCCCCCCACACACACACACACAAAAAAAAAGGAGGAGGGGGGGGGGCAAAACAAAAAAAATTGAAAAATATAAAAACAAGTCAGTAAATATGCAAATCCACAAGTGATGAACTGTGAGTATGTGGGGGTCCACTCTATTGTGGATTTTCCCACAATGAGACAAACACATGATCATCCAACTCTGTTTTCATAACATATGCAACAAACAAATACAGCCAACAATGGAAAATCCGATCCAAAGTCCGAAACCTTTCAATGAATTAGTGACTCACCAGACAATTGATTAGTTACACCTCATCCCCCTCTAATGTATCGCAACGATTTAATTTGATTGACACTGTCAGAGAGGTATTAATGTAACAATATCTTTATCATTGGAATTGGAGTTGTGTATGCCGGCTGCACATCATACTAAGAGCTGTTTATAACATTTTGAGTCTAATGTTGTGGCATGTGAGTACAGTACACAAAATCACTTAACTGTTTTTGCATGGAAATGGAATAAATCTTAGCATCTGACTGATGGCTTTACTTACATTCATACCCTTGGTTGAGTATCTTGCACTCAGCGTCCGCAGGGCACGGAGACAGTTCGCACCATCTGACATCTTCACAATGCCGCCCTGCTGTGCTGGGTGGGCACGTGCAGGTGAAATCGTCCCACATGTTGTAGCAAATCCCCCCGTTTAGACAAGGGTTCCTCTGAAGAAGAGACAATGATAAAAGTAGGGTCCTGTCAGATCATTTGGAAACCTTTGTATTCATTATGAAATCCAACTGCAGTACTGTATGCGTGTACCTTGAATTACGAGTTACAAGCTCATAACTCAATTTGCTCATATAACAAGTCAATATGCCCAACTGGAGTAAACTGAAATTCCATCAATCCGGAACAGACATCAAGCTCACTCTCCTAAAAGTTGTTTGAACAAAGAAAAACCTAATAAAAAAGTATGAGAGAAAAAAAAAGGGTTTTAAAAAGCCTAACCTACCTTCGGACAAGCTGGGATTCACAACATAATGTGCCTATGCTATGTGCCTTTAATGGGCATGGCCTCGTGTGTGACATCAGTAACGTGGCTGGTTGGTCTCTGTGTGAGCGTCTGGCTGTGAGTCTCGGCCGACTGCATTGCTGCTTTCAAGTGTTCTCATTTTGTATTTATGCGTTTATCTGAATCATATCTGAAGCTAGCTCAAACTCAAAATTCTAGCTCACAACACATAACAGAAAAAAAAATCAAGCAGCTTATAACTAAAAACAAAAACAAAAACAAAACCCCACTAGTTGGGTTTAATAGGGACTAGGCCAGTACGCGAATAGCCAAAATCGCAAACTTTTTTCCAAAAATATTGATGAAGATTCAATGTACGTTTTCAATGAAAAATCGGAGGGTAGTTAGGGGAACAAAATTGTTTTGAAATGTTGTTTTTTTTAAGCTAAGTCATGATTTGTCATTACCTGAGCCCTGAGCAACTGTGATGTCATTTTCAATGAACAGAAAGTAGCAAAATGGCCATCCACTGAGATTTACAAAAACAGGTGGATTTTGCTGCACACATATTACACAAATGCAATATCAATCAGAATGCTGTGTTTCGACCGATGGAGCTGCATAGAACATATTATTGTAAAGCCCATTTTTGGGGTTGACTTCCTCTTTAATTAAGTCAAGATCCAACAGCCCTGTACATCTATTTAGCAGCGAGTCTAAATTTAAAAAGCACAGCTAATGAAAGGGGTAAAAAGGAGTTCAGGTGGTCCACTTACACTGCAAATGTTGTCTCCAGAGCAGCCAGCAGTCACATTCTCCATGAGTTGCAAAGGGAAGGTTGTCACTGAAGTGTCCAAACCAAAAAATTGCAGCCTCCTGTCATTTATCCGCAGGTCTTGGATGCATCCTTTAAAATGTCCCCCCCAAACTGCAGTAGCATCGCTCTCCAGCAGTCCTCCAACATAGACAGTGTCTCCCGCTAGAACCCCATCACTCCTGACCTCCACCTCTGCTTGTTTGTGAGCTTCCACCTGCAGCGTCATTATACCCTTCGCCACCTCCACGTTCACAAAGTGAACTTCCCCGTCATTGAGCGCACTGTCTCCCCTCAGGCTCTTGACGTTCCCGAGCTGAGCCGTGACCAGGCCGTCCTCCAGCCACACGTGCAGGTACTGCGTGCGCCTGTTGCCCACAGCAAGCAGGAGGCCGCCGGGCTTCCGTGTGCGCAGGAAGAGAGAGATTGAGAGGCCCCGACCCAGGTCATCTGTGACGTTGAAGGCAGCGTAACTGAGTGAGTCCTCGCTCCCAAAGCGTGCATTCACATGTTCTGAAGGTGAGGAAAAGGACAAGACAAATTGTACCTTAGTATAGTACGTAATTGTACTGGTGAGCCGAAATGGCCGGAAAGACCTACATTTCTAACCTAAATGCTAACATTTGTTCTTTTACAGCAAATTGTACTAATACACGCCCGACAGTACATTCGCTTGCTTTTGTAGTGTTTCTTTTGGGTTTCTTTTTGTTTTTTGTGTGTGTGTGGGTGGGGGGGGGTGGGGGGGCAATCAGGTAGTTCTGAGGGAGATTCACAATCCGAAATCACAATCTTCATTCCCACTCAGATTGAATGTCCACTTGCCTCATTGGGATTCCTCCCCCTCCCCCATTTGGATGCCTGGAGACATGGCCAATTACCAAGCCCCCACCGCCACTGTACAAGGATACTTCAACAGTTGCCACAGGCAAGTGTGGAATGATCCAGAAAACCTTCAGCTGAGAGATTAGCACTCTATTACCCAAGCATGTTGCAAAACGTAGAGCTACTTATAAAGTGACCAAGTCTAAAGATATACCTTCTTTATTTATAAATGTACTTGTTTATATCGCTGGCGTCGGGGCAAAACCTTGTACCTTCAAATTACGTAGTCACTTTTCAGGAGACACCAAAAATGGCAAGTATCTTCAACCATTTGCATCGTGAAGGAGAGCAAGCCTTTTCCAACACTTTAAATTGGTCATTAATGTGTAAAAATAACACCCGCGTGTGGAATGACCAATGGTGTCGATTTTTGCAAAAAATATGAAATTCAAATTATGAGATTTTGGCCCAACGCCAACTATATGTACAATAAAACTGTGAGGGATGAGTTAGTGCCATGACAGCTACCGACACGGGCACCCCATTTTTACTGGTTGCAATGATACCTCAATAGAGCCATTTGCTTGCAACAGAAAATAATGCAATGACACTTTCAAAGCGCTGGACTGCCTGTCACCGTCAAAACCATTGTGCCACTGATTCTTATGAGAATCAGAATCAGAATCATTTATTAATGGCCACACAACAGAGTTGGTGGAATTTGTTTTCAGTACAGCAGCAAGGCTCACATTTCTCCTGTGTCAGTTCCATCATCACCACCAAAAACATCAAGAATAGTCACATTCATGTTAGTGTACAGGTTACATCAAGACGACGATAGATTTAAAGTCCTCACGGCTGTTGGGAAAAAAATGTTCTTTGTTGTCTTTGTTGTGATGGACCTGTAGCGTCTCCCTGAGGGCATCTGTGTGAACAGGTGGCGAGCGGGGTGTGTGTGATCTGAAATTATTCTTACTGCTCGCTGTGTGATGCGTCTTCGGTACAGAGTGTCTATGGATGGGAGTGTGCGACCAATAATTTTGGAGGATTTGTTGATGATGCGTTGAAGTTTAGACCGAGAGTGACTGTCCAAATTACCATACCAGACTATTATTGCTGAGGTGAGGATACTTTCAATTATGGCTGTGTAGAACTGAAGGATGAGATTTTGCCGAATGTTGTCTGAGGAAAAACAGTCTCTCGTTGGCCTTTTTATATGTGTGGCCTTTTGTTTTTGATGGATTGAGCTGAAGGTTGTTGTTCTGGCACCAAGTGACTGCTTGTTCCACCTGCTCCCGGTAATGTTTTTCGTTATTGTTGGTGATGAGTCCAATTATTGTGGTGTCATCTGCATATCTGAGGATTGAGACGGAACTGTGTGATGATGTGAGTGTGTTTGTGTATAGTGAGAACAACCAGGGCAGTGCAACCGAATGAAAATGAAAACAGCAAATCCTGTTAAAATACAACGATGCGACATGCAAATACAGTATTGTTTGTCATTGTACGGATGAGAGCTACGGTAATTCTAATATTTTGGTTGACAAATTTAGCTAGTTAAAAGAGCCACACTAGTCAACACATTGTTCCCGTAAGTAAGGCTTAGTGGTTAGCACGTCTATCTCACCATTCTGAGGACAGGGATTCAAAATGAACCTGTGTGACGTTTACATGCTCTCCACATTCCACGTATGGGTTTTTTGGAGGCGTCCTCCCACATTCCCCTGACCCGTATATGTGGGAATGTGAGTGTGAATGGCTGTTTGCCTACATGTACCCTGAGATTGGCTGACAACCAGTCCAAGTTGTACCCTGCCTGTCGCCCCAAATCAGCTGGGCTAAACTCCATCTCAACTGCGATCCTAATGAGGACAAATGCTGTAGAAAATGGCTGGCTGGCTGGATGGAGGACAGTGTCAGTGCATTGAATTTGCTTGCAACAAAGATATCTCTCACAAAAGTAGCCAAACTGAAAAGTGACAGGAAGAGAAAAACTTGCAACCAGTAGCCTGCATGCTGTATGCATGTACAACGTCAGCGTTTTCCGATATGGGCTGTTCCCCTTTCATATATGCCAAGTCGGACAATTATAACACATGCATGTTAGACATGCTGCCCGCACAAAACACTTCGTAGATGGTGATGTGAGCATGTGAGTGGGTGTTCCCATCAGAGAGTGTGATCACTAATCTGCTTTTCTAGACTCAAGGGCCTATAGATGTCCTCTGAGGAAGAATTTGACCATTCAATACACCAAAGTGCAACAAAAGTTTAACATTAAGGCTGTTGAACTATGTGTTTCCCCTCATGAACTCCTAGATGTTTGGATTACAGCTCTTCATTGTCAGGTGAGTAATTCGTCATTGGCTTGCATGATATCCGAATGTCCAAAATAGAAACCCTTTTAATCCAGTGAGTCATATCAGAATATCTCTTCCAAGAGCCTTCACTGTGGTTTTTGGTTGGCCCCCATTGTTACGCTCTTGTCCACTAAACAATGTAACCCATAACTCAGTTAATCTGATTACTTTGAAATATGTGGAAATGTTTTTTTGCACTAACAAGTGATTTTAACAAACCGAATTGTCGATCTGCACAATATTACACACACGCACTTGCGCATTGACAAAGAAAATTATGCTACTTTGAAGAGTCTTTTAAAGCGCTCGTTTTCCACTGTTTTAATGGGAATCATGTCCTCAGCAAGGTAATGAGTCACTGCCTCAGTTACTTCTTTACACTGCTTGCTTGTTTTTTCATATGGAGTGCCTTTAAATGACTGTGTTACCGTGGGTTGTGTTAGCTTGGAGCTAGCGGCTGCCTCTGGCTACCATGTGTCTGATCTCCGTTTGCTTTGGTTGTCGGCGCCGACGCCCGAACCGAGTCTCTGCAAATTTTGCAAATAACTGGTTTGCGCTTTCTCCTCCGAGGAAAAGCCAAACCAAATCGACACTGTGGATGTGGAGTTTCTTTTCGGGACCAACTCTGCTTCGTGGTGACTTTCCGCTATAGCCTCCCGCTATACAAAGAAACAGGGGGGGCGGGGAGTGTCACGTACGGTGCGTGCTGTGATTGGTTGGTCGAGTATACGCGTCAGCGGCTTTGCGCCGCCATAGAGCTTAACTGTTTAGAATGTGCCATGTAGACGATCAAACGATCTTTCGGCTTTATGAGATCATGAACACTTTAAACCGCTTAACGATCTAATATCGTCATATCACCCACCCCTAGCTCTCATGTACACTACTACTACTGAATTGCTATCATGCATTGACTGAAACACTTGCAAAGTAGCGTCTATGAGTAGCGTGTATGAATGTTTAAGTAGTATATGTGAGGAAAAAAAAAATGTAGTGTGAGTGTGTATTAGTCTTCCGCTTTTTTTTTAATTTATGCAGTGTGTATGAGAGATAATCCTGAATTACATCCCTGATGACCCCCCCATGTAAAAACATACCATTTTCACAGTCTTGGCCCTCATAAGGCCTTGGACACTGGCACTGGTAGCTCTGCCACAAGTTGACACACAGGCCGTTGTTTTGGCAAGGCACATCCAAGCAGCGGTCACGATGGCTGCAGCCAGGGGACACGTTCACAGCAGAGTCGCTCAGCCACTCCTCGGGGACAATCAGTTGCCAGTCCACCAAGACATCCCGCATGCAACCAATGAATGGCGGAATTGAGGAGTCCTCGCTGGAGTCCTTTCGCACCCCTCCGATGAAAGTGTTCTGAGGGCGCGACACCAGGCCATCCGCGTTATTCTGGACCGGAGCCACCTTGTAGCATGGTTGCCTCTCACATTGTGCCGCATCATTCAAGAGTCTCAGACTCAGCACCTGGTTTGTGAGCACCGCCTCTACAGTATGCCACTCTCCATCAGTGACTGCATGGGACAGCTCCAAAGCCCCGATTCGACCCTGTTGCAGCCCGGCGGCAGCTTGCCTTCTAAGTGTGAGGTGAAACTGCCCCGCTTTCAGCTCCAGGCACAGCAGCAGGCCCCTGATGCTCCGCTGGAACAATATAGCCCTGGGCAGAGCAGTCTTGAAGCTGAGGGTGATATTGCAAGACATCTCAGCATCCACAAATGGGCTCTGTAGCAGAAGGTGGCCACTACGTTCAAATGAGAAGGTGGTGGGGGTCTTGCAGAGGGGGCCGGTGTGTCCGGGCGAGCAGGAGCACGTGTAGCCGTGAGTTCCATCCAGCAGGAAGGGGTTGCAGGAGCCTTGGTTCTGGCACTCGTGGCTGTCACAGCCCACCAGCCTCACATCGCAGTTTGCGCCTCCATACAGGTAGCCTTTGCTACGCCGTTTGCTGCAGTGACATGTGTACCCCTCATCATGGTTCTCACACCTCCCCCCATTCAAGCACGGGCTGGCATCACAGTGGTCTATCAGCTCCTGGCAGAGGGAACCTGTGGAATGAATTCAATCACAGCAATTTAGCAGTTAAAACATGGACAGTATCACTACAATGTAAACAAAAGGAGACTATTTTCCTGCAACATGGTATTTTTGGGGGATCATTTCAAAGGGGTTAAGGACTCAGGGCCAGAGTATTATCTTCAATATTTCCTAAAATAATGGCCTATGTCATTTTTTCATTTTTTCTTCGGAAAACACGAAAAACTGAACCAAAGGATGTAGCTGATTTTTTAACAGAGGTGGCCAGCATCCTAAGGAGATTTTAATGGCAAAAAAGAAAAAAAGATCTTCAGCTATGACTTGGGCTATTGTTGAGAGTGACGATACAGCTTTTGTAAAAAAAATAAACAAGCAAGCACACAAAACCATTTACTGCAAAACTTGCCAACTTTTCTACTAAATTTAGAACATTTTGTACAAAATTCTACTAAATCAGTCAGACCAGGTGAAACTCAGTAAATATTGAGTAGATATTGTGACCTTGTCTGATGACTGGAAAACACACCTATAGCCATTCAAATGTCACACACACAAAAAGTACTTTTCTAGAATGGTATATTTTTAAAAGGGCTATTTTCAGCCACAAAATACTGTAAGCTAAATAGAATAGAAATATTCCCCTCATGTTAAACAGTAAATCACACGTATAGTAATATGTCGAGTACAAGTTACAGTACACGGGTAGAAAAAGTATATTAAACATTTGGACTTTTGTTTAATCATACTCTTTGTTTGACTTAACACAGACTCCTCTGAAAGTGATTATATGGATCTAGAAAACAATGGCATCTGTGTTTCAACCAGTTCTCCATGTTGACGTTCATTTCTTCACATTACCCAGAATAGCCACTTAACAAGCCCATGAGATTACTTAACTCTCCTATGATCTGTATTATCCTCTAAACATTGTTTCTCTTAAATGTGTTTCCAGACTTACAATTATATATTTTTAAAAAACAGTCATTGCCCAGCAGCCATAGCACTTTCTAGAGAGAGAAAAAAAACAGGTGAATAGTCACTACAAAGCACTCCACCCACTTATTCTTGTTACCTGATCCAAGCAACAGAATTGCCCATATCCATGGTGTGTGTATCCGCATCATGGCGTCACTCTTCCCCCAGAGATGCCCCAAATTTGTCTAAGTGCACCATATTAGTGTGAGTGGGCACAGGCATTCACAATGGAGTTCTGCTCCTTGTCTGCTGCAAGGCAGGCGTCGTGCAAGGCAGAATAGGTGGGGACCAGCAAAGCCAGATCCTGGGGATTACACTAATGCTATTTGGCCACCTTCCTGAGTCAGTGCCACTGCAGGCAGGGAGTCCATTTTAGAACATACCGTAACACTATCCATGGCAGCTCACTGACTAACTTACTGTCATTGCAAAATCAAGTCTTGTGTAAGTCGGAATAAAACTAATCTGCTTTTGTAACCCAAAAGTAATACTCAAGGCGCATGCCGGTAAACAAGTCTGTGAACAGTGCACCAACTTTATCCTGTCGGTATTTATCAAATTATTGCATCTACTATTGTCCACCGCAGTCCCACACAGTGTAAATATGTGACATACAGTATTTAATGTTATTGTTAAGGTTTGTAATGCTTTTTTTTCTACCTTTCTAAAGCATTATGCATCCAAAGTGTTTTTACATAACCCAATGGTTATCTCATCCCTTACCCTATGGACACACTGTTTATTGTTACAACACAACTCTTAGGTACTGTATGTGTCAGCATAGGTTGCAAAAGGCTCACATACCAGTGACACCATCAGTGAAACCCGTTGACATGCTGAAATAATTGCAGTGGATTCATCAGAATAGACTACCTGTTGTTCCTGGAGGACAGCTGCAGATGTAGCCTGCAGCGCGATGTGGGTCGTAGCGTTCAGGTAGCAGTGGTTCGCTGCCAAAAAGGACCTGCCATGACCTCTCGATGCAGCGACCGCCATTAAAACACGGGTTACTGCCACACTCATTGATGTCTATTTCACATAGTGTACCTTCAAACCCTGAAATCAAGATGTAAAACATGTTTGTCATTAACAACATACAGCATCTACCGAGAGATGGGTCGAGCTTACAGTTAAACGGAGTAACCAAACTAAAACAACACAAAATAAAATTCTCAAATGCAAATGTTGCTCTACCTAGTGGGGAGATTAATAAATTTCACTTTTACAAACCCTTTAGCGCTTAGAGGGAAAAATACTACGGTTGTTTTAACATCATAACTGTATTCTGGAGGGGGAACATCAAATAATATAACTAATCTATTCCAACGTATTACAATAAAAGTACAGTACACCAGTGGAAGAGAGTAAAACTAATGAAGAAACCAATGGTGGTGAAAGTTATGAGTTGTATATTTACATATACTCTATGTATCCATGCAATAATGACAATCACCATATGAGGTTAATAGCGTCGTTTACCTGGCAAGCATTGACAGGTGTAATGACCCTGACTCTCCATACAGGTGGCACTGTTGAAACAGGGTTGAGAGTAGCATTGATGTCTCAGGCCCTCACAGTGTCTACGAGTAAAGGCTGTTTGTGAGCAGTCAAAGCTATATCTGGACACAGTTACACTGAAGGCATGAAACCAACCCTTGTATAACCAAGTGTGTAGAAAAAAACACACACATAACTCGACTATTTCTACTGGGCAATAGATTGTCAGTTCCTTGGATAGCTCACCCATTTTCTCCATCTATACACAGAGCCCCATTTTGGCATGCCTTGTCTTGGCATTCATCGATGTTGATTTCACACTGGTGTCCTTGGAAACCGGGCGGGCAGGTGCAAGTGAAGCCACCAGTGTTGCCGCGGCAACTGCCCCCATTGAGACACGGCTGTAATCGACACTCATCAATCGAGACCTCACAATTGGCCCCTGAGACAATGAAAGCAACACAGATGCCAGAGTGCAAAATGACAGGGGCTTTTATGTGGACTGGCTGTGATCAGACCTGCTTTTATGCCGCAGAAGCTTTTGTGGTCTGCGACAAAAACAAACACTCTTTTGTGTGTTACAGTCTCACTTCACTAATGCACTGTAGGTGTAAAAAATCTACACACCCCTGTTCAAATGCCAGGTTGTTGTGATGTTGTGTGATGGAAAAAATAAATTGTTATTAACTCAAAAAACAACATTTTTGACATAACCTGTACAACTCAGCTCACATGCAGTAAACTAGGAGTGTAATCACATTCAAATTGTTTGCCATCATGAAAGTATTTCAAATTAGTCCTTAATAAAGTGGAGCTGTTGTAGTAAGCTTTTCATGACTTTTTTTTTTCTTCTTTTGATTTCAAGTAGAAGTCTGAAGCTTTTGTGTTAATAATAACTTATTATTTGGAACTGTTCATAATTACCACCACCTTAACAAAGGCCCTAGTTCCAAATGAGAAAAACTGCTTCAATGCATTATACTGCCACCACCATGCTTCACTGTAGGTATGGTGTCCATTTGGTGATAAGTATTGTTGACGTTGCAACAAACAAAGCTTTTTTGTTCCATCAAATATTTAATCCCTTGGGTATCCTTCTGGCTGATAAACAAACACATTTCAAAATGTCTTTTTTTTTTATATCACAAAGACCTGGCAATTGAGCAGACTTTATATCCACTGTAAGTCAAACAAAAATGAATGTCTCACATGTAAAGTAGAAATATTAGGATTAGCAAATTTTTATCCATCCATCCATCCATTATCGATACCGCTTATCCTCACAAGGGTCGCGGGGCGTGCTGGAGCCTATCCCAGCTGTCTTCGGGCAGTAGGCGGGGGACACCCTGAACTGGTTGCCAGCCAATCGCAGGGCACACAGAGACAAACATCCGCACTCACAATCACACCTAGGGGCAATTTAGAGTATCCAATCAACTTACCATGCATGTCTTTGGAATGTGGGAGGAAACCGGAGTACCCGGAGAAAACCCACGCAGGCACGGGGAGAACATGCAAACTCCACACAGGGAGGCCGGGGGCGGGATTGAACCCACGACCTCTGAACTGTGAGGCGGACCTGCTAACCAGTCGACCACCGTGCCGCCCTGATGTTTTTATAATCACTTCAATTATTGTTGTTCACTGTTTGTGTTCACTCACCAGTGAACCCAGTGGCACATAGACAGGAGTAGCGGCCCACTCTGTCCACACAGGTGCCTCCGTTCATGCAGGGCTGGGACACACATTCATTAACATCAATCTGACAGTGAGCACCCTGGAAGCCTGGCACACAGAAGCACGCGTAGCCATCCTTGCGGCTTTGACACAAAGCTTGATTTTGGCAAGGATTTGGTGAGCACAGATCCACACCTGAAGGGCGCCCCAAAGGAGTTGTACCTATAAACACATAATAATGAGCTAGTGAACTTTCTGAAACATTATGTACAGTTATCATAAACATTATGAAAAGTATCCACACAGTAATGCAAATTTTGTCCATATCATGTTGCTAAAGAAGGTAAGCCAATTTGAAACTAACCCACTTTCATAATAAACTTTTTTATATACTGGTGTACATGATGTGTATACCTAATGAAATGGCATTGCCTGAATGTGGTTGCAATCAAGCAAATCCAGCCAAGGATTCACCATTCATCAAGTGTTCATATCCAGAGCACATACCCATATCTGTTGCTCCTTCACTTTCATCTCATCTGACACGATTAGTTGTGTTTGGAGCTCTTCAATTAAGTCATTCCTTCCCTAAAATACTAATTTGAGGATCAGCATTTGATCCTCTCTGGGGAAATATTGGACAAAAGATTTTTTTTCAGTGTATTTGTTAGAATCCCTTTTTTTTTTGTTTGTTTAATTTGAGAATATCCTTCACGCGAACATCAGGTTTTTCCCCTTGGTCAGAGCAAGAGCCCTTGTTCTCTCTGAAGGGGATCTTAAAAAAAAAAACAAAAAAAATGAACAAAATAGAAAAAAAAATATCTGTTGTTCTCAAAAGTGTGATTCTGGGCTTAAACCTGACTCAAGACCTTTTGTAATTTTTGTTAATATCCATCTTTGGATTTATGAATTAACTTTGCTTATCACATATGAAGTGGTAAAGAGCAACTTTGTCATTTGACTTGTGTCTACTGTATTGATATAACCTGACAGTGTCTGTTTCATTTTCACAAGATGATATGTATTTTTCCTCGACTCATAAAGATGAAACAAGACATTAGAATGTCCTTTGACCATCTATCAGCCACTCTGAGGAAACATGGCTCAATAACTGTATCGTCATCGTCACATCCTTCATCACGACCACATTGAAACTGGACTTCCATCAAGAAAATGTCAACAAAATTACTGATACCCTATTTTCAAAGTGAAAGTCACAATGGTCACTGAAATATACTGAAGCTGATGAAACTGTAATTTGCCGGAAATGCACATTGACGACAAGCTACAAAGCGTCTGTGTTGCTTTTCTGCATCTAGCAAAGAAAGGATGTCTTGAATCTGTGGAGGGTAAAATGGAATCTCAAGGCTATCTCGACATTCTAAAGTCAAATGTTAAATGTGTTGCCCAGTGTCAGATAGCTTGCTCTCACGAGTCCCCCAAAACACAGAGCTAAAAACACCAAAGAATGACTAGGAACAAATTGGGCCAGTGAGCCCTGATCTAAATTGTTTCAAACATCTGAGGAATGAGGAGGCACACTTCGTAAATGAAGCAGCAGGAGCAGTTTCCTCATTGTGAGCCAAAACAAGAAGCCTCATAAGAGTTAGAGAAGTAATTTGATTGCATTGCGTCAGAAGGTTGTGCAACAAAACACCAAGTTAAGTATGGTATCATTTTTGTCCAGGCCAATTGCATTCATTTTTTAAAACAAGTCTTTTTGACCGTAAAAACATTAGTTCAAGATAAATCATTTTTTTCCTCCGTAAATTTGTATTTATTACTTTTGTTGACGTTATTCAAGTGGCCATTTTTTTGTGACCAAATAGGCTCGCGATCAGATAAGCAAGTGCTGCATGCATAGATGATAAACACTGCAGGCCACTTCACAAAAATCTTGAGCACACCAAAGTAGTTATTTCATGGAGATGGAGTGGGTCTTGCATGACAACTATGGTAAAACTGCAACATTATAATGAAGCTCCAGCGTACAAATGTATGCACACAGCCACAGCTTGCAATCACCCTTCAAGTGTCCAATCATGCTGAGTGCACAACCTACGGGGAGGCTCTTGTGCGCCATGATTGGAGAAGGGCGGTTAGACTCGCAGGCAATTTGCAATCATCTCCGGAGCGGCTACATCGACTCGAGACCAGACTCCGCATGACTGTAGTATAAGGAGGCGATTTGGAATTATCCACTTACAGTGTGGAAATGAGTCACTGTCTATAACCCAAAAAGCTAACATGAAAACATTCCGTAATATATTTCAAAGCAAATTGAGACATTTGGTACTGCAATAGGCCCAGTGATGCTACTGGCTACTTTCAGTATTCCCCTGTGGCAGAGTTCAATGGATTCAGAGATTCGGAGACAGATCCAATCAACCACACATCCCCATTCCCCTCCCACAGCATGTCGTCTTTTTAAATGTAAATAGCTTCTAAGCGTCTTTGTTTCGCCCTATCTGGAGAGCCTGAAATGGCACATGTGGGACACCTGACATCTCTTTCAGCCTGTTGCATGTACGCTGACATATCTGCTTGCCCGTCTGTGTGTTTCAATGGCGATAACAACTTGGGGGGATTGCTGTGTCTCAAAGATGCATTGTGTGTCTGCCTTCTGTCCCTGCGTTGTGTTGTCCATGTATGTCAACCCATCTCTTGGGTGACTGTGCTGGTCCCCCACTGTCAGAGTCTTTTTAGTCACAACATAGGCATTGCTGTTCTTAGGGGAATCACTGTTGGCAATGATGTCATTTCACAGTCTTGCAATTGAAATTCTAATCACGCACTTGGGACAGATGCATGCAGATAATGAAGGAAACATATTTTGAAACCAAAAAAGCTAAGACGTTTCGATGGAGTAGTGATGTACCCAGCAAATGTGAGAGTCCAGTTTTCTAGGAAAATAATGCAAAACTACAGTATCCCATTGACGGTTTACCGCAATTTGAATATACTCGTACTCCGTTGACTAATTTATGTTGATATGCAGCATTTGTTAACACTCATCAATGTAGACAACAAACAGTATGCTGTTAGATGACGGAGAAGGAGAAGTCACTTACCATAGATCACAAACAGTGAAGAGAAAATTGTCCAGGCAAGTGATTTAAATCTGGAATAACGAATTACATCCATAATCGTGACAGGGAACCATCCTGCTTGTCTTATGCCTCAAAGTGTTGTCACGAGGGAGATTTCTCTGATCTGCCTGCAGGGTCTCATGTGTTGTCAACTCCAGAACCACTTCAACACGCACTTCTGCTCCCCATTGGAGCACCATCAGGAGCCTCCATCACACGTGAAATAAAGAGTGTGACGGCCAACCGCATCCAGGGAGAGGAGGGGTTGTACTAGGTAATGCTAATGGCTTTATTAAGCATTAAGGACGACGACAACAACAACTACTACTACAACTACTAACCTTACTACCACTACTACTGCTACTACTACGACAAGTGATTTTAAAATACTCAAACATGCTTTACAAGTGGAGACAAACAGCACATCACACGTTGAAATTATGAATTAAAATTAACATTATATAAACAAATAACTCTAAAGAGGTGGTTTTTAAAATTGAAGTCAACCCCCCCAAAAATCTTTGCAATATGTTCTATGCCCCTTCACTATAGTCCAACACCAGTCACGGCTCACCTGTTTTCTGAAGCTGAGCCATGATTGATCGTTATCTGAACCCTGAGCAACTGTGATGTCGTTTTCAGTTGGCAGAAGTGACAAGTGGCCCTCCCCCTGAAATGGACAAAAACGGGCGGATTTTACTGCTTAACTGATATTTCACAAACACAGTTTTAATCAGAATTCCATGTTTCGACTAGTGGGCCTGCATAGATATTCTTGTAAAGAAAATTTTGGGGTTGACTTCTGCTATATGTAGGCATTTGGTTGACAAGGCTGTAACAACTATTTCTGTATCAAAGCATTAAAAGAAAAAACAAAACAAAAAACGTATCCTTTTCTTTTGATCAGATGAGACAAATGAGGTACGCCCATTTCAATAATTAATATTACTAATCAATATTGATGGTGAAACTTGAGTGCATGCGAAAGTGAATTGGCTCGAGACGTTCCCATGCCGACGTAATCAGGAAGTTGGACCACTGAAGAGAGCAGTAACGCAGTTTGTTTTATGTTAATAGGGTTATTTAAACGTGTTCCGAGCGCGCCCATCATGTCAACGTCGGTAAGTGTGAGTTCAGCGTCAAATTCATCGAAGCCAGCGGTGGATTACACAGGTGAACAAGTCTATTATATCACAGCTAGTTTTGCAAGGAAAACATTTGGAACAACTTGATATATCACATTCATCTGGCATATGTTGATGTAAATGCAGTATGATATATTTTGTTTTATTTCAATTTTGCTTTGTATTTTGACCATCACAATAGACCCCTAAATAAATACTAATGTAGCCTCAGCGTTTACTATTCATTTAAAGATGTGATTTTTGTAGTGCACTGACACTAAGGTCATTTTACTTATAGCCAGTAAAAACTTGGATTCATTATTCTCTACACTTTACAGACTGATGTGCTCCCTCATCAACCACCTGATTTTTGTCATGTGGATGAACCTTACCTTTGTTGTATTGTGATATCGTTCCATTTATCTTTCTGAAATCAAATGACAATTTTTTGTCTGTGGCATCCAGTCCCATGTAAGAGCCAAGTGACTGTTCACACCCAAACCATCCCAGATGAGTTGCTGATCAGTCTGACCTCGACTGTCTGCAGCAATAGGAAGACACGGGGACCCAGTGCACACCATCGACAATGCAAGGTACCTTTGAGTCACAATTGTTTATATATATATATATATATATATATATATATAAGTTTTAATTCCTAAATGTATTTATTTATTTATTTCAAAGGGATTCGGATTGAGACGGCCAGATGCTGTATGGCAACACCCGCTTGGGCGCAAGAAATATACATACTTCCTGGAGCAGCCAACATCACTGACTGGTGCTGACAGGTCAGTTTTGGCAACAATACAGCTAAAGTAATGTTCTCATAAGATTGTTTAGTGGTGGTAATACTATTATATGCACAGTAACATGCAAGGTATTATTACTTGGTGTCCATGCAGGGACATTTCATTCTTGTGTGATGCCATGGTAACCCCGAGTAAGACCATGCCACTTCCTCCACTGATGAACAGAAGTGGCATCAGTGACACACAGGTTTTCTGCCTTATTGGGTCCTTCACAGCATTTGTCATTGCTATGGCTTCAGAAAAGCAAAACAGTAAAAACATGCATATCTCGCGCATAAACACAGTAGCAATGGTAAAAAGATTTTCATGCACGAATTGTGTTACATACCATAACAGAGTCTGTATCTTCTAGAAGCTGAGTGTGTCAGAAAGCTTGATTCCAGAAGAATATCGCAGTGGGAAAAACAAAGGCCTACAGGGCCTGGAGTTCTATGAAGAGTGAGCTCACCTGAATACTCACACCAGTTTAGTGTCATTGTCGTATGACAAAGTAGTTGTTTTCCAAGCATTCATGTTAGATCTCTGCCGCAGTGAATTCACAGTACAGCTACTGGATGACAAACAACAGCTCAGGGTCTTCCCTTCACTGTAAGTAATATATATATATATATATATATATATATATATATATATATATATATATATATATATATATATATATATATATATTTTTTTTTTTTGGTTTTTTTTTTTTTGTTTGTTTAATCTCAGAAGACCTAGTGGCAGATTGGAAGCTGTGCAGTTGATGAGGGCCATGGACGACCTGCTGGAGAGGACTGGAGTGAATCAGCCCAGAGAGGAGCTAACTGAGCCATCCCAGGTGGGCCTACTTGGCTGCCAATTGTCACCATTACAGTATATAAATAGGAATGTCAACTAAATATCTCTTCATGCAATGTTCTTTTCTCATTTCGCTGGTATTCCATGATTAACTTTATAAACAGTGGACTCATAAGTTCAAAGTGACACTTTATCATTTTGCACATTTTTGTAGTGCTGCTATTAATGTAATCCTTGTTGTAGCTCAGTCACTGCATCATTTGCACAATTCAGTTGTTTATCAGTATTACAGTATTGCGCACATTGTATTGCTCAATGACTCTCTCTGTGTTGTACGTTTGTGTATACTGTAGCCTATGTCCTAAATATATATTCTGTCTTTTTTTGCAAAATGTGGTTTCTAAAGCGACACCAACTGCCCGCGACAAATTATTTTTGTGTTTTATCATATTTGGCCAGTAACAATGATTTTGATTCTGTAAATGTTTTTTGATTCCATTTTGAGCCATAGTTGTAGAAATATGTTTCAGATGAAAGGTCTGCTGGAAATGGTGCAGACTGAGCAGAAAATCTACAACACTGTTTTCCATGAGCTGATACGGCAGGTCAGCGTGGGATGTTCTGAGAGAGGACAGTTACTTGCCAAACTCAGGTTAGAACAACAAAGGAATCAGAACAGCTCTATTTTCATTAGGCATGTCTATGATAAGCCTCAGCACTCTGTTCAACGTAGAGTCAAAGCAATGTTCATCCTTAACAGTAAGGATGGAGAAAAGTGTTTATTTTAGAAAAATGATCCTCAGAAACGCTGCGCTTGTGTTTAGACAGCGCTACCAGTCCCTGCTTGAGCGCATCCCAAAGCAGTTGAAGGCTCTGCACACGGAGACAATGGCCCAACGGGCTTTGGATCGCCGGCTGACTGAGGAAATCCACCGCATCAAGACGTCCATCCAGCAGCTCAGCACGTAGGTCGGGGCTTGATGGATCGTGTTCAAACTGTTCCTCTTCAAACCCTGAAATTAATCATTTTCACTCACGAGGAAATTAAAAATGCACAAAACAATAACACAATCAATGAGCGTGTGCGAGCTCATTTCTCCAAGCCCATATGTATTGTCTTCCAACAGGTTATTATCCACAATCAGGGACGACGATGATCATGTTTCACAGCAGGCGCAACGTGCTCATCAGCAACTGGCCGAGGCTCTTGATCGCACTCACAATGACTCCAGGTGGGTGCTCGTTTTGTATAGCTCATGTTTTATTAACTGAATTTAATTTTGCAAATGTTGTCCTAAAATGAATATGTACAACGACATCCATGACGATCAGAGTGCTTCAAGGTTACCATGAGCTGTATGAGCTACAGCGGGGTCGCCTTCAGGCTCAGCTCGTCCACATGACTGAAGAGAGAGACCGATGGAGTCAGCTCTCACTCTCACTTGCCCTGAAGGTGTGTAAACTGCAGTAATACTGTCATAGCAGAGGGGCTTGCGTTTCCGTGGATTGATACTATTGTACACAAATATAGAATGTGTAATATGTATGTGGCATGAAAGTCACGAGCATGGATACTGGAGGTCCTTTTTCCCTCCCTGACAGCCCCTGAAATCCACCAATATATTTTAGGTGTGTGATTTTTCATGTATGATTTACCGAAGAAAATATGGAGTGATTAAAATGTGTCTGCTAGCAAAAGGCATTCAACTCTTAACTACATTTATACCTTGTCATTTTGCCAAGAAAAATAAATCCTCCAGCAAAGTCTTATTATTGTATTACTGTATCAAATAATCACAGCATCTCAGCGGATCATTAAAAAGTCTATTTTTCTAAAAAACAAATAAATATTTTAAGCAAGTGTTTTATTTTGTTGATTCTTGATAAGATAGATTTTCTCAGCATTAATAACATGAGCAAATTTCTTTAAAATATCATGATATAATATTGAGCCCTTTTCTTCCACTCCAAGTGGTGACATTTAATGAATTTAGTGAAAAGTGACTCACAGACGCTCGGTGCGGGGGGGGGGGGGGGTGGAAGGCAGTCTCCAAGTGCCCACTTTATAGTGGCCAACTTTAAATAATCAACAAGTGAAGACCTTGTTGCACTTCCTTATAAATGTACTTTGCACGCACCAATCTAGTGCACGGACCCCAGCGAGTCCGTTATGCTTCCGTCAAGGTATTAAACATCATTTTCACTCAAATACAGACCAGCCCATTGTCCAGAATCCAGATGCTAAACCTACTGAGAAATGCATAAATGAGTCAAAATGAGGAGGACAGCAAAAGCATGCTGTAATCAAAGTGAAAGTGGTTTTGTAATTTTCAATACATTTTCATATTTATATTTTGCATCGCAAATTATATCATTTATCTTGTCACTGAGTAACATACAACTCTTTTTGACTGATAGGTGATCAGTGTGAAGAAGATGCAATTAGTCAGTCGACTGCATATCAGTGAACAGTGCTGGTTTCAGACAGCAGAGCACTACAGCATATTTATCACTTCCAAGGTTAATTCGATGCTGTGTTCCCACATTCTCTATCGCCTTTGGCAAAATCAACACACACACTGACTGTTACCATCTCGCTGCAGGACACGGAGGACCTGAGCATCATTGTGGAGCTTACAGATTCGTGGAAAGAACAATTGACTGGTCTGCTGTCTCATCTGAGAAAGACTGAGTATTGTCTGTCTGAGGTCATCAGTGGCATAAAGCAAGGCATTGCCAAGTGGCTCACGTACTTCATCCTACTCAATAAGTAAGTGTGAGGGAGAATTGTATTTCAATGATTTTCATTTATACAGTACTAGACATAGATCTTTAGTAGGGGTTGGGGTGTTCTTTGTAACACATTAAATCAGTGGTACTGTTCAGTGTGTGTTTGGCAACAATGTTCTCTGTTTCTAAGGTGTACAGAACCGAAATATGAGAAAAGTTCACTGGAGGAGATCCATGCTGATATGAAGCAGTGGTCAGATGTAAGACATAATAGTGGATGAATAATATTATACATACAGTATATAATATGTAACCGATGTAATAAAATATTTCATAATATAAATATAGTACATATAGTCTTGTTGATGGTGACTTTTCTGTGAAATACTCCGGTCCTTTATTGTTTTATCATCAGTTGTATTTTTTTTCCTTGCAGATGTTGGCCCGGCAGTGTGAGGATCCATCTTGTTGCCAGCAGATATTTTCTGGTCTTGCCGAGGTCCAGGAAAAGTGGCTCAATTTGAGTCTACAACTGTTCAGAAGACACTCAAAACCTAATGGTGAACTCCCTCAAGGTCATCAGGCCTTAAGAAAGCTGAACAGGCTCCTTTCTGAGCACCGTAAACAGATGGACATGCAAATTAATGGAGAGAGTGGTGAGGTCCAATCTGCTTTTTTCTTAATTCATAAGAATTGGTAGGATATAAATATGTTGCCAGTGTAGAATTCACAAATTGTGCCCAGTGATAATCAACCTAAAATCTAGTCTTCAAAAAAGACTGATCTGCCTGACCTCCAATGTTTCAGGAATCCACAGGCAGACCATGTCACTGCTAGGGATGTTGAAGTCCTGGGTCACCAAGCTCTGCTCGGCTATCAGCCAGCCAAAAATGATGCCTGCTTCTGACTGGCTTAAGCTGGAAAAGGCAATGGGTGTTTGGCTCGCTTTGGCTGAAGAAATCTTTAAAAATGCCTCAAATGATCAGACAGAGCAGCAAAAGGATGAAAGCGATGACATGCTTTTGTAAGCATATTCTCATTATCCCAATTAGGTTATGAGTAATGATCGTTAATTATGAAATGGGAATTTTATGCATGTGGTGTAGGACAATGGTTGTATGTAATCAGCAACATGCAAATATGTACTGTATTATTTGCTTTTAAGTGATTTTAGTTCTACCTGTTGTTTGACCATTATTGTCCCTCAACAGCACAAAAACAGAAAATGTGCTAGAGGAGGTGCACAAGTTCATGAGAAGCTTGTCCAGCTTCACTGAGTGCGTGAGCGACAAATACACGGATGAGGTGAGCAGCAATAAATCACAAAACTCTGCAGTTAACTGTCTTTGTATTTTTTTTTTTATCACTAACTGGTTTCAACAAAATCGGAATGGGAAATATATTTACATTTTCCGAATTGCAATTTCCTTACAGGAGGCGTAATGTTGTTTGTGCTGTTCATTTTCTATTTTTGCTACTCCCAGGTCAATTCTACTCATATGGCACTGACTACCTGGATGCTGGAGCTGTTACTCCTTATGGTGCCAGACCATCCTGAACACCTGCAACAAAACCAAAAGCAGAACTACATTACAAATGCCTCCTTTCAGAAACTGAATGAGGATGCGAAGGTGCTGACTGAGAAACTTTGCCGTCTTTCCACATCCATCATCAGGTAGCTAATGTCTCAATTACTAAAACATGCTTGAAGTAGAGAATTTGCAGTGTAACTCTACACTATGCGTGGTTTTTTTTTTCCATTAGTTCATGTCAGTGGATTGTGGAGGAGAAAATTTTGAATCAAGTTGATGCTGATAACGAGATGAATGAGTGCAGGAAGCTACAGGTATCCCAAGAGTGAATTCTGAATAAAAAGTAGTAAAAAGTATGTTTACATATGGACAGTCACTGACTGATTCACTTGTCTGACTGACACAGGCAGCGTGGGTTCAGTTCCCACTCAGTGATGGTTTGATTATAAATATGATTGACTGGCCACCAGTCCAAGATGTTGTCAGTCTTTCATCTGCAATCAGCTAGTAACGGTCTCACCTCCCCTTTGAGGTGAGCTAGGAACAGTCAGGCCTTCTCATCCCACATCGGTCATATATGACCTCACAAATGTTCTTTTAATTGAATGGACACGCGTTGAAAATCTTCTCATTGATACTGCAGTTTCTAATAATGCAGTCTTAATAGCCATGCGTCCCATTACTTTTGTCCATGCTGTGCAGTATAGATGAGAGACGATTTGACCCGTTACACGTCACTGTCATCATAAATCTTTTCCGACCCTTCCCATCCTTTAATTTGGCTTTGTATTGAAGCATGGGTCTTCAATCCTGTTCCTCGAGGGCCGGTGTCCTACCTGTTTTCTATTTCTCCCTGCTGCCACACACCTCAAGTGACCATATAATCAGCAAGGTCTGCAGAAGCTGGATAATGACCCTGCTCATTTGAATCAGGTGTGGACCGCAGCAGGGAGAGATGGAAAACAGGCAGGACACCGGCCCTCGAGGAACAGGATTGGAGACCCATGTATTAAAGTGTTACATCAGCACAGCGCTGTAATTAGAGGATAGCCTGTCTACCCTCAACATTTTGAGATTCAGGCTTCAAATCTCAGCTCTGCCTTTCCTGTTTGAAATTAGCATATTCTCCCTGTGCTCGTGTGCTCACACCCGGCACTCCAACCTTTTTCCACATTCCAAAAACATTCATGTTAGGCTAATTAAAGTCAATATAGTCTCAGTAAATATGTATATAAAGTGTAAATATTGACCATGTGTATGAATGAGAGTGTGAACGGTAGTTTGTCTATATTGGCCCTGCCATTGTCTGGCGACCAGTCCTGGGTGTACCCCGAACTCAACTGGGGTAGACTCCATCTCACCCGTAAACCTTATGATGACAAGCAGTATAAAGAATGGGTAAACGGATGTATGGATTTTATTCATGTGCCTAGTTTTAAAGGGGAAATCAACCCAAACATATTTTTTTCAAGAATATGTTCCCAGCAGGCCCACTGGTTGAAACGCGGCATTCTGATTAATAGCGCGTTTGTGCAATATGAGTTAAGCAGCAAAATCCATCCCTTTTTAGCCATCTCAGGGAACGATCAATCACAGCTCGCCTGTTTTCTAAAGCTGAGCCATTATTGGTCGTTACGTGAGCCCTGTGTAGTTGTGATGTCATTTCAAGTGACAAAATGGCCGCCCCCGGAGATGGCTAAAAACAAGTGGATTAACTCTTATTCCACAAACGCAATATTTACCGGAGTGCTTGGTTTCAACTAGGGTTCTTGCGTAGAACATATTCTTGAAAGAAATATGTTTGAGTTGACTTCCACTTTAATCAGGTGTGTTTCTGTATCCATCTTCAGGGCAAGTGTACTGACTGGGTTGACACTTGTGCTTGTCTGCTCTCCGAACTGAGCACTTCCTCCTCTTTGGGGTGGTCAGTCAGGCAGACGGACTACCTCAACAACAGCGATGTAGCCGAGTCTCCAGCGGAGGACGCTAAGTCTTTGGTGAGGATTTGGTATAAGAATTATTCCGTATAACTGAGCACAAGTCAATGAAGGGTTTCCATTTAGATGATGGTGTCTTTTTCTGTTACCAGGTGAATGACAAAGAGTCAGTTAAACCTGAAGAGGACAATCCAGAGGTCAAAGATGATATGGTCAGTTACACGATCATCTGGCCAACAAGCGAAAAGACAAACCTGTCTCATTTTCATTGTTGCCTACATTCTGTGGATTTACCTACGATTATTAGAATATTCAGAGGAAAACTTCCATCAGGCCGTTTTCTGACTTTTTATAATTTTTCATACAAAGACCTAATAACTACAGAATGGAAGATACACATTTACAGTACAATGTAATCCACTGCAATCAATCTACCGGATTGTTTGTCACATTGTTTGATGAGTCTCAAAAACTGAATCACTTTATCTAAATATATAATTTGTTTTTTCCTTTACAGCTTGTTATGGTAACAAAATGTCTAATAGTCACCTTTTGTGTGGCAGTTGCACATTTATTTGTAATTTATTTGAGTACAAAAGCAGTACCAAGAAAAATAAATAAAAAGCTGGAGCAAGGCAAACCTTTTAAAATATTTGATATGATTTCAGTGTTTTGCTCTTATTTCCCTTTACCAAAGCTCTTTTGCTGCTGTCCAACAGGGGGTGCTAACGATTCATGAAAAAACAAAAATGATGCTGATTGGCTTTGATGGAAACATTGTGCTGAGAAATTTGGGAGAGAGAAGAGTCTGTCTGACTGGGGTGAGAGTGAGACAATCACTTAATGGATTCTTCAACAACACAGAGCCAACATAGAGCCTCTTGAGTACAATAGAAGTAACATCCATAATTTTTCTATACCACTAATCAGCGTTTCAGTGAGCTGGAGCCTATCCAGGCTGACCTTGGCGAAAGGCGGACTACACCCTGGACTGTTTGCCAGTCAGTCGCAGGGCATAGAGAAAGACAAGCATTCACGCTCGCCGTCACCCTGTCACCCTGTCAATGCTGGACACAACAAATAAAATCCAAAATTCATAAAGCAAAATTTTGTATTACATCAAAACAATCCATGCTGAGTACTTGTCATCTTTATATTAATTATTTTTTTCTTCAGTCAAAAGAAACAGTTGCCCCGCCAAAGACAGTCATTACAGTGTATATTTATATTTCAATATATTTATACTTTTTACCACTCTAATATCAATTTTAATATTGTTCCCTTTGTGTTTTGCCTCCTTTAGCCAGTATGATTACATATGAATTATCAAGTAGTTTTAATTTTGTTTCGAGGAACTGAAAGCAGTTGTTTGTCTGAGTCTCTTATTTGTCCTTGTCAGACCGACGACTTGGTTGTGTGTCCAACAACAGATGAAGCCCAAAAAGCTTTTAATGATTTGACCACAGTTGAACTACTGCAGCAAGAATTACAGTTAAGTTATTTTCTTTTTGCTGAGTTACATAACCAATATTTTGTGAATATTACAGTTTTACGGTCATGATGTTTGTGCACAACACTGTTCCCTGTACTTTTCTCAAAAGCCTTCACTACTTCACTTCTACATACTTGCTGTAACACTTAATCATATTTGACTTTACATTGTGTATGATAGTGATTCAGAGGTGTTGCTCCAGGCAAGCGAGCAGCGAGCTCTGAAGGCTGAGGAGGCCCTCCAGGCAGCACTGGAGAACATTAAAGCCCTGGAAATACAACTACATGATCCTTTAGGACGGGTGCCCAAAAGCTGTCAAGGTATTGAGGCATCTTATTGCATCAGTTTCTAAATGGCGAGGAGACCCAAGGACTACTATGTGAAGGTTCTGCCGTTTGTCTTGCAGAAGAAAAGCAAACACCATCGCCGTTGTCAGCAATTGCTTCTCTAAAGAAAGCCAGTATGGAATCCAAACCGGGATATAGTAGCGAGAAACAGTGATTGAACCCAACAAGAATTTACAATTATTATACCATAGCTTGTTTGGTTTATGCTGGATGGTTTCTACTTGGTTTGCTTCCTACAGACTTCTTTCAATTCTTGCCTTTGTGTTTGTTTATTTAAAATCCTAATGTATTCACTGATGAATATCATGAATGATGATGTACAAAAAAAACATGAACTGAGAAATGCTAACAATAATGATAAGAGAAAAAAGTTTTATTGCCGATGTACAATGCTGAATTAATAGTGTAAGAGGTCAAAGAACTTGATAAACCTAAATGGAAGTTAAACACATGCTATAGTGTAAGACTACTGTATATCTTCAACTTAAGATGCTCTACAGCTTATGTGGGTGCTCACTCTGGCCTGTTGTTGTGTGTCTCTGCCCCGGCTGCCAGACGCTGCTGTAACTCCACTGGAAAGCTGAGCTTGTCTCTGACAGAAAATCAAACCCAAGCACAACACAGCATGGTCAGCAGAACCCTCAAAGTGCACCGCAAATCTCTGCATGCATCTGCTGACAGATCAAATGGGATAAAGGTCTATTTTGAGGATAACTTTGAATTTGTAGTGGTCTTTGCGGTTGAGCTGTTTCATTCTAGTCACTTTCTCTGTGATTGATTTGAGCATAGGTTCTAAAATAAAAATGTAAAAAGTCACACACATTCACCATCTATATATGCCAGCGACATATACAGTAGTGCGAAAGGAAGAACAATCAAATGCTGTTCTATTGGATAACAGAAAGTACGAATCTGTGTGTCCACCTGATACCAATCATACGACAAAATAAGTCCAGGCTTCCTGCAGGTACTGTATATCACCTTTGTGCTAAATTAAACAGGCCCAGATTTCACATTGAGTAAAGTACTGTAACTAATTTTGTAATTAAGTTGTGTCGAGATCATTACTGTAGTTTTTGTGACATTTTTCTAGGTGTGAGTACCAGGTGACATCAATCAGCACAGGTAGAAAAGAAGGCATGCAGAGAAATTCTGCATCATTTAAAATATTTTTTTTTCGCCCACTAATTTTAATGTAGTAGAGACGACTTGATGGTTAGACAATTACATGTGCTCTAAATCCTAATCATCACTGGCCACGCCATCTGCAGGATCTGGAAAATACTACAGTATTTTAAAATGTAAAAAGTACTGTCAAAAGTAGCATTAGTTCAATTTTAACCATTAATAATTTTTTTGTATTGTACTTTATGTTGCTGGACATGTGGCTAATTCATTTGACAAAGAACAACATTTTTTTAAAACAGTATGATGCAGACAGTGACAATTAAATATGCTTTTGCAGTTGACAGCGCATCGAATATCATTATGTAAAATATTCGTGTGATTGAACGTGCAGTGGCTGAGCTGTTCGTTGGTGATGGAGTGTATTATTCCAGTCAGGCACTTGATGAGGCCAGCTAAGATAAATTATCGACACGAACTCTCATTTTACAAACAGCTGCAAAGTTGCCATTTTTCTCGCTGAGCTCTTCACTAATACCTCAGATCATCACAGAGGGACAGGTAAGCAAAATGTCTTGCTTAAAATGACAACTCCGTGAACATTAAGTGAGTCTACTTAAGTGCTCCGAATTATATATATATTTTTGCAACGAACCCTCGACTCAAGGTCCAGTTGGTTGATTAGGTCCACTATGTTAACAACTATCGAGCATATTTATTGTTCAGGCCTACGCATTATTTTACATTATACAATACCGTATAGCATTCGTCTTGGGAGCAGGACGTCGATTTGTTAATTTAATAGCGTTTACGTTCCAAGTGCATCGATTTGCAATTGCCCTTGAAAGGAAAATGCGATGGGATTTGTTGGGGGGTTGTTACTAGGAACTAGCTAGGACATCTTTTCAAAATGGTGAAATGTCATTTAAAATGCTTTTATCAAATGCACCACTATTTAACAGGAAAAAAAAGGATACCTCATTTGTCAAATTTAATCAAGCCAGCCGAGAGACCCAAATTTGAAGTTCATTAAATCGCCGCACTCCCCCCCCCCTTTTTTTAAATTTAATTTTATTTTTTTTAATACAATTACCTAAGTCAAAGGGAATATATTGTGATCAGGCAATGTGGTCTATTAACTTCAAAATGCAATATTTCCATAACGGCTAGGGCTGGGTTATATGACTGAAAAGTATTTCGTAATAGTAATTTTATTGCGTTATAATGCAAACATTTGGCAATAAAATGCAATAGAATTGCGTTATAAAGCAAACTTAAATATTCTGAAGTCCCCAAGCATGCTCTGGTCAGGTGACCGACCTGCATGAAGTTGGCAGCTATCTTGGTTAAACAGTTGTAAATTCAAAATTCAATCTATTCACGATACTCCCAGCTAATAAGTGGATGTGCATAGGAAATTAGCCAGTTAATGAGCTTTAAATAATGTTTATGAGTGCTGAGTACATGGACCTTTTTGTGGGTTTTTTTTGGGTGACTGAGGGGGGGACTGACATAATGTAAGAACGAAGCGCTTTAAAAGGATGAGGACAGACGGGGTCGGAGGATGATTATTTTTATGAATAAGGACAGAGGGACGAGGACGTTAGGGTACCCAAGTCGCGGACAGGCAAAAAATGCCCATCTCTGGTCATTAAAAGTCATTACAAACCATTACTGTGATCTGGTGATGTACTGTATTTGGGTTTTACTCGTATCCACGACACAACTGGTCTTTGAAATTAGCTGATCTATCTTGCCTAGCTTATCGCACGTGGATCTTCACCATGGCGGATAAGCAAAAACAGGTCACATGATTAGGAGCTATTCGTTGGCAATAATGAGGCATCTTGGGTTTCTATGGCAGAGTGCGCCCGCAGCAAATGTGGCACACCTTGATGTTGCTGTTTTGGACATCCTGTTCATGTTTTCTTGTTCTGTCTAAACTGTCACCAGACGAGATGAACCCGGACGCCGTTTTAGCAAAGCTGAAGAAGGATGTCCGCTCTTTACTCATTTCCTCTAAAGTGGACTTGGACCCTGAGCTACTTAAACGGGACTACAAAACTATGGTGGGCCATCCTCTGCCTCTGAAACTCTTGGGCTTCCGAAATATCATGGATATGTTAAAGGGGATGCCCGATGTGGTGTCAGTCAATGTCAGGGAGGATGGTAAAACATCCTTGAAGGGTAAATAAGATCATTTACTTTTGATTCCACATTTATACATCTGAATATGCAAGAGTTTCCTCTCTGTCATCACAGTTGTTAGCCATGAGTCCACACGAAACATTGAAGAGCTGGTAGCTAAACAGCGTACGTCCAGTACAGACAAAAAAAGAAAAGCCGGGCAGTTCTCTTCCTACCGCAACTGTCAGCAGTCAATCCGGTTAATTCTTCCCAGACGAGGTGGCGCTCCTCTGGCCCTTCCTCCTCAGCTGAGGGCACAGCTGCGCCTCCTCCTCTCACAGGTATAACCACACCAGGTAAAATGTGGATGTGTGTGTATCATGGCAGAAAGATTATGTCCAGCTATTTACTGTATTTTTAAATGCTGATTTTGTAGGGTCCTCTGAGGTTATCAGAACTAGAGACCGGCTTTCTGCGATGCTTTGGCCATGCTCTGCGTGTTCATGATATGGGGTTCTACTCTACTGGAGAGATGCTGGAAGCCGCTGAAGACCTTGTTTTGATCAAACAGAGCAGGTTTGGCTCCATGCTGACTCTGAGAGAGCAAACGCTGCCTAGAACATTTAACACACAACAGAACTTTGGGGCTCCAAAGCCCACAACCAAAGCGAGAGTGTACACCCCAGCAAAATCCAAAGGTATAAGTGTGTCCTTGGAACGTTTGCGTTAAAAAGACTTAAAGTAATGTGTTTTGGCAACTGTTTATATTCTAATCTGAAACTGTATATAAATTAATTTCAAAATGTTTTGCGTAAAAAGTAGGGATGTTCCGATCAGGGTTTATGACACAGATACCGATACCGATCATGCATGGGTGAGATCGGCCGATACCGATTCTGATCACGTGGAATATCTGTATATTTTTCCATTTATTTATGGTGACTGCTATTACGCAATATTATCTGGAAAAAAACCCAGCCATATTGTTGCCGTAATTTTGACAAAAATCTATATATATTTTCAAAAGCATGAAGAAATACAAAACCGTTGCCGGCACAATACAACAATTACTCAGTCACAAAGATAACTAAAAAACTTAAATTTACCAGCTTTTAGTAACACAGTTTTTAACAGATCAAAATAATCAGCAGTCTCCAAAAATTAATTATGCAAAAAGTCAAATAACATGCCACCTAAAAATATTTTCCCCCAAATTTTAATCAAAAACTAAACTATAAAGTACAGGTATATGAACAAAATACAGTACAGTGTAACAAAGATGGTCCAAATACTGTTGAAAAAATACTGTAAATACTGTAACACCAATGCAGTACAGTACTTAACTACAGTAAACTGTACTGTATTTTAGGGTTGATTTTTCTCAGACTTGGGGAAAAAATTAGTCTATTTTGAGTTGTGATGACTTCATTCTATGCTGTATGAAAATGTTTGTCTGCGTATCATACAGTTTTGTTGCTAATGGCAAGAAACTGTCCCATTGATCATCACTGATGTCTGGGAATTCTTACATTCATACATAAGCATTTTTCATGCCATCTCCATAGCTCTCTTGCTGGACGGTGGCTTTACATCAGGACTTTTCTCGTACATTTGAGTTTTTCCGACTCCCAAGTGTCTCCTGGATGTCTTTTTAATTTGTGTCCAGCTTCGCATAATCGGATGCGCGAGTGAAGCTTTTGGACGGAGGGACGTCGTCGCGTATTAAACAAATAAACTTTTTTGCCATTTCGTCTCACGGCAGCCAAGCATGAGCTGTGGGTGATCGGATGTTTTGATCAGCAATAAAAGGCTATGATCAAATGTTCCGATCACGTCATTTTTCACGAAAATCGGCCGATCATGATCGGTGCCCGATCGATCGGAGCATCCCTAGTAAAAAGAGCTTACGTGCTTACTCTACAAAGTTATATTACCGGTAGTCTTAGGGAAAAAAAACTGTTTTCCCCTTATGGATGTCCCGTCAGACACCACCGGGAGTTCTGTCCATGAGGAACCCACACATGTCAGTTGTAATCTGCAAGTGATTGAGGAGAACCAAGAACCAGAACCTCAACTCAACCAGAAAAGTCTCCTTTTTCAACAGCGTTTCTTAAAGGTCTGTTGCTATAATAATATGGAGTTAGACTGTACATGAAGAATGTGATTGATAGTATTTTTATATCATTTTTTGTTGTATTATCTAATTTTAGCTGCAAGAGGAGCTTCGCCAGCAGATTGCTGAGAATGGAGTGGCTGGCACCATTAGTCACAAGCTGAAAGAGAAACTGCAAAAGGTCAGATATCATACCCATAGTTAATATAGCAATAATAACTTAAGTTAAGAATTGGCGCCTAAATTAGCTCTTGGGTTATCCCTTCTGACTTTGGTTAAGAGGAGGGGTACACCCTGAATATGTATATGTATAAACAACCATTTAAAGCTTTTTAAAGCTTTATTCCAGAGTTAAATTTAAAGCACAAATAAGGGAAACTCTGAACTATGTGGTCCAATGAGAATGGTAAGAGAAATTCTGTTTCAGTCAGTGTCAGACTCAAAAGCAGGGAGGGAAATGTAAAATAACAATATCGATGATGATGCGCCCAAGCAACAAACGAGTGTATCAAAAGTACTGATTATTCTTCTCCTTGTCGATGCCTCGCATTTCTTGCAACAGAGTGCTGAATTCTGTCCTGTCTCCTATTCTTGGTCAGTGGTCGCACATTGTTTTGTTTTTACTTATTCCTCTTTTTCAGCAATATACAAGAGCTCTGTTTCTTTTTGCTTTTGTGGGCTCGCCATTGTGATTAAATGTGCATGCGCAGAAAGCATTCGGATGGGAACCTTGAAATGTAATATAAATAGAACCGCATGCGCACCTGCAGTCCAGAGCGGTTTGCGAACGTGGAAAGTGTGAATTTGCCTTTATTATACATCTCCATTAAATGTTTACTCTTACATGAAACATTTCATGTTTTCAGGTTGTCAGTCAAAGTAACTGTGGAATATCAGTCCATAATCTCCCTGAAGAGTACAAGGTGAGAGTAGTTCAACAGTGCATGAGACCATGCCACAAAACTCTGAAAAGTTGAGAATGTTCTTCTGTGGCAGAGAATGCGGCCAAGAGGTTCTGCTTAGTTGTCCTTTTTGGGAATGTGACTCAGTTATATTTACAGAGGCTTTTGGGTGAGGACTTGCCGCTGAAAGAGAACGGCTTTGTCAGTGTCACTGAGCTGGTTGACGCCATGAGTGACAGCTTCTACCTGCAACATGCCGATGGGGACAGTAGACACGACTGGATCATTAAGAACATACGCTGTGGTAGGTCCATGAATCACTATTGGACGATTACAGCTTCACTTATTATCAATGATTATTCCAAAGCAGGGGTCACCAATCTTTTTGAAACTGAGAGCTACTTGGGCACTGGTTAATGCCAAGGGCTATCAGTTTGATACACACTTATGAAACAGCAATAATAATGAAATCAAATTTGCTCAAATTACCTTTAATAATGTAATGAATAATTAATTGTATTTATTGATGTAAAAACAGTGATCATGATAAAGGTTTCACACAATAACTGGGAAACAGGTAAATATCAATATGCTGTGCTTTATTTTTATAAATCTTCAATGTTTATATTTTTGAATGGTCATTTCTTCAACACTCCGAGAAATCCACAATGTCCCATCACTGGTATTTTCAGAAGAGTCCCACGGGCACCGCGTTGGTGACCGCTGTTCTGAAGTATGTTATGTATCATGTGTGGGAAGAAGGAAGCATGTTTCCATTTGTTTTTAGAAGATGATGCTGGCGTAAAGCAGCGACAGACAAGCTGTCACTCCGGAGAGTCTCTTTGGGAACACGATGTGGTATCAGCGGACGTGGTAGAAGAACTATTGACAAGTGACTGTTTTGTGGAACAAGAAAGGGTAACGGTTACCATTTTAAAGTGCTCTATAAATTTGAGTTGAGTTTCTTCATCATGAAATGGTAACCAAAGATGGTGTTAAACTATTGACTGCAGTTCAAGTTCAGTAAGTACTGAAATTCGTAATACAGTATTATTGAAAAAAAAATGTGTGTCTGTGTATACTTTCTCCAATTTGCTCCAAATACATGTCTGCCATCTTCAGATGTCAGCGCTGTGTCCTGCCATTGAGGTGTATTGCAGCACCGTTGTGCCCCTTGACGCCCTGCAGAGTCAACACCTTGAACGGCCGACGCCGCGTTCTGCTTTTGATTTGGTTCAAGTCAGGGTGGAACAAGTGGAGTCTCCAGGATTCTTCTACATCTGCTTCACCGGTAGTGAGGAGGCCCAAACGTTTGAGAACATGAAAGTGGACATGATGTGAGGACATGTTAGTGACAAATTAGACGGTCCGATTAACATCATTCAAGGTGTGTCCAACGGTCTTGTCTACTTCCAGTCAATGTTACTCCTCCCCTGATGTGTCAGAGCGCTACCGCCTCACCGAGCGATTTTTCCGACGAGGGCAAGTCTGCTGTGCATTATCCAAGGACATGTGGTTCACCCGGGGGCTGATTCACAAGGTCATCAGCCCCACCAGCGTTGAAGTGTACCATGTTGACTATGGCATGGTGACCACTGCGCACACTGATGACCTGATGTTCCTCAAGTAGGCGATGTTACTTCTACTACTTCAACTACTACTACTGCCGCCGCCGACAACATCACCAACACCAGTTACTTCTTCTGAGCTGAATGTTTTGCTCTTTTTGTCCTAGGTCATGCTTCTCCATGCTTCCAGCACAAGCTGTCCCATCATCACTTGCTGGAATTAAACCAATCACTGTAAGCCTTCTGTTTGTCAAGCTCTACCTTGAAACAAAGTACCGCATTGGGTTAAAAGGGCTGGGCAATGTTCTTATCGTATCGATACCTAGATATGAACATTCAAGATATTAATCTCGAAAATTAAGACGATATCAGTCGTGGACTTTTCACGCTCCTACGGTCAACCAACCAAACCAACTTGTTTCAAGTTTGGTGTTGATCGACAGCTAAAGCCAGCTAATGACAATCATCTAACAATGAGAGGGAGAGAGCGAGAAACACTTACTCGGAGAAACACAGATTCACAGTACACGTGCAAGAAATAAATTTCTCTCATAAGCCAGCCTGATACAGCCGTGTAATAAGAATGAACGAGCGGTGCGGGCCTCGTCAGCCATTCAATGAGTGGGAGCAACCCTCAGATTTCAGAATATCACTTTCCTCTTGCTTATTGCCCACATTTCTGTAGCAACCTGTGTGTTCCTCAACTGACAAAATATTTTTGTGGATGAAAAAAAGGTGACACAATGCAACATATTGTACGAGGACCTACAAAACGCAATACAAGCTGACAGTTCACGTCGCAGGAAGTCCACACATTACATTGCCCAATGTGTGGAGGTGAGTGGCCAAATGTGATTTTTTTGCGTCAAACCTACCTATCCAAATCAGGTCGGAAGGATCGTGCCCTGTTTGTCGAGCCTTGGCACTAAAACTACGTAATACGTCAAGCCACACATTAGACATTTTTTTCTATCTCACCCTGGTGCAACCCACCTGAATCAAATGATCAGGATTGTTATCCAGCTTCTGCAGACCTTGCTGATCATATGATATCCCGTTGTTTTTTTTTTTTTTTTCAAATAAAAGCTTCGTTTTCAATGAACCCATTGTGACATTGTATTGTTATTAATCTATCCGTAATGAATGTTGTGGTATGAAATTATCTCCATATCGCCCAGCCGTAGTGGTAACATTTATCTTGTCGTGTTTTACATCCTATTGATAGATAACATTGTTGGAACTGTTTCCTCATGCGTTTATCTGGCATGCTTTCGTAGGAAAACATTTGACTTAAAACCTTTCATAAAAACTATGATACACATTTCATTTTTTATAGGTATCGACGGTTGAGTTGATTGAATTGGATTGAATCCAAAAAATGTTTATTATGTGTTATGTGTTATTTTGTTGTAAGATAAACAAAAAACCCACATACCACATTGCATAATGAGAATAACTAGGGGGTGTCAAGCTGCAGGTGGCTCACCTTTACTTGGATTTGTCATTGCAGGGTACCTGGACCTCCAAGGCCATTACTTCATTTGTCAATCTTTGCTGTAATCGTCCCCTAGTGGCTGCTGTGGTTTGCCACACTGGAGATGTGCTCCAGCTCTACCTTTGTGATACCCACACTGACCAGGATATCTACATCCACTGTGTCCTCCTCAGCCAGGGCCATGGGGAGACCTGCAGCCCCTCAGACAGTGCAGCAGTGAGTCCATTAAACAATGCTGAATCATATCCAGTTGCACCATAGCCTTTATGAGTAGTATGTGTGTGTGTATTAAATACATTTTAGTGGCAAGTAAATTTTATAGAATGACAAAAATGCATCAGCGCAAACTTAATCGGGAGATGACAATGTAGACTGCCCCACTTAACTTTCTGCAACCTGTCAGTCATGTTGCACATGTAGATCTGGATGTGAAAATGTATTGCTGGCCATGATAGATTGGGTGAAAATTGATTATAAGATGTGCATTTTTTTTTACCACTGAATGGAAGGGGAAGTGCTGTTGAACGTCTTATCGCATTTAAACTATTGGTCTGGGGTTTGTTCAAGGACTGCCATGTCATATACAGTATAAAGCACCTTCAAATTGCTCAGAATAAGGCAGCACGTTGTTTACTTCTTTGTCCATATAAAACAAATGTTAATAAAATGCGGGCCTGTCTAGGTTGGCTGAGAACAGTTTTTCTGCCTCATTGCTTAAAGCGGGAAGTCAACCCAGAAAAATTCTTTGCAAGAATATGTTCTATGCACCTTCACTAAACAAGGCATTCAGATTAATATTGAGTTTGTGGAGTATGAGTCAAGAAGAAAGATCATAGAAAAAAAATAGAGAAGAAAGAAAGAAAGAAAAAACAAGGAAAAAACAATGTTTTGTCACTTCTGTCGACTGAAAATGACATCACAGTTGCTCAGGTAACGACCAATCACGGCTCACCAGTTCTCTGAAGCACATTTATGAACTGTGTTTTCAAATGCAATTGGTAAATACTGTGAATGAGAACTAGGTCCTGCACTGTATGTAAGTGTCTTGATTGTGATTTTTGTTGTGTGTTTTTATAATGGTGTATTACACTGTAAAGATAACAGGGAAGGAGAACTCCAGCAAGAATACCGGTGGCGTCGTCCAAAGCTATTGGAGATAAATGAAATAAATTACATACAATGTGTTAATAATATTCCTTCCCATATACTCAGATTTGAGGTCTTTCGCAGTTGTGTGTCCAGGTCAGCCCTGCAAGCCTGTACCTGGGGGAGGGCACATTTCACCTGCCAGATGTTGAAGAGGAGACCACTCAGTCATCAGAAACACTTGAGCAGTCAGTGTTAGCCACACTGAAGGTAATCCTTATACACACTACTTTGTATGGTTGCACTGCAAATTTGAGTTAAAAGCAACTCTGTTTAAGTTTACATGTCAGATGCTTAAATAAAGTTTTAGTGAAAGCGAGTTTTAAAATAACCATAACCGACCACGGAGCTGACCACAAGATGGAGCATTATCCATCCATCCTTGTCTATTTAGATAACTAATTTACTGTATATTTTTATTATTTTTATCGTTTATTGTATTTAAAAGGGGGTAGTGTACTGGCTGACCTGTTTTCTGATTCTAAGCCTTGATTGTTCTTTGTGAGCCGCTGTGATGTCATTTTCAGTCGACAGAAGTGACAAAATGGCCAGCCCCAGAGATGGCTAAAAATGAGTGGATTAACACTTATTCCACAAACGTAATATTTATCAGAATGCCCTGTTTCAACTAGTGGGCTTGCACAGAACATCCATCCATTATCTGCACCGCTTCTCCTCACAAGGGTCGCGGGGCGTGCTGGAGCCTATCCCAGCTGTCTTTTGGGCAGTAGGCGGGGGACACCCTGAACTGGTTGCCAGCCAATCGCAGGGCACACAGAGACAAACATCCGCACTCACAATCACACCTAGGGCCAATTTAGAGTATCCAATCAACTTACCATGCATGTTTTTGGAATGTGGGAGGAAACCGGAGTGCCCGGAGAAAACCCACGCAGGCACGGGGAGAACATGCAAACTCCACACAGGGAGGCCGGAGCCGGGATCGAACCCACGACCTCTGAACTGTGAGGCGGACGTGCTAACCAGTCGACCACCGTGCAACTAGTGGGCTTGCACAGAACATATTCTTGAAAAAAAAAATGTTTGCGTTGACTTCCCATTTAACTGCTTTATTTCATCTATAGGCAAAAGTAAAACTCAATTTGCTTCAGATGTTTGTAGACCCAATGTAACCATACTTTTTTGTAGCAATTATTTTTATCCTCCGTAGAATCCTTCACCTACACTTCAAGAAGAGAAACAGGAGTTTGATGGGACTGAATCATCAACAGCTTGTCCACTCCCTATCCGGAGGGCACATGAGCAAATCCAGGACAGCTTCTGTCACGGTACCTAGCACACACACACCCACACACAGAATATTTTTCTAAATGAAATATATAACATGCTTAATGATAGATCTGTGAAGCTTGGCAGTATTGACCTATCTTGTGCTGAGTCTGAATGACTCGTGTATACATCCGTTTAATGCTCTACGTCAGCTCACCCCCGGCCCCCTTTGAAAGGGTGTAGCACTGGATAAGCAGTTCAGAGATTGGATTATTTGGACGATAGAGAACAGTTGACACATTGTGCTTAGCATGGCATCACAGACGAGTGCATTAAGTTTCCTGTGTGAGCAGAAATATTTGCAACACTTCTTACTAGGGTTGCATGGTATACCGGTACCAGTATAGTACCAAAATACTAGAGTTTTTAAAACGGTACTATACCCGCATTTAAAAACAAACGGTACTTTTATTTCATCCTATTGAATGTGATTGAATTGGTCAATTGGAGCCTGTCTCTTTAAATTAAGCGCAGCGAGGCCAGCGAGTGTGACGTAGTTAGGTGCCCACGCGCCTCCGCCACCTTGCTACATGCTCATTGCTCACAGGCAGAGAGAGAAAGTGAAGTCGCGCAGACAAAGCAGGTGGAAGACAACGAGGAACAGAGATACCAGCTACAGAAAAACCCGTACTCGTTGATAAAACGGGGACCCAAAGTACGAGGTGGAAGTACTTTGGGTTCAAACCGACTGACAATGGCGAACCACGGAACACAGAAGCACCGCAGTGCAAGCGGAGCTATACAAAGTCTGCCTTGCGAAGGGAGGCAACGTGTCAAATTTGTCCAAACATTTGAAGGACAACCATGCGAATTTGTTCCGCGACTTCTGTCATGAACGACAGGTGATAATGTTGTTCATCAGTTCACTACACTATAATGTCAATGAAATTAGTACAAAGCTCCTCCCAGCCAAGTCGTGAACTTTCAGTAGCCGACATACTGAGTGCTAAACATCTCCGGGGGGAGAAATTAAGCTGTTTTATTCGCCGAATGTGATTGATTTTGGAATTTGTTTAGTAATTTATGAAGACCGGTGGTCTTAAAAAAGAAAAAAGTCCATCATATCTTTCTTGTGTAGAAGCTTTTGTTTGAAGAGACACAATGTGATTGCCTTGATTGAAAATCTATTTTGACAGACCGACATATGAAAAAGTAATTCTAACAAAAGACAATGTTATATTACTATATTATCTGGTAAAAAAAAAAAAAAAAAGCATGTGTGTCTAGTAGAAATTAAAAATCTACTCGCCAGTTTTTGGATACACTAAAAAGACACTTCCAACCCCTGAACATGTCCATGGTTAATAAATACATAAAATATATTTTTAAAAATGTAATTACATTCTTAAAATATTTAGATAACCAATGAAGGCATAAACATTATATAAATCATTATATTGCAACACGTTTTTGTAAAGCATTTTATTACCCCACAATATCTAATCCTATCCTAGATGATATAATGAGCCTCAATTTATTTTCTAGTCATGTCCATTAGATGTTTCATGTATAGTTTCAAAACACAAACCCTTTGAATAATCACAAGTAAAATAAAGCAATGATATTCAAATTAAAATGATCATGTTAATTAAAATACTGTACCTTCTCCCTCCACCAACAACAGAAGTCTAGTGCTACTGGCTCAGAGAGGGTGACACCACCCACTCATAAGCAACCTACTCTCCAAGATGTCTTTCAACAGCATATGAAGGACCCAAAGGACAGCAAAGATGCTAAAAGGCTCAACAGGGCAGTTGCAGAGTTTATCTGTATGGATCAAGTGCCAATATATTCAGTAGAGAAAGCTATTAAAGTTATTGTTCCCAAAGTCTGTTTTACAATGATGTAAAATATTGACATTTGAGTGTTTAACCTGTTTGCAAAAAGTATCGAAATACATATTAGGTATCGGTATCGAAACAGAAATTTGGTATCGTGACAACCCTACTTGTACCTTGTGGTCCCACAGACACAGTGACATGTGCCTCATATTCTTTTTATTTCACCGATGACCACGCTGTGGGTATGTGTCTGTCATTTGTTCTTTGAAATTTTTTCTTCGTATGGTGGTGTGTCTGCTCGTGCGGCACCTGCGTGCGACGTGAAAAGTACGTTCTCGACGGCGCTTGGCTGTTGCCGACGAGGGACGGGCCGGGACCACGTGGTTCGATTAAATATGTATATAGATATATATATCGCATTGCTGTCCTGTGAAAAACACGTCCAATTTTTAGAATTTTTCTTTTCACGTTAGTGCGATGTCTGTAACGCTAAAACACCATTCACATAAAAATAAGGAAATTGTAAAAAAAAAAAAAAAAAAAAAATGGACATAAGTGTTTTTTCACAGGACAGCGATGATATGTACATGTTTGACGCCACCCACTTTTTAGGTGAGCGACAATATTGGAACAGATATTCAGTTAACTTAAAGTGAATAACATCTAATATTTGGTGGAATAACACTGACTTGCAAGAACAGCATCAAGCTTCCTAGCCATTGATTTCACCAGACTGTTGCATTCTTCATTTGAAATGCTTTTCCAGGCTGTTACTGCAGCCTCTTTCGTTTCTTGTTTGTTTCAGGGGGTTTCTCCCTTCAGTTTCCTCTTCAGGAGGCAAAATGCATGTTCTATTGGGTTAAGGTCAGGTGATTGACTTGGCCAGTCTAAGAACTTCCACTTTTTCGCCCTGATGAAGTCCTTTGTTGTGTTGGCAATGTGTTTTGGGTCATTATTTTGTTGCATGATGAAACTTCTCCCAATTACAGTAGTTGAATGCATTTTTCTGTATGTTTCCAGACAATCATTTTCTAGACTGCAGAACTCATTTTGCTGTGACCACCATTAGTTATATAGAAAAGTTATTCACTTGTTATATACACTTAAGTTCGCTCCATTCTGTCAACCTCGACTCCATACTGAAACAAATCACAGGCTACACAAAAGTATCATTCATGCATTCCATGTTCAGTTTGCCATCAAATAAATAAAAAAATGACTTGTTTTGTTATTTGTTTAGTCCAACACAAAAAAAAGGCAGATTTTTTTTCCCCTCATTCAATTTTAGCCTCAGATTGAAATTGAAAATGATACTGGTTCTTGATGCTTGATAAAATATGGCTGATGGATGGTATTCATCGGCATCATCAGTCACTCATCTCAAATAAGAGAAGAGAAATGAGAGTTAAAAAAATAGATAGACCTAAAATGCCTTATTGGAAAAAGGTCAAAGCATGACATGAATCAAAACTGGCTCTATCAATTATCTTTTTAAATGACTTATAACCACACATGCACACAAACACCTTGCTCACACTTTTTCATGCTATGTAAAGTAGTGCATGTACTAAAACATGACAGGCTGCTATTTTAACACCAATGTGCAACATTTTGTGTGGGGGGTATGTGTATGATGGGCCTGGTCAGGCAGACACACACTTAACCTTATTACAGGGAGGAGAGTAATGTAGTTGAAGGCCAATTAGTGCGTGTGCTGAATGAAGCAGCGAAATGTGATTGCTTTGATTTATAGTAACATAAACCCAGGAAGAAAGCCTTCTCCAGTTTTTTGGAGCATACTGTATGTATGTGTGTGTTGTTGTTATCCTTTCGGCTTTACCCCTCAGGTGTGTGTGTGCGTGTATATATAAATATATATATGTATATAAGTGATGTCACGATACGATAATTATCACAATATTGTGGGGAGGTTGACGATATATTAAAAGCTCACAATATTCACACAATCACACCAAATCACAATATTCTGTATTTTTCCATGATAACAGCTTTCACAAATAAATAGATTACCTACAATGACCGAACACCTAATATTGAGGCACTTGCATGCTAATGCACGCACACATTGTGTATTGGGTGTATTTGTGGAGAAACTCAAATGTGTTATGTTCCCCTTTACCTGGCGATTAGGTGGGTCTTAAACATCTGTCCATCCACTGTAGGTGGCAAAAAATTGCATCAAATTAAACTGCACCAGTAAAATAACCACCAGAGGGTGGTGGAACTGCACAAATGGAAAACAACTTGGCTTTTAAACAGATTTGCTGCTATTAATATCGTGACACGACGACGATGATTTATTGTGGTGATTTTAACATTGCGATAACACGATATTGTGACATCCCTACTTATACTATATATATCATTAATACATATATATATACAGATAGTTAAATGTGTGTATGTATTGTATATGTGTGTCTTGCTGTAAATCTCCATCATGTTTCTGCTGTATCTTGAGTTTAAAAAAAAAAATATATCCCTTAATTAAATCATCGTACGTACATCGCTTGCACATGATTAAAATGTGGTAAACCTATGTAATTTTCCCTTGTTTTCTTCAAAAATAAACCTTTTAATCATGTGCAACTGAAAATCAAGTACTTTTTTTCAGTGTACAGTTGTAGTGGATAAATTCAATGTTCAGTACATTCTGTAAGATACACATCCACTAGCTTGTGCCTTGGACGTTGCATCATAGGTAGACAGCACATACTAAATAAGTTCCTAGAAAGTGCATGGATGAATTGGAAAATATCGTAGTGTTTCAGCCCCCCACACCCAGACTGCAAATGAATGCTGCTAATTTAAAACATTGGTTTAATTTATTTTAATTTCACACTTGACGGGTGGGCACGCTCTCCAGAGACCCAACGATTTGTATCGAAACAATAGAAAGTAAGCTTTCCATAATATGTCCCCTTTAATAGGAGTCTCGTAGTGGTCTGCTTAGGTATGACTGAGATCACTTTATTCATCTGCCAAATATTCTGACTAGCTTAACAGTTTGAATGTGTGAAGAATCTGGGCGTCATCTTTGACTCTGAGCTCAGTTTTATTCCTCATATTAAAAATGTAACCAAGATAGGTTTCTATCACCTTAAGAACATCGCCAGAGAACGGCCTGCTCTCTGGCCTCCCCAAAAAGGGGAGCCTTTTCTTTACAACTACTCCAGAATTCAGCAGCTCGGGTGCTGACGAGAACCAGAGGGCGGGAGCACATTACACCAATTTTAAAATCGCTGCATTGGCTACCCGTGTGTTTCAGGATCGATTTTAAGGTACTTTTATAGTTTATAAATGTCTTAATGGTCTTGGGCCATCTTATTTATCCGATTTGCTTTTATCATACCAGCCCTCGCGGATCCTGAGGTCCTCTGGCGGCGGCCTTTTAATTATTCCAAGGGTGAGGCCCAAAACGCATGGCGAGACAGCATTCAGCCATTTTAGTCCTCAATTTTGGAATAGCCTGCCAGAGGACGTCAGGCCTGCAGAGACTGTTGATATCTTTAAGAGGAAGCTCAAGACACACCTTTTTAGTTTGGCTTTTAACTAATTTTAAGTAATTTATCTTTTCTTTTGACTGAGGATTCTTCTTCTTTTATTTTACAGATTTTAGTTTCATCAATTATATTACTGTTGTTGTTAGCTTTTAGCTCCAGTGTTTCCTCATGGGGGGCCCTCCGCGTTGGGGGGTCCGGGTGGCCGGGGGCCTCTACACTTTGTGTGGGGTCCACCCGGCTGATCCGGGCCGGGGGTCTCTGTGATGGTGGCACTCCCTGTGGCCCGTGGGCTGTCATTCCCCTCAGCGTGAACGAGCCCCTCTTGGGTACCCTTTCCTCATATGGTTCCTCTGTGCCTTGTCATGTCTTTTTTAACAAAGTTTATCAGGTTGTGTTCTTTGTGTGGGTATGTGGGGTGTGTGTGTGTGGATACGAGTGCTGATGTACTGGCGGATATATATCTTTGGGTTTGTTGGGAGGGAGGGTGCGAGCGGGTCTTCCTTTTTATGTTGGGTTTTGGACATTTTTACTGGACAGCACTTTGAGTTGCATTCTTTTTGTATGAAAAGTGCTATATAAATAAATTTGATTTGATTTGATTTGATGTGGTCTGTGTTGTTTCCCAGCTGCAGCTGAGCCCCCGCCCCAGTTAATATGCAATCGCACACCATGACACTTCCATTAAAGCGTGTTTATGGCAGCTGCAAATAATCGATATGCAGATACGACAGAATTTCCACATTGCGTCATAGTGCAGTCACAATAGATACCGTGTACAGCATAAACTGTCACTAATTGTGTCATTCTCTCATTTTAAATGTGATAGAAAATAGACAATATGCGCATATTTCACAACATCTTATTGTTTTCACTTGCGGCACTTTTAAAGTAAGGCTTCATTAATTTTACACGTGTGGCCTAATTGGTAGTAATTACTTAGTTTAACTTGGAGAAATGCATGAGAGATGAAAAATACACCTCTATTTTGGTATATTTACATTTATGGCAACATTTTCAACACGGGTACGTCTATGATGGGTCCAACTAGATCTAATGTGTAATTTACTGCTGGATAATAGACACACATTGGACAATGAGGAGGACACAAAGAAAAACAATGGCATAATAGCAGAAATTTTCAAAGGGTCCACCAGAAAAGCAAACAAGGTGCATACCGCCATGTTATTCCATAATTTTTACAAAAGCGTACTAAGGCAAGTTTTATCGAGCCCCCTGTGTGCACACCTGCACAAGGACAGACAGGGATTGCGAGTGTGTGTATCTCATTGTGCAATCTAGTCCAACGTTTACAAACGCGACAGTTATCTGTGTCTTATGAACCTGGCGGCCAGCTATATTTTTTCAAATTCGTTTTTAAAGTTATTGAATGTGTATTAACTATAATGTAGTTATCAAATTAATTATAGCCACGATGTTAGCTTTATTTCTGCAATTGGTGTGCATATGTGAAGTATCCCTATTATATTCTTGAAATCAGCATAAAAAATACCATTAGGGACATGAAAGCCATATTTGATTAAAATTTGCTGTTGAGCAGTGTAATTGAAATGAATTACTCGAAATAATATGGCATATCTAGAAAAATATACAGTATGGACTATTGCCCATTTTGTTTGTTTGATACGATTGCGGTTGTTTTGGACCCTTTTAGAGCTTTTTAGTCCCTAATGCTATTAGTTTCTAGTATCGCCATGTTGTGAGTCAAGCTGCTGTTGTGCCTGTGGTGCATGACACTGTAGGATTAGTTCAACGAAAGCAAGCTATACATCATATCAGGCTTGAACAGACTTGCAGATATTCTTATAGAAAGAGGCAGACATACTGGTCCGTGCTGTGAATGTCCACAGAGCCGCCTACGACTAATTGTCAGCGGCACACATGGCAACCTTACAACATGTATTACGTATATGGATATACACATTGCAAAATGTACTCTTGCACATGGAAAGGACGCTGCAGGCAGGCAGCACGCTCATCCAGCTTTAGTGCCGTTGAGATTTGGTTCCAGTGATGCCAGCAATGCTGAAAACAGACAGTGCCCTCTCCACTATGTATTGCATGAGTGCGGAAAATGATGCCTTGGCAGCAAGGCGCAGGGGAAGCCCGCCACTTTGAAGACATGGTTGAACTATGTTGTCAAAGCCCAAAGGTAAGCAGAGTTGTATCAAACTTTGCCTTTTATACTTTTTTCTGAGTTGATTTGAATGCTGTACATGGAAACATGGTTGAAAACAGCTATTTCTTCATAGAGAAGACAGCATTCAGTGCGCAGTAGTTGGCAAATCCAAATAAGCATCAATTGAAAGGTGCCTTCCAGAAAAAATCATCCATTCAGTCTTTATATGGCACCCTGCTGCTGCCTTTTACATTGTTAGGTACGTTTCTTTAAAAATGTCACATATGTGATGAGTTGAACGTTCGGTTACTATGGAGTGTGAAACCATTCCACCTGTGATTCTGCTGTTGGGATTTGTTGTTTTGAAGGCTCCGGCCGCCCTTGGCCTTAATGATTGGAAACAGAGTAAAACATGGATGGATGGATTGATAAAATCCCAATTCTATTCTAATCAACCCGACTCAGCCTTGTTTGGTCAGCCAGGTCCACAATGTCGATATCTGTGCGGACTAGCTTGGAACAGTAAGTAGATTAAGTGAGCAGTGATTGAGGGCAAATCAATTTCTGTAGCTCAGTGGGCTGTGTTCAGGATGGCCTATTGTAGCACGTATCACTAAAATCACATCGCCTTCTTTGTTAAGTGACGCATCCTGAACAAAAGCATCGCCCCAATGACATAAAAGTGGCCTTGTGTGTTCTCCAGACAATCCCATCAAGCTGATTGCTCCATATATGCACTGACCTTCTGCTATTGATGACTATCATATTTAGGGCCGCACAATATATCGAAAAAAGTATCGATACCGCAATATTGGCCCATTCACTATCACCATCGCAAAGACATGCAATAAGTTTCTTATGGAATTATATGCTTTTATCTGAATTTGACCAGTCAGACGCAAACTGAAATGCGCATCGTCATCCAATAGTTGAACATTATCTAGGGTAATTAATTAGCTAAGAATACAGTGAGCTTGCTTAATTTTGCTGCATGCAAAAATGTCATTATTTCATTAGATAATAAAAATGTCATTTCTTTAGGTAGATGTTAAATATCGCAATAATATTTGTTATATTCAACAACCATAACGAATGTATTTGCAATATCGCGCAGCCCTTGTCATATTGCATCTATGATCGTGTCTCTGATACGCTCAGCCCGTCAAAGGCCTTCAAAATAGATTTTTTTTTCATTACATAATTATTCAAAGGGTTAATTGAAATTCTCACACGAATGCATATTTTGTCGAGCACACCACGCTAGAAAACCAGCTGCGCTGCACTTCTTTAGCTTGGTTTTGGGATCACAGCTGAATTCGTTGATTTTTTAAATTTATTATATATATATATATATATATATATATATATATATATATATATATATATATATATATATATATATATATATATATATATATATATATATATATATATATATATATATATATATTGCTTTGTGTTGAAAGTCAAAATTAAGTTGCTAGCGAGTTTCATTTATGCTGCTGCTCAAGAACAGTTAAAAAAGAAGCACTTCTAGCCTGTTTATTGAATGCTACAAAGTAGAAAAAATCAATGCTCATGCAACACAACTAACTATATTAAATGCCCATGATCCTGACGTCACTTGCTAGACGACGCCCCTTAAAGTCACACAGCTCAGACGCACAGTAGTTGACTTGACTTGTTCCAACGTGCAGTATTCCACTCTATAAACCTGTTCAGTTCTTTTCCTTTACTTTCTACTTTATATTTTTATTCATACAAAAATCTTTGAACTGTAAGCGCATGCCTGTGCTCACTCGTTTAAAAAAAAGTTTTTTGTCATCGTACAATATTTTAGTAGTGCGTTCCTCCTATCCTATGTATAAAATCAAAACGATAGAACTATAATCTTAAGCGTCATTAAGGATGCAATGTAGTCCTTTGAGGGCGGCTCTTACCTTCTAAGCGCCTCCCCCTTCTCAGTCGTCACTTGCACGGTCTTTCAGCTTGACTTTCTGTCTTGAGGCTTCCCCGGCAGCTCTCCATCGTCTTGGAGCGCTTACGAGTCGAATGTTGATACTCTTTTTAACGCGCATAAAAAGTCTTGTTCGGGTTCATCTTTCACCGTCGTGACCATGCTCGATGGTTCCGCGTCAGCTCTCCGTGCTCGCTGTGTACAGCCTCTCTGACCTTTAGTAGACGGACCCATTTGAACGCGATTGGGTGCAGGTCAGTGCTTGTTTGCTGAGGATGCTGCTGCCTTCACTTGATTAGTCCAACCGAGACCAGCGCGAGCAGAACCGAACCCGCCATGTAACTATCTCAGGTATGGAAATGTGGTGTATGTGATGTGGATAAAATGTCAAAACAAATTGGTTTTTTTTATTGGGGGGGGGTTGACCTGGGGGCGTCTTTTCCCTCTCGTGTTAGTGGTTATGTCTAGATTTTGAAAGTTGATGTGATTTTGTGAAATGCAGATTTCAATATACCACCTATACGTTAATGTATAGTGGGCTGAGTGGGGGTCGCTCACTCTGCCAAATGAGCAACCCGCACGTAGTACAGACTGCAAATATGGACCCCTGAAAATAATGACAAAAGTAAGATGATGCTCTTGTGGTTAGCACAGCTGTCTCTATAAGTACACTTGGGTTTGAGTTTTTCTCCAGGTGCGCTGGCTTTCTTATTTGTTTGTTTGGCAGAATGTGTGAGATGGGTGAAAGGTCAACATGGGATTTAATAATCAAAGTCAGCTTTATTGTCAATTTCTTCACTTGTGTCGCTAGACATACAGAGTAATCAAAAATGATGTTGCTCACATTCCCAGGTGTAGACACAAAACAAGACAGTCAAGTAAAGTGCACAGGCCCAGGCAGTGCCTGTCAGCCACATACTGTGCGAGCATATTAATGAAAATAACAAGACATCTAACCACTGAGAGTATAAAATTGACTACCGATAATATGTAAGGTAGGTGATTGTATGTGACAACTGCCCAAAAGCATCCTTACATTGAATTCATTCATGGACCAAAAAATTTATTTTAGCTTGCAATATGCATTGCGGTTGCAAAGTCTTTTTTTTTTTTTTGCGGTGAATGACTTGGGTGACACATTATACCACACAAACAGTAGCTCCTCGCTTTGTGTCTGGCAACCGTGCAAGCTACCGGTCATTTCCTAATTGGCTATCATTCCGTTTTATGTCACAATCATTGATTCTGGAACGGCCAAACAGTGATAACCATAAACACATGTATACGTTATCATAAATATTGAATATTAGAATTTCCAAGCAGATTATGGAGAAAAATCTTATCACAGCATTATCACAACATTTTTTAGACACATTCTATACTTGAGCCTTTGCTGTCTTTGATAGAAAGGTGAGAGGGGGATTGCTCACATTTGGCAGCAACCTAACAGTTAAAGAGAAGGCAACCCAAACATATTTTTTTCAAGAATATGTTCCATGCAGGCCCACTAGTTGAAACACGGTATTCGGATTAATATTGTGTTTGTGGAATATGAGTTAAGCAGCAAAATCCACCCGTTTTTGTCCATCTCATGGGGCGGCCATTTTGTCACTTCTGTCCACTGAAAATGACATCACAGTTGCGCAGGGCTTAGATAACGACCAATCATGGCTCAGCTTCAGAAAACAAGTGAGCTGTGGTTGGTCGTTACTGGAGCCCTGAGACACTGTGATGTCATTTCCAACCGACAGAAGTGACAAAATGGCCGCCCCCAGGGATGGCTAAAAACGGGTGGATTTCTCATATTCCACAAACGCAATATTTATCAGAATGCCTTGTTTCAACTGGTGGGCTATGGAGTAAGATGACTGTTAAAAAGGCATAAGCGTAATTAACGATTCGTATCCGTAATAGTAATTTGTGAGTACAAATTAAAATTGTGAGGGTTTGACTTCTTTTCTTGAGAGTACGAATCAAAATTGTGAGGGTTTGACTTCTTTTTTTGTGAGTACGAATAAAAACTGTAAGTGCCATTGTTTTGTGAATACAACTCTCGCTTCTACGACTACGAATCTTCACTACGCACGAATTGCCAGCTGAGGATGCAAATCACTTTGTGAGAGCACGAATCTGCTCAACATGCAAATTAGGATGACGTCACGCAGGCCACAAGCTGGTCCCAAGGGGAGCTAATCGATCCAAGATTCCTCCTCCCGCGCATGCTTAGATAAGAAAACAAATATGGCGAACGCGAGCGGATGGGACGGCGCTTGCAGCGGCTCAGGAGATGCATCTTCACAGCTTATTGACTGTCGGTATATCTATTTTGAAGGTTTTGTGCACAAGCCAACAAAGTTGTGCACATTTTAATTGAAAATATTAGTTTCAATGTAATTTATTTTTTTCTTTTATAGTAGCAGCAACAAGATGGCTCATGTCATACCTGAAGAACAGTAGTATTGATTTGATCAAAAAGACGAGGGTAACACTAATTCATTTTCTTTTCAACATACAGTATATCGTCTGTCCTGAGAAAAACACTTAATGTCCAATTTTTTTTTAAAAATTAAATTTTCATGTTAATGCGATGTTTGTAAAGCGGAATCACTATTCAAGTAAAAATAAGAAAATTGAAAAAAATGGAGCAGTGTTTTTCACATGACAGCGATAATATGCAGCTAACAATTTTAATTCAGAGCCACATTTATTGATGTTATCATTTAGTTGAATAATTTCTTTTGATTACATATTATCGAAGTTACCATCTCAAACAGTATACTTTGCCTGATAATTTTTTTATGTAATTATATTTTCAGAAATGTAGACACTAGACATGTCCACGATGATCTCTTTGGTGACGGTGGCAACTCTGAACCTGCGTGCTGACTTGAAGTGTAACTGCAAGTCACTGGTGACTAGGGTTGCCAACTGTCCCGTATTAGCCAGGACGTCCCGTATTTTGGGCTAATTTGGTTTGTCCCATACGGGACCTTAAATGTCCCGTATATTGACTATCAATGCTTGCAAATACAGAAAACTGCAATCTACCGATCCTGTAGTATAAGATGCTTTTAGTAAAGCTTTGGATGGCGATCGATTGTCAATAACGACGGACACAGACAGGTTGTCAGCTCAATGTCTTTTACTTGTATACTTGCTCGAACATACATTGCTGGTTCTTAAACAGTGATAGCACATTACAGCGCTCGTAATGGAGACTCTCGGTATTACAAATGGCAGATCCTAGCTCAGATAAAGCGTCAATCTCAGATAAAAGCGGCAATCACTCCACCTGTCATGTAAGGACTTCTCTCTGGCTGCGAAAAAATGACAGAAGATTGCTTGAATCAGTGAAAAGCAGCCAGAAATATCCATGGAAAAAATACATTTGGTGAGTCACACTCCTCTTTTACATTTCAGATTTCTTACCCCCGTTTTTTGATGGAAAGAGCCAAATTGTTGTTTCATATACGAGGTTTCATATGAGGTGCTATATGGTCGTTGTCCTGTGAAAAAAATTGTCCATTTTTTTTCATTTTACGTGAATGTGGTTTCAGCATTAATGTGAAAATTAGAAAAAAAATCCAAAATGAATACATCATGCTCACACCACCGTGGCACCGTGCACCTGTTAGAAAGTTGACAACCCTACTGGTGACGGCTGAGAACCAGGTGATAATTTTTATGAATAAGGGCGGGGGGGACGAGGCCGGAAGGGTACTCAGGTCAAGGGTGGAGGGCCGCGGCCGGACCGGCAAAAAAGGGTCAAGTTTGGCTGTTTAATTGCTTAATACAATGAATTGTAATGTTTAGGCATATTGTTTACTAATGGATGTGCATTGGATGATGTTGCTAGGTTATTCTTTGTCTGTGTTATTGCAGACCACAATAAATAGACGTGTCAAGTGGAATACGGGCCTGTATTCTCTGACAGGAGCACCCACATCCATACCTTGCTACTCTAAAATAGAGTCAGCTGGAGACATCATACCAATCATATGATCCTCTCTGTTTTACTTCACATTATGCACAGTTCATACAATCTTGCAGCCCAAGTCAACAAGAAAATTGTTTCCAGTTTGGCAGGAGAAACGCAAACGTTCCACTGATCTTGTCGGGTCATAAGCGGAAGTGACGTACGAGCTGCCTCGCTAAAGTAGCAGTAATGTACTTTATTTTATTTAGTAACTTCGAACATAAAAACACAACAGCCAGGGGGAGTACAAACATAGAGGCAAAGAAATATAAAGCGTGACATCAGCAGCAGGCGCGAAGGACCCGATCCAATCTATTCTGGACATTTTAAAAAATTTCAATGAACATTCTATCAGTCCGGGCCTCGGCTGGTAGCAAAAATTTTTATTTGTCCCTCCGTCCATTTGACTTTGACACCCCTGATATACAGTATCACAAGATAGCCCTCTGTGATATGTCTTCACTATACAAGACATTATGCGCAGCATTTTTTCTTTTGCATTAAACACTACTTGTTTTTTTGAGTTCTGTGAGAATACTTTAATTAGTCAATACAAACAGAACGACCAAATAGAGCTATTAACAGGAGTGCATACAATACATGTACATGTGCTGAATTGTGGGTACACGTGACTAAACTACAGTATGGTGACAGATAACGTTGAAAATAGCTACCTTAGCCAAGTACTAATGCTAACAGTGAAATGCATCATTAGATTGCAATCTATCGCCGTAAGCCTGAGTCCAAAGCTATTATTTGAGACAGAACGACGTTATGAAATACATGAATTGGATATACACGTTGCTGACTTTACCTGCTGTGAAGATGCGTCTCCTGAGCCGCTGGAAGCGCTGTACACAGCATCCGCTCGCGTTCGCCATATTTGTTTTCTTCCCTACGCATGCGCGGGAGGAGGAATCGCGGATCGATTAGCTCCCTTTGTGACCAGTTTGTGGCCTGCGTGACGTCACCCTAATTTGCATGTTGTGCAGATTCGTCCTCTCACAAAGTGATTTGTATCCTCAGCTGGCAATTCGTGCATAGTGAAGATTCATAGTCGTAGAATCGAGAGTTGTATTCACAAAACATTGGCATGCACAGTTTTTATTCGTACTCACAAGAAAAGAAGTCAAACCCTCACAATTTGAATTTGTACTCACAAATTGTTACTATTACGGATACGAATCGTTAATCACGCATATGCCTTTTTGACAGCGATCTTACTCCATAGTGGGCCGGCATAGAACATATTCTTGAAAAAAATACGTTTGGGTTGACTTCCACTTTAATGAAGTCCATACAAAAGCAGGTGTCGTGTGCTCTGACCCACTTCTGACTGAGGGAGGCTGAAAAATACAGCCACACTAAATAAATATAGAGCAGCCTCTCTTGCTCACCACAAAGACCCCAACACACATGCACACACACACACACACCATCTTAAATTCTCTGCTTCTGGTAGATGTGCTACAACAGGAAATGGGATGATTTCCCAGAGGTGTCTGCAGTCAGGCCTATCACATGTGACACTGCAGCCACAGAAAACGTTTCTTGTAAGGAAACTTTGCAAAATACATAATTTGTGTCTTTCCAAAGCCAACCTCTTTTTTTATATCGCAAATGTGCACATACAGTGGGTATGGAAAGTATTCAGACCCCTTGAAATTTTTCGCATTGTGTCATTGCAGCCATTTGCCAAAATCACAAAAGTTCATTTTATTTCTCATTATTGTACACTCAGCACCCCATCTTGACAGGGAAACCCCCCCCCCCCAAAAATAAACAGAAATGTAGAATTTTTTGTAAATTCATTAGAAAGAAAAATTGAAATATATGGTCATAAGTAATCACACCCTGATGCATTTTACAATGAGTAAAATGCGAGCACCCTTTTGAGCTAGTACAACCATGACTCTTCTTTTGAAAGATGCAAAGTGAACGTTTTTCACACCTGGAGTTGGGGATCCCCTCCAGTTCTTCCTTGCAGATCTCCTCCAGTTCCGTCAGGTTGGATGGTGAACGTTGGTGGACAGCCATTTACAAGTCTGTCCAGAGATGCTAGTCAGGAACGATTTTTTCTGAAGCCACCTTTGTTATTTTAGCTGTGTGCTTAACGCCATTGTCCTGTTGAAAGGTGAACCTTGGGCCCAGTTTGAGGTCCTGAGCACGCTAAAGAGGTTTTCCACCAGATTGCAATTTAAGGAAAGATGAATGCCACTCTGCCATAAAGCCCCTACCGGTGGAGGGCTGCAGTGATAGTTGACTTTGTGTAACTTTCTCCCATCTCCCTACACAGCATCTCTGGAGCTCAGCCACAGTGATCTTAGGTTTTTTTTTTCTTTACCTCTCTCACCAAGGCTCTTTTCCGACGACTGCTGAGTTTGGCTGGACGGCCAGGTCGAGGAAGAGTTGTGGTCGTCCCAAACTTCTTCCATTTGAGGATTACGGAGGCCACTGTGCTCTTGGGAACCTTGAGTGCTGCAGAAATTATTTTGTAACCTTGGCCAGATTTGGGCAATGGCTGCAATGAAAAAATGTCAAGGGCTCCGAATACTTTCCGTACCCACTGTATGATTCAGTCAAAAGTAAAATCAGTAAAGTGCTTTCTTTTGGGACATAATGTACTGCACATTGTTGGCATCCAGTGTCCTTACCTTGATCAATAAAGAATGCATTTTGGCCAAACTATTTGATGGCAATGGGAGATTTAGTGTTGTACTTGTGATAGTTCAAGCCTCTGTTGCAAATAGGGTTGAGTGTTGAATCAATTGGAACTGGGACTAACATTCCGATTCTCCCGGGATTGTTTGCTTTTTAAAATTTAAATGCCCCTTTCAGTGCCTTGTCCACTGACCCGAAGAAACAACAAAGAAGTGCGCATGTGTACCACGCGCACACGTTCACGGGGCACCGAGCAGAAGTGCGACTTAAATACAAAGTCAACCCAAACATATTTTTTTCAAGAATAGGTTCTATACAAGCCCATTAGTTAAAACAAGACATTCTGATAAATATTGCTTTTGTGAAATAAGAGTTAATCCCCTGTTTTTAGCCATCTCTGGGGGCGGCCATTTTGTCAGTTCTGTCGCCTGAAAATGACATCACAACTGCTCAGAGCTCAGGTAATGACCAATCACGACCAAAACCTGTTTTCTGAAGCTGAGCTGAGTTTTGATCTGATTCAACACAAAGATAATCCATCCGCCGAGGAATACAGAAATCAGACTATTTACTGCTGAGAAACTGAAATTCTGAGCATTCGGACAATTTTAAATTAAAAAAGGTATCTAAACAATCAATCGATTGTCAAAAATCAAAATCAATTAATTTGATAATCGATTAGTTGTGAATTAATTGTTGCCTGTTTAATCCCAAATATGGGGCACTACATTGCACGTTCACTCACCCTAACAGATTGCATGCGCTGTTGGCAAAAAGTATAAAAGTGTTAGTGACGTATTTAAAAGAAAGTTTACCGCTTTGTTTAGCGGTGATATGTTTCACTATGGAACCTTTTGGAGAACACCACAAAGCCCAAAATGAAGTTTGAGCTCATGAAATAGATATTGTTTTTGGAACACAAACTACTGATTTACAGAAAATAATTCTATTGCTTCCATATTGTGGGGGAAAGCAGCATAAAAGTTTTCCACAACCTCGACAACGGCAGTAAATCAGTCCCGAAGTGTCTTTGTGTTGTGTATTTGTTTGCACAGGGTTGTTTAGGGTTGGTGTGTTGCATGTTGGAAGCAAGCTCGAGAAGAGGAAAGAGTTTCAGAAGCGCTGTGTAAATTATTGAGGACCTTTCAAAATGGCAGGATTGATGCTTTCTTGGTATGCATCTGCAATTTAACTGTGCTCTAGTCACACCATAAATGGAACTGGAGGACATGACACTGAACTCTGTCTACTTGCAACTTCAGTAAGAGACAGTCTCATCTTTGTCATCACATTTTCAATCAGTCATGACATTTATTGTTTTATGGGTTGATTGCAGTTACTGTCATGAAAACATTTAATCGTTAAAAGTGAAATTATTGATGAGTTCTAATTATTGAGACTATAATTATACAGCACTCTGTATTTCACAATTGAGATTAATAATCGCATCCATAATATGAAGTTTGTTTAGAATTCTGGGCTTTACTGTTAAGTACATGCAATTAATGCAGAAACTAAGATCTGGAAATGTATTTACATTATAAGCACCAGTGTTTCACCACAGCATTTGTTAGCGTTTGTGTCATGACATCCATTTCCATCCCTATTCTATACTGCTTATCCTCATTAGGGTTTTGTCCCGAAGGTTAGCTGGAGCCTGTACCAAATGATTTTGGTCAAGAGACAGTCAAGCATTTACTCACATTCACACCGCGGGACGATTCAGAGTCTTTGTTAACAAAACATGATTATTTTTGGAATGTGGGAGGCAGCCAGGGTACCTGAAGCACAAAAGCACTGGGACAGGATAATCATTGCACTTTTCTGAAGTTAAACATCATTTGAGGTGTCTTGGCTTGGCCAAAATTACAGACCCGTAAAGCAGTTGGTCTGGGTTACCATGGCCAAAGATGCTCTCCTTAATGATTTCCATTTTAAGGTCAAATTATGTGTGGCAAGAAGGTTTGCTGTGTCTCCCAGCACAGTGTCCAGAGCTTGGAGATGACAGGAGACAGGCCAGTACTTCACAAGACGCGGGGGAGGGGGGGGTGTACCTCCTTTGTGCAGGGAGCTACAGGAGGGGACTGCCAGAACCCTGCAAAATGAGCTTCAGCAGGCCACTAATGTGCATGTTTCTGCTCAAACGGTCAGGAACAGACTCCATGAGGGGGATATGAGGGCCCGACGGCCACAAGTGGGTCCTGTGCACAGCCAAACACCATGCGGCATGATTGGCATTTTTCAGAGAACACCAAGATTGACCATTGCTGTTGCTGTGGAGAATCTTGTGCTGCTCGCAACTTTAGCGGTGGGTCAGTAATGATTTTGGGAGACATTTCTTTGGAAGGCCGCACAGCTGTCCTTGTGCAAGCCAGAGGTACCTTGAGGGATGAGATCCCCAGACCCGTTGTGAGACCATATGCTGATGCAGTGGGCCCCGGGTGGCTTCCTTCTGTTACCAGGCCTCACGTGGATGAAGTGTGTCGACAGTTCCTGCATGATGAAGGCATTGATGTTATGGACCGGCCTGCCCGTTCCCCGGACCTGAATCCAATCGAGCACATCTAGGACATCATGTTTCTGTCCATTCACCAACGCCACGTTATGCCACAGACAGTCCAGGCCAGGGGGTGGCCAAGTCCGGTCCTCAAGAGCCACAATCCAGCTCTTACGTTTATCCCTACGGCAACACACCTGTTTCAAATGATCAGCTCATCAGCGAGATTTGCAAAAGCCTGATAATGAGCCTGATAAAAGTGTTCAGTGATAGCAAGGCCTGTTGGTATAGCTCAACGTCGTTGGAGCGCAGAGTGTCGTCTGCAAGTATAAAGTAGCTCTACTTAGGCAATAACCCCTATTATATATCATGATTTATTCACACACTTGCACTTCCTGTTAAAATCTAATGCAAATCAAGAATTCACTTAATTGAATCACAGACCTACAGTATCATAGATAAAACAAATGCATCAAATATTTACTTGTTGCCGTTGGGTACAACGTGTGAGACATTTCCTCTGGATCCCCAGTCACGAAATCCACTTACTCTTAACTCAACCACATGAGAATAGAAAGGAGAGCAACGTGATACTTGGAGATGGAATTGAATCTCTTTACCCCCAGAGAACCACTCAACTTGGTGCATAGAAACTCCTTAACTTTATCTGACTTCATCAGCACAGATAATAGTTGTCTTATGCAAGCTTTGTTTGAAGCTTAAACAAGAGAGCACTTTTTTTTCGGATGCTAATTACCAAAGTCATTTGGAGCCCTGATCAGCAACATGCTGTGCAACCAATCACACGTGGGTAGAAGTCACCAAATTATGAAACATACAGTAGAATGCATTTCAACATGAATTCAACTGTTGCAGTTGATTCACAACTAGGGCTCAATGATTTTGAAAAATAATCTAATTGCAATTTTTTCCCAGCAATTTTGAGATTACGATTTAATATGCAAGTATTTTTTCAAGGTCCTCTTCCCATGTATTTTTTTAACAAACCAAAAAATTTTATCTGTAATACAATAACCGATACCAGATTTATTTTACACAAATGTTTTGGTTTTATAGGTTACAGAACCATGAATTCATATGAACGACAACTTCAATTAGTTAATTACCAAACAGTTCAACTTACAGTCTTTTAAGCATTCACAAAACCTTCATAAAATTCTACCAAACAAGTGTGGTGTGAACATAAATCAGTAATTCATCATTTAGATTACAACAATAATGCAATTTGTTTAATGAATTTCTTTATCACTTCAACTACTGTATTAATGTTTCATGAGACAACAGGTAAACGTGTACTTAAGCACTGAACCTATCGAAGCACAACATACAGTAAATACAATATGCATATACTGTACATAAAAAAAAATAAAGCCTACCATCCGACCAAAATGAAGCAGAGGTTGTTTTTTTTTTCTTCAAAATTGCAGCCTTTGACAATTGCATTTAACTACATTGCAATGTTAAGTTGAGTTTGATGAATGGTTCAGCCCACAATCAAAACACAACCATCAAGAACACCCAAAGTTATAAAAAATGTAATTAACATCATTAGCCTAGCTCATACTACTTGTTTAGGTCATTTGTTGTCTTTTATAATAATTGCATTGAATAACTTTTTACATTACTGAAAAAAACTAATACCAAGTAATTTTATTCTGTACATGGAAGGGATGAGGTTGCTTAGAACATCTTGCAAGGTTATATGCATAGCAGAGCGGCTGTTGGGGAGAGCACACAGAGAGCTCTGCATACAGGAATAACCTTGGATAATGGCTCCTATGCTATCTGCATCATGTCTCAAGACGAATATATTATTATCTGATCTCATGTCTGGCCTGGTGAATTTCAAGCTGTCATACTGTATATCACCTTAACAGATACATAGGCTTCATTTTTTTTTTAATGCTGAGGGTGAAATATTGCATCACCCTGCCTTTCTTCATCTGCTTTGTCTTTAATAATATTATCAGTCCGCCCATTATTTGGACCGCTTGTCTTCATTAGTGTCGTGTGTGTGCTGGGGTGGATCCCAGCTGACTTTGGGCAAGAGGAGGGATCCACCCAGAACTGGTCGCCAGTCAATCACAGAGCACATCTAGAGAAACATCCACTCACACCTATGGGCAATTCAGTCGTCAGCGAAGCTGACATACCGTATTTTTCGGACCCTAAAAACCATTAAAATCCTTTTATTTTCTCCAAAATTGACATTGTGTCTATGTTTTCCTCATACCTCAGCTAGAACAATTTCCTGCTTCCGTAAGAATCATGGGAAATGTATTCCTACTAATCTAATACTGCGGTCTGATGGAATGTGAGCTAAGTGTTTCTGGTGGAGGTTTTCAGTGTTACATTTTGGGACAATATCATTGCGGTCCGAGAGGTAAACGAGGTAAATGTAAAGTTAAATTCATTCCTTCTTTCAATACTTTCACATTCATGTTTGCGTTCTCATTATCCGCATCTAATCGCTAGCAGGCGTCCATCTTTTTGTGATACCGTAACTAGAACTTCTTCCTGCTTCCCTGTCTGAGAATCACAGGAAATGTAGTCCTACTAGCCTAATGCTAATAGTAATGCAGACCGAACGCAAGCAGAGCTGAACGTTTCTGGCAGCGCTTTTCCAACGATGTGGCACCGCGAGGTACACAGCACAGACAGCTTCCAATAGCTGCTGGGATCGAGCAAAAAGGTTGGATAATGGTGAGGACATTGACAAAAGCAAGTGAGACGCAGCGCAACCAAATATTTCATGTCCAGCCAGAACCTAGCCTAATAGCGCTAAATCTATCAAATAAACAAGGGTACAGATAGAATAAGATATTTAGCTCTTTCATTGCCAGCGATGAGGAAATTTGTCAAGTGACGAGTTTTCTCATTCACGACGTTTGTTATTTTTTATTTTTTTATGAATGGATGGATGAGACTCTTGGGTACCTCCCCTTTTAATGTTGAGGCAAAGAAGCACTTTATTGGTTAACTCTGACCACTTGATGGCAGCAGTTGGTCTCTTCGGATAAAAAAAAGAAGCAGAAAAAGTACTGTTTAGAGACCCGCCATTACTCGAAAGAAAAGCTGTGTACAGTAGTATGGAGAGAGGATGAGAGAATGGAGAAAATGGAGAAAATGCAAGCGATCATTGATTTACAAATAGCTCACGCGTGAGCAAAGTATATTTCGAGGTAGACCTAAAATGATGACAGAGAGGTTTCAAAGGGAGTGGAGGCGAAAATGCGACAGACACAGTGAAACGTCATTTTCATTGTTTTTGTTCAAGTTTTATAGAAGGAAAGGACTGTTAAGATGTTGAGTTGTCACTAACCCAAAAAATATTAGTCAGAGTGCAGAGTGCAAAAAATACATCTTTTCAGAAAAAGCTCATTTTCTCCTTATTTTATCCGAGATTGGTGATGAGTGAAACCAAGCTATTTTCTAATGGCAATTACTAGGAAACGGAATAAGATAAAACCATACTTTTTTTTTCATTAGTTGAAACAGGGCATTCTGATAAATATTGCTTTTGTGGAATATAAATTAAGCAGCAAAATGCACTCATTTTCAGCCATCTCTGGGGTGGCCATTTTGTCTTCTGTCGACTGAAAATGACATCACAACTGCTCAAAACGACCAATCGCGGCTCAGATTCAGAAAACAGGTTAACCGTGATTGGTCGTTGTGAGTAGTTGTGTTGTCATTTTCAGTCGACAGAAGACAAAATGGCCGACCCCAGAGATGGCTAAAAACGAGTAGATTAACACTTATTTCACAAACGCAAAATGAATCAGAATGCCGTGTTTCAGCTAGTGGACCTGCTGGGAACATATTCTAAAAAAATGTGTTTGGGTTGATCTCCCCCCTTTAAAGAGTGAAATCCAGTCTTTCATATGGTACCCATGTTTACAAAATCAAAACTCACAACACAATATTCTGTCAGTCTTTCGGGGTTATTTTTTTGGAAAATGCTTGGCAATGAAAGAGTTAACATCCAATACTTAGTAGTTATGGAATAGCTGTTGTTGATTTTGCGTTTGAACCTGCACTGTTTGTTTCCTGTTTGTGCTTTTGTAGCTTCTAATCAATTTAGTGAATTGGCACCTTAGGAAGGGAAAGTGCAGTCACAGTTTGCAAACCATTTTTGAGGGAATACAAAAAGCTATTGGGAAGTTAGAGAAAAGCCTTAGTAAAAGTGACAATGTTCCCTGAACTGAGTCATCTTGATTTGTCTTTGATGTGTCTGAGCAGTCTTGATTTCTTTGCTGCCTTCCTTCTTCACTGCCGTCTAGTCACTGTCACATACAAAATGTCCACAGAAATGAATGCGAATGAAATAGTCGTAGTGGTACATTACTCTCTCAAAGATAGATGCTGGACCATTTCATTTGCTTTTATGTGGCTATGGTGCTGACCAGCAGAAAGGGGGAACAATAATTATGCCGCTTCCCTGCTGCCAGCGTCACCATTCTGGGTGTGCGTTAAGTGATGCAGCACTGCTGCTAAGTGTGGAAGAGACTCTGGTGAAACAACTGCAAACCTCATAAAGCAGAGTAGACGCACTGCTGTATTCAGAATATCACTTCCTTCTTCTGCTTGTTACACTATATTGCCTAACATATTCGCTCACCTGCCTTGACTCACATATGGATTGAAGTGACATCCTATTTGTAATCCATACTGTTCGAAAAGACGTCGGTCCCCCTTTTTCAGATGTAACTGAGCTTCAACAGCCCAGTTAAGTTGTTCTAGAAGTGAATTGCTGTAGGTTGGCTGCTCTGCAGTGTATATCCTCGCAAGGAGTATTATTGGAACTGACCGTTAAACAGACAAAAGAAAAAACAAAAGCCTCCAGTTTGAGGCATGAGCGAGATGATCATTATGATTTTATCTTCAAGAAGTTGAACTAGCGCTGTGCTGGTTTGAGGTAATTATATTCATGCCAGTCTGCATTGAGCCTACCGATCGCTTGAGGTGCTCTTCACGTATGCATACCCCTCACAGCGCAACCAATGTTTTTTTTATATCTCATTTATATAACTTTTCCCGCTTTTCTTTTTTCCAACTTGGCTCGACACAGCTCTACTTTTGATTCGTTGCTATTTCTGGTTCTAGTTCTACTTCATGCCAAGCGTGCTGAGTCAATCGAATAACAAAGAAGTGCTGTAAACCGCTGCTCATCATTGCAGTTGTGGTGTGCAACAAAAATGCAGCAGGTGGTAAATTGAATTTATCTTTAGGATCAAAATTTGCAAAAGTAAAATAAAAATCCTTTATTTGGACTCAGGACGCTATACGATTATACTCCACAGTTTACACTTTCGTGCAATTTGTCTTCTGGCCGTGAACAACAGCCACATGAGGAGAAGTAAATGTAAATTCAGGGGACCCTCTTTCTTCTCTTTTTCATGCGCGTGCGTATATGCATGCGCTTGGTTAGGCCGTTGAGCAGGTGGGCGGGTTATGCGTGCTGAATTTCCTGAGTGCTTTTATTCATGAATCAAGCTGCTGTTTTTGTCTGCCATGTCTGTTGAACATGTTGTGGCAGGATTCACTATTGTGTTTGTGTTGGACTGGGCATAAATACAAAGATTCAGAAGAACAACAAGTTCAGAGAAGAGCTGAATCAGAAGCTGGCAGGTTAGGGCGGCGGTAGCCTGAATAGCTGCATAATATAATGCACTCCAATTATAAATTTGGAATTTATGGCATCAGAGAAGGCATTAGCTTGGATGGAGAAAACAATAAAATATGATGTCGTCTTTTTCTTTAGCTTCCCAAGACAGAGTTCTTTAAGCACCGCTATTGACCATGTGCTTTTGTTTGTGTATTGGTCCGGGAGGATGATTTTGGGGAGTGGTTCTTTGCATTCACTGCATTGTTTGCCACAAATGACCAGCAGAAGAATCAGGCAATTCAACTTTATTAATCTTCTCTTTATTAGTCAGTCTCTTCCCATTAAAGTTTGTTTGATTAGGCAGCAAAAGAAGTAAGGTTTAGCTACATTTTTGTCTGTCAGTTTGCTTTTAAAGGGGAAATCAACCCAAACATATTTTTTTCAAGAATATTTTCTATTCAAGCCCACTAGTTGAAACAGTTGTGAAATAAGAATTAATCCACTAGTTTTTAGCCATCTCTGGGGGCGACCATTTTGTCACTTCTGTCAACTGATCTGTCAACTGAAAATGACATCACAACTACCCAGGGCTCAGGTAACGACTAATCAAGTCTCAGCTTTAGGAAACAGGCGGGCTGTGATTGGTCGTTCCCTAAGCCCTGGGTAGTTGTGATGTCATTTTCAGTCGACAGAAATGACAAAATGGCCGCCCCCTGAGATTTCTAAAAAGGGGTGGATTTTGCTGCTTAACTCATATCGCACAAACACACTATTAATCAGAATGCCGTGTTTCAACGAGTGCGCCTGCTGGGAAAATATTCTTGAAAAAAATATGTTTGGGTTGATTTTCACTTTAAGGTTTTACATGTCATTGAATCTAAACATCTTTAAAAAAAAATCGTATCTCATTTGTGGAGTTCATGAAGCGTTAGATACAGATATGTAATGTTCCACCCATCCATCCATTTTCTGTAGCGCATTGTCCTCACTCGGGTCTCGGGTGAGCTGGACCCTATCCCAGCTGACTTAATGCGTGAATCTGACTTGGTCGTCAACCTGCCGCAGCAATGTATAGTTCATATTATTTATTTTGTTTTTTCTCTGACTGTTTCCAATAGGGTTTTTAGTACCTCAAATCCATGAAGGCTCATAGTGCAATAAAAGAATAGAATAAAACAACTTTCCAACTAAGTTGTCTGTTTGCTTGGGCACAATTTCAACAAAGGTCCAGAGGCCTAAGTGCAGTGTTTTGTTTCGCCTTGCAATTTCCAGGTGTGACATTTATTATCATAAAAGTAATCCTGTGAAGTAGTACAACCACATCATATTTGTTTGTTCCTGCATGTGTCCGTCTCTCCTTTCACATACTGCAGCAACGCATGTAATGTAAATATCAGTCTAAGAGGGGGAACATTTGCCTTCAGTTTAACAGTTAATATAAACATCCCGGTACAAACTTCTGTATCCCCGGGGAAGCAGTCCACAGAAAATCTCCCTATCCCCCTGATCGGCGCCCCTGCCTACTGTAAATGAGCGTGCGAAATTATAACTACCGAAACAGTTCCGTTCCGTGTGATCGAAAATTCAACCAATGCAATAATAAACATATTGTTAAATCACTACTTTTCTGACTGTCAATAAAAAATGTAAACAAAACTGCACTACCATTGGTTCTCATTATTGTGCAAATACTTCATCAAATGCAAATGCTCCATCAGGCAGGTATATCAACAATGTTGAGAAATGTTTAGAAAATCATATGAGTGATTCCGTCGATGCTAATGAATTACATTCAAGCAGTTCATGTTTCATCTTTTACTGGGTTACCGTACCAAAGCTAGACATGAGCAACTACTACCGAGATAACAGTTATTGTCAGCTCACATTACCTAAAATCCAATTACCTCCAGCATTTATCCCATTATTTAATTTGCGTCTGCTGCTGTATTGAGTTTCCGACCACAGCGTCAACTCATTATGTTCATTTGAAAGGAGCATGCTAGATTAGATCTTTGTCTCAGCTGTTTCAAATTGCGGAAGAAATTCCCATTAGACAGCCATATTGCGTGAACACATTTATATATATATATATATATATATATATATATATATATGTATATATATATATATATATATATATATATATATATATATATATATATACATATATATATATATATATATATATATATTAGGGGTGTTTATGGGTGTAACGGTACGCTAAATCACATTTCGGTTCACCACAGTTGTTTAAAAACTAAATAGACTTTTGCAACTGTAGGTGGAGAACAGGAGGAAGCTTACGTACATTTCTTGATTAGTTAAGTTATTCAAGTTAAGAATTATTTAATGTGTGCAACATTTGCCATGTATTTCTGTCAATCATCTAACATAAAAGAACCTTATCGTAAGCTGAGAGAGTGGCATGCAAGCTGAATGCTGGACTGAATAAAAAAAAAAAAAAAAAATCAATCTTGTAAAAACCCTCCAACAAGTCAAGGCCTTTCAGGTGCTCCTGAAGACTGATGGCCATGACTCCATTGGGAACATTCCATCAGAGAGACAAATAGCTAAGGGAGGGGCTTTTATTTGGGGAGTGGAGGGGGCATGTTGGTGTCCATTACGTAGATTGACCCCAAAACAGCAAAATTCCGACATGTAACAAGAAGTCAGACAATGGTTCAGGACAAGAGAAATTAACTGGAGTGTGTACATGACAACAAGTGGATCCATCCATTATCCGAGCCGCTTATCCCCATGACGATTGCGGGCGTGCGGGAGCCTATCCCAGCTGTCTTCGGGCAGTCGGTGGTGTACAACCTAAACTGTTTGCCAGACAAGTGGATACAATTCGGAAATTATTTTACAGGTAACCACCAGCCAGCCATGTAGCCTCCATCCTTCAAAGGCACGCTTCAAACCTGAGCAAACTGCAGCCGTTCCTGGAGTGGGCCAACATAAGAAGTCCCATTGTGGGTTCGAGAAATCATTTAATCTCAATGATTGCCTCAAAAAAAAAAAAAAAGAAAATTCAACATGTGCAACAAAATATTGAGTTTAGTTTACGGTACTCTCATTTTTGTCTAGGTCTGTTTCCTTAATTATTATCATTATTATTTTAGATTGCAACACCAAGTAAAAAGGAATGTCTGATTTGATTTAGTTATTTTCCTTTATTGTGATTTTGGACTTTTGTGTGTTTCTTTCATTAACAGAAGGGGACCAAGTACTTTGCTTATGTGTGTGCGCACTTAAGATATTTTTGTTTTCTTATCCCTGTTGTTTCACAAAATCTAGACTAAAATTGATCCGATGAAATGTTACACATTATAAATCATGTGTAATGCTTCTGTAATCAGAGGAACGGGACAGTTAAGTCTGTTTAGTGTATTGCAATATTCTCGGTTTAATCATGTGTGTATAATATGTGTTGCTGATTTTATTGAGTGAAATGCAATCACAGCTTTGAAGTGCCATTTGGACCGTGTTCTCTGTTCAAAGGGATGTTTTGGGAACATGAGTGCATGTTTGTGAATACTGGGTCTTTACAATGCGCACGTGTCAAGAGTCTTATCAGCATCCAGGCAATACGTGGAACTGAGGGGCCACTGTAATCTGGTCCCAGCGGTGACCTTCTGTTTTTCCTCATCTTGCTTGCATGTGTGTGCAAATGTGCATGTGCGTGCTGGTTCATGCAAGACCCCATTCCCCTACTCATCCCCCAGCCCCCCTACACGCACGCACACACCACACACACAAACTGATGCAAATATAAAAACAAATTTAGGCCTGCAAGTAAATTATGAACCTAAATTCAAAATGCATCCATTAATTCTGACAGGCTGCATGGTGTCTTGGCTCTGAGATTGCAGCCTTTGCAGAAAGTTCTGGTGGTGGATGATGTCGAGGGGAGTCTGCTATTTGTTCTCCACAAATAATTGAAGGTAAAAGTGCCATCTGACAGAAACATAAGGCTAGCGCCTGTGGTGTGGTGGTGCAGATCAGGGCCTGTGGTGGATGCTTTTTCGCCTCAGCAGGGAATTCGAATCAGTTCCTGTTTGTGCTTTAAGCAGCAAAACCACTGTAATAATCATCAGTCGGAGATTTCTCAACATTTGCTGTGTGTATTTTTCTTCATCTTTTAGCTATCCTTCCACCAATGGAAGATTAGACAAACCAACTAATGGAATACCAATGCAAGTAATCTTTACATTTCAACAGATTGCATTTAGTAAGGTGAATCCTTCATTCAAAATGATGTGGTATGCTTTGGATTATGAGGGATTCCTTCTGCTCCATTCTATTCTCTTCCCATCAATAGACTTTTTTTCAAGTTGCTCATCTGTCACCTACTGCACTGATTTGGATAAAGGGAATAGTTTCTATTATTGTGCTATTCTTGTTTTAGATGAAACGAGAAGAACTATAACATTGTATGAACACTTAACAGTCATCGATTAATAAACGTAAATGCAGTACTAACTTTGTTGCACAGAGAACTTTCATCTTTCTTCTTAATCTTGCATCATTATTACTTCTTGTTTTGCCTCTCTCCCTTCTGGTGGTTTATGCTCCCACTCATCCTCCTCATTTACCAGAGGCATTATACACTCTTATATGGTTCTAAATGGCCAGTTTCTGTCCTTTACTGCCATCTTGTGGAGTTATGGCTGTTAAAATGAGTTTCAGACGACGGCAAGACAGTACAAGCGGCACTCAAACATTTCTTCTTTCCACAGAGATGTGCAGAAAGTGTGTTCATCCAGAGGTGGGACCACAACACTACTGAGTCTGAGCTGACTTCAGTTCACTGTTAACCTTCCGATTATCCAGGGACACTCTTCTGATGTAAGTGCATTGAATTCTATATCGGTAGGTCTGTCTGTCTGTTATTTTAAAAACACTTCTTTGGAATGTTTTCCAGGTGTTAAGCAGAGCTTTACCTAAAAGTGAGTACACTGCCGTTTTCCTCAAACCATGCATAAAAGCATACATAACTGTCTGATTTGAATAAACTTGTTCATTGAGATGCAAGCTCTTAATAAAACAATAGAATAAGTCTTTATTGTGGTTTAATTGTGGCACGGTGGTAGACTGGTTAGTACGTCCGCCTCACAGTTCAGAGGTCGTGGGTTCCATCCCGGCTCCGGCCTCCCTGTGTGGAGTTTGCATGTTCTCCCCGTGCCGGTATGGGCTTTCTCCGGGTACTCCGGTTTCCTCCCACATTACAAAAACATGCATGGTAAGTTCATTGGACTCTCTAAATTGCCCCTCGGTGTGATTGTGAGTGCGGGAGTTTGTCTCTGTGTGCCCTGCGATTGGCTGGCAACCAGTTCAGGGTGTACCCCGCCTAATGCCTGAAGACAGCTATGATATGCTCCAGCACGCCCGCGATCCTTGTGAGGAGAAGCGCTATAGATAATGGATGGATGGATATATATATATATATATATATACACTTGCACCACTGAGGTGGTAAGGCCCAAACTGATCCCCCACCAGAGAGCAGCACACACAACAATAATATAGAGAATGGCGATAGCAAATGTTCACTATGCAGCTACAGTCCCCTCCAAAAGTATTGGAATGGCAAGGTCAATTACTTTGTTTTTGCTGTATACGGAAAACATTTGGGTTACATCTAGATGTATTACACAATTAACAACCAATCACAGTTCAGCTTCAGAAAACGTGTCAGCCATGATTGGTCGTTATCTGAGCCCTGAGTAGTTGTGATGTCATTTTCAGTCGACGGGAAGTGACAAAATGACCGCCCCCAGAGTTGGCAAAAAACGAGTGGATTAACTCTTATTCCACAAACGCAATATTTACCAGAATGCCTTGTTTCAACTAGTGGCTTGCATAGAACATATTCTTGAAAAAAATATGTTTGGGTTGACTTCATCTTCTTTAAGGTCCGGTGATCGGCTTGGCCAGTCTACGACTTTTTTCCCCTGATGAAGTCCTTTTTTGTAATTGCACTGTTTTGGGGGGTAATTATCTTGTTATCTTGTTGCATGATGATGCCTCTACCAATTAGTTTGGATGCATTTTTCTGTAAATTACCAGATAAAATGTTTATTTGGATTTCAGATTAATCTCACTATGACCATCTTGAGTTACATCATCAATAAAGCCTTTGAGAGAAGAAATATACAGATGATATACAAGATGCAAACCACTCATCAGCAAGAATATTCAGAAGGCCAGGTTGTATTTTGCAAAGAAATACAGAGATGAGCCACAAAGTTTGGGAACAAAGTTTTATGGACTGATGAGCCCAAGATTAATTTCTACCGAAGTGATGGAAAGGCCAAAGTACGGAGAACGTAAGGATCTGTTTATGATCCAAAACAATCAAGCTTATATGTGAAGCATGATGGAGGTAATGGCTTGACTTGGGCTTGCATGGCTGCTTCAATAGACTTTATTGATGATTTAATTCATGATGGTAGCAGCAGAATTAATTCACAAGTCTACAAAAACATTTTGTCTGGCAATTTACAGAAAAATGCATCCAATGTGTTCCAATACTTTTGGAGGCTACTGTATATCTGAGAGAATGAGAGGACCAGTGTATGCTGCAACTGTACCTGAATAATGCATAGTATAAGTGCGGATGTGGATTGCAAACGGTACATGATTAAATAATATATAAACAGGATACCATATAGAATGAACCATCCATCCTTTTTCTACACTGCTTGTCCTCATTAGGGCCACAGGTGAGCTGGAGCCTATCCCGGCTGACAGCGGTCGAGAGGCGGGCCAATCACAGGGCAGACATTCACACGCACATTCACAATTTACAGTCTTCAGTGAACCTACCGTGCATGTTTTGAGAATGTGGGCAGAACATGCAAACTCTGCACATGAAGACCCTGCCAAGATTTTAACCTACAACCTCAGAACTGTGAGGTAGATGTGCTCACCATAACTTGCAGTTGGGACTGAAACAAGCTATTAAGAACGAGACTTACTTCATAAAATAAACAGGTGTGATTGCACAATCTCTTGTAAACTTGATGTTGCCCTTTTCTTGTACCTTTGTCAGAGTTTGATGGAGAGCTGGTCGGATGACAGCTGGAACTGTTGTCATAACTGGAGGAATACTGGCCACAGTGATACTTCTGTGTATCATAGCTGTGCTCTGTTACTGTAGACTCCAGGTACACCTCCTCGTTGTATGCGTGTCTTATTGTATGCCAATACGACACATGTGTCGTCCCATTAGGCCCAGGCCAGCCCACAAGACGTCAGGGGTGTAATTACTATTAGGTAAAAAGATAAACACATGCCTGGGCTGAAGTTTTAAAAACACATAAGAATGCTTCATATGTCATGATCATTTCAACTGCTCTCCCTTCTTAACCTTGAGAAGATTTCCTTGTTAGATAATAATCTTCAAGAAGAATTTTAAAGTGGAAATTAACCCAAATATATTTTTTTTCAAGAATATTTTCCCAGCAGTCCCACTAGTTGAAACATGGCATTCTGATTAATAGTGCGTTTCTGCAATATGAGTTAAAGCAGCAAAATCCATTTTTTAGCCATCTCAGGGGGCGGCCATTTTGTCACTTCTGTCAACTGAAAATGACATCACAACTACTCAGGGCTCAGGTAACGACCAATCACAGATCGCTTGTTTTCTAAAGCTGAGCCGTGATTGGTCATTACCTGAGTCCTGGGTTGTTGTGATGTCATTTTCAGTCGACAGAAGTGACAAAATGGCCGCCCCCGGAGATGGCTAAGAACGAGTGGATTAACTCTTATTCCACAAACGCAATATTTATCAGACTGCCTTGTTTCAACTAGTGGGCATGCATAGAACATATTCTTGAAAAAAAATATGTTTGGGTTGATTTCCCATTAAAGATCTAGCTCAGAAAATTGGAGATGTTCTTAGATTGACACTTTTTAGTTGATGATAAACATGTTTGGTGATAAATGTAATTCACTGAACAGGAAAACATATAAAATCCAGAGCTGGGCATTTACTAAAATGCTAAAAATTCACAAATAGTAATCGTGTACAGGCTGGTCCGACTATCATTTTAAACGGGCTTTCATTAGCGTCTTCAACTACCAACCTCAATGAAAAAAAAAAGAAAACACACGGTTGCATCGAGACCACGTACACGGGGGTGGGGGCGCAAAAATAGACGATTACGTGGACGGGAACAAAATGGGCTTCCGACTGTTGTGTTATTCAATAAACTGGATAGTAAACATAGCACACGGTCTTGCTGCCGCGTTTAGCTGCCAACCACCACTGCTAGAGTCTTCTTCGTCCCCCCCGTAGCTCATCTTGTCCTCCGCTTTCTTGTATCCACAGATATCAAAACAATCCTCTTCTTATGGGTTTTCCTCTCACACTAATTACAGAACTTCTGACACCATGTCATGTTATTCAATAACTCGCGTTGAGTCCGACTGTATGCATAGTGTGACCATTTATTTACCGGCGTCCCTCTCTGTCCCTGACGTCATCCGTAACCTCATTTAGTTACTTCTGGATTTGGCGGGCCCCTTGACTGGTATTGTCTTTGGCCCCCAAATGACTTGCAATGCCCACATAAATTACTTTTGACCCTTTCCTGTAGTTCTGTCAAGTTGAGGTTGGTCTGAGTATAGTGCAGTGCAGCTTTACAGCAAACTACAGTCACAATAATTAACATTTTAAATGAATACCTCTTTGACCGTGTCATTGAACATCTTATGCATGTCTAATATTAGATCACATTGGATTTCACAGGTATACTTAAAAGTTGTGGTGAGAAGGGTTAGGGTCGTGATTCACTCATGTTGAAAAAAACTATTACTATATAATAAATAAAAACTCAAATTATTTCATGATTCAAATCGAAATGCTTGTTTCAGAAGTCTGTGTAAAACAGTTTTTGTGTGTCGTCTCGTGGTGGTGAAAATGATACATTTATAGCAGTGAAGGTTTGGAATTCACAATGACTTTCTTCCTGTTTGTTGATGCATTGCTATCCGATTTCTGTTCAGTACTACTGCTGTAAGAAGAATGGCTCTGATAGCGGCTCCAACTCTCTGCAACACTTTGAATGCAACACCTGCAGCGTCTCCGACCTGGACGGGACCTTCGGCACCCCGCTGTCACTTTCCACCCCAGAGCCGCCTGCATCGTCTAAACCCAGGAAAGCCACAGTGGGGCGTCGTCGCTACTGCCCCACCTGCTCCCCGTATGACTCCCCCTTCTTCATCCGTACCGCTGATGAGATGCGCAACGGCGGCGAGCGCATCACTTACATGCCCACGCACTACGAGAACCAGGCGCTGGCCATGCCGCTGCCCACCGTGCACGGATCCCTGCTGAGGGATGCTCCACGGAGCGGAGCACCGGATTTCTACACCAACACTGGAGCCATCAGCACAGACGTGTGACACTGTAGCTAGAAGCGCAGAACACAAAGCAGTTATAGGATGCGTTATGGACACGTTACTATTGTGGATTTATTTACTGTACTCATTTAGTTAACCTTTTTTTTTGTGTATATGCAGTGTATGTTTGTAAACTACACTGTAATTTGTCTGTTAATTGACTTTATAGACAGAGGGCTATCTGACCTAAATTACCGTTTACACACCTAAAAAAAAAGGCATCTTTTTAAGAATGGCGTGTGAGGCAGTCATGTCATCCTATCTATGAAGTTCTGGATCTTATCAGTGCATGCTCAAGTTTAAAGGAGGTTCTCTCTCTATGCAAAATGTTTTAGAAATCCATTTAAGTCTCTCTTCAGCGGATTTGATCTCATTGTCTTATTGAGTATGCGAGATCCAGTAATTAAGAGTAAATCACTGTTCATTTAAACCCCGCTGGTTTACTTGGTCACTTACTGAGCTTCCATTTTGTGTTCTCATGTGTGTATTTTAAACAAGATTGAAGTCTATCAGTTGTTTTTTTATATGACAATGTAAGTGGAGATAGCAATACATACAGTAAACCAGAACTACATTTCTCTTACTATGTGGTGTGCTTTTTCTGCTGGATGTTGCAGGAATGATATAGCACTGACCCACTTGCCATTAGTCTTACCTGACATTGATGCAAAAAGTTTGACAACAAAGATATGAATCATCATTTGTGTTACAGATGGACGGGCTTGTTATGTGCATGTGTCTGTATGTTTTGATGGGGAGAGAATAACTAACTTTTTTCTCTTTTGCTATTACTCATGTTAAATCATTGAAATGAACACGGTGGTGTCCACCACTTCCACTTTTTAGATGCCATGAGTCATCTTTGTTTGTGAACAACAACGTTTCTGTGATAGTCCTGAGTATACATTTTTTAACACAGTTTTTCCAGAATCCACAACCTTTTTCATTGGTTTCATCGTAAAATAACACAACTGATAACAGCAACTTTATTTTTGCTTACCTTTTCATCCATATAAAGTACACTTCAATAAAGTTTTGTTTTGTTTGTATGAGCAAGTGCAACTAAGTGTACAGGACACTGGTATCAAGTTATTACTCAATTCAACGTGAAATGTGTCGTGTTTGTAAAAGTCAATACACAATGTCAGGAAAACATTTTTGTTACAATGAATCTACCACTATCATTTCGTTTCTTGTTGTATTACCTACTAGATGATTTCAGTAGCTACTAGTTAAACAACAAAAACATATTTTGAAATGTTGATACAGAAATCGACATACATATGATCGGTAATATATGACAGTTATTCGTTTTGACAAATAAAGATTTGTAATTGCTTGGAATGGACGTGATTGTTTTTAAACCCACATAAATAAACTTTTCTGATGAGTAGTATGACCTACAATACAATACAATTTTATTTATATAGTGCATTTCATAACATACATCAAAATGAATGTGCATGGATGTACACAGTAGAAATATGTTGTAACAAAAATTAAGATTGTTACCTGATGAAATTACTCTCTATTGATTTTATTGTATATTGACTACAATATACAATTCTGTGTGTTATCCAAACTGCTTATCCTCACAAGGGTCGCGGGGCGTGCTGGAGCCTATCCCAGCTGTCTTCGGGCAGTAGGCGGGGTACACCCTGAAATGGTAACCAGCCAATCGCAGGGCACACAGAGAAAAACAAACATTCTCACTCACAATCACACATATAGGGGCAAAGTGTCCGTGATGGCCAAAAATACGTTGTTTAATCCAGCTCAATGAGCAGGAGTCCTATAATTGTAACTGTTTCATTATTTTAGCCATTCTCTTTTTAGCCCTAAAATTAAGTAATTATAATGTGCAAAATGTATATTATTATCATTTTTTTAAATTAATGTGTCCCATTAAATAATTAGTCAGTTGGTTTTAAATTATACACTCATCAAATAGGGCGGTGGTCGTCTGGTTAGCACGTCCGCCTCACAGTTCAGAAGTATATATATATATATATATATATATATATATATATATATATATATATATATATATATATATATATATATATATATATATATATATATATATATATATATATATATATACACGTGCACTTTTCTACATTAGTTTTCATCCTGTTTTTTCTTTAACACATCATGTTTTCGTAATAATATCACAATAATATAGGCAATATAGCAATAGCAATGTATTTATGAATGAAGGGTTCGGTTCAGATAATTTTGTTATTTTTCCTCTGAAAGGTCATAGCTATAAATCACAACGCAGGTTTGATTCCGTATTGCCCAAGCTTTTATAGGTCAAACTTTAAAAAAAAATTAAAAAGAAAGAACATCTAAAAAAACGGATGTGTTAAAAGTAAAGACGTTTTTTAAAATTAGCTTCCAAAATACGTTTAGGGACACACAAGCTAAAGTTTGCAGTAATTGGTTATTCATTATAATGAAATGAATACATTGACTGTCCGCAGACAGCTGGGATAGTGTCCAGCACCCCCGCGACTTTGTGAGGATAAGCAGTTCAAATGGATGGATGGATGGATTAATGAAAATCATAAAAATAAACCGTGTTACATTTTTTACATCCATTTTTTTAATAATAATTGAATGTATTCAAAATGACATTGAAATGATGAATTCTGACAATGTATTTAATATATAACTGATCATTTGTGTGTGCAAGACAAAGTTTACAGCAGCTGAGATGAATGCCCACTAGAGGTCATAATGAGTATAAACATATAATGACATTAACTGTAAATAATACAATACAGAAATCTCTACATGAAAATGTATTATTATTTCGACATACAGTGTTTTAAATTTGGGTGGTCGACTGGATAGCACGTCCGCCTCATAGTTCAGAGGTCGTGGGTTCGATCCCGGCTCCGGCCTCCCTGTGTGGAGTTTGCATGTTCCCACCCGTGCCTGTTTTCGCCGGGTTCTCCGGTTTCCTCCCACATTCCAAAAAACATGCATGGTAAGTTGCTTGGACCCTCTAAATTGCCCCTAGGTGTGATTGTGAGTGATTGTGAGTGCGGATGTCTGTCTCTGTGTGCCCTGCGATTGTTTGGCAACCAATTCAGGGTGTCCCCCGCCTACTGCCCGAAGACAGCTGGGATAGGCTCCAGCACGCCCCGCGACCCTTGTGAGGATAAGCGGTATTGATAATGGATGGATGGATGTTTTAAATTTGACGTCTACATATGAAAGTAAGCATGTACGCATGCGCGGCAGCACGTGATTTCCACACTACCGGAAAGCGTGCAATTGGCTCGTCGAGTGATGCATCCTGTCCACACATACGATCTTCGGCGAACTCTTGACAGCTAGCAGGCAACTCCTCATCGCTTCAAGCAAGTAAGTAAGGTGACAGCTTGTTTGTCAACAAATGTTCTTATTTCAGTGACCGCTTAGTGTTTTTGACGCATTAGACGTTTTGAATTAATTATTTATTTTCTTTTGGAGGACGGTTTGGGTGTTGCTCTGTTGTCTGTGGCCCCTCTGAAAAAAAGGACCCAATGTTTTGGACTTCGAGCTGGTTGGCGTTAGCGAAAGGCTAGCTTCGACATAAGCTAGCATTTAGTAAGCCTGGTTGTGGTTGCAACTTCCTGATTAGCCTGCACGCACCTGTCCTCCCATACTGCTGCACATCTGCTGCTTTTAAATTGATCTAGATGGATCTAGAGGAAAGCTTTTAGAGAAGGTAGCTTCAAGCTTGCATTGCTTGTGTTATTAACTCGAGGAGCCTGCATGTTCCTGATTGATTTGTACTGAGTGCACTTTATATCCCATTTTGATTGCATCTTCTAATTGTGCTACTTATGCTGATGATGATGATGATGATGATGATGATGATGATGATGATTATGATGATGACGACGACGACGATGATGATGATGATGACGATGATGATTCTAAGAAAAGTTTGGCCAAGGTGTCCAGACAAAAAGAAAGCTGCAATGACACAATACTAGTTAACGTGGCAGAGACCTTCGTTCTCACTTAGAAATTTAAAATGAATATTTCTTACGTCTCCTTGTTCCGAAATTAGTATCTGATGAAGATAAGCACACAGTGGATGGATGGCGTTCATGTTTCTACTGTTTTGCACAACCTGTTAGAAACGGGAAAACATGCTGTTAACAATAGTTGTTCACACTTAAAAATGTTGAAAATATTTTTTGTCATGCTTTTCCTGACTTCAGTAGTTGATGACACAGAAACGTTTTAATGTTGCATGTTTAGTGTACCTCGTGTAAAAATGTATTTCTATAACTGATATGAAAGTGACTAACACATATTTTTAGATCTCAAATTCAACATTAGGCTGTGTTATTTGCTGACCTGCGTGGTATCTGTTTGGACTTGTTGTATGTGCAGTTTTGCCTCAGTGCCCTATACAGGTTGTCACAACAATGTCTTCCTGTATGTTGGTAGCCATTCATCTACTGTAAACAGGAGGGATGTTGGAAACCACTTTGTTTTCGATACAGATACAAGTGCAAGTACTCAAATCGAGTACTCACCGTGACTAAGAAACTGATACCCCTAGTAGCCTACTTTCAATACATAAAATTTCCATGAAACTAATGCCAGATAATTAAAAAAAAACAAAAAACTTTTGTTTATTTCTGACAAAAGACAGAACGGTCACTCTGCAATATCAATTTTAAGTTCAAAATAAAACACAAACAGGTCGCCCTGAATTAAGATTCATCTGTGATAAACTTACAAAATTGCAAATGAAAACTGACAACTCCCTGAGTGTTAGTCTTAGTTAAAAAAATGAAGTGCAAAACATTACATGTTCAACTGTGAACTGTATTGTTAAGCATTACACTATGAAGTTGGAAAATACAGCTGGGCGATAAGGCTGTAAAATTTACAGTACCGATTGGTACTTGCCGATCCCGAGTAAACAGACAAGCCATAGACCCACTGGTCATTTTGTAATGTATGCTTGCACAAACCAATGTGAGCGAATACAAGGGCTGTTTACAAAAATCTGCCTGTGCAAAGCCACTGCTACACACTTTTGATTGACACTTCCACAGAAGTACTAAAAACCTCTGCCAAGATGCAAAATGACTTTGCTGCTTGTTTGTTTGTTAGTCAGCAGTGTTTTACAAAAGCACTTTGCAACTTATATTCACAAAACACACAGAAGAATCACATTTGGGTACAGGTATGAATTAATGAGTGAATGATGAATGACAGTTTCAAGAAATATTTTAATTTTAACATTATAAACCAGGGGTCGGATAACCTAAGACACATTTCAACCGTCTGCCACAGGAAAAAAGAACAACAATACTCGGTGCTGCAAAACCGTTTTGACAACTTACATGAGGATACCACTACATATATTGTTGGAGCCACATTACTTTATTTTCCACATTGCTTTATTTTGGATAAGGTTAAATTATATATTATTACATTAAATTTACTATGGATATTTATGTACTTTTGTTATTTGGAATGATTACTCCCCCTATGTGTTGTTGTTGGTATGGCACACTCATGGATTGTTCGCTGATTGACGTGCACATATCAGATGTGTTTAAATGGACATGCAAGAGGGAAGTCAAATGTTTGCTATACACAGACGGGGTATCATATAGTCTTTCAACCACTTACATTTGCACTTACCCTTACACGTACCCTTACACTTACAACGCTTACTTTGGACTTACACAACATAAAGACTTTTTTTGCAGGTGATTTGATGTCATTTGCAATTGTGAATCCCATTTGGAACTTTTTGGGATCACAATAGACAAAATTTGAAAGAGGAAAAAGAAAAGCCCTCGACTGATTGCTGGAAAGTGCGTCTGAAAACTTTAACCCCGATTTGGCCGACTTATGGTTGGACATAGAAAGCCGGAACATATATTGTTTTATTTTTTTACCTGTGTCTATAAAAAAACAATAGTTTGTTGCGTTTATGGAATCGATGAATTACAGTGGTAAAAAAATTTAATTTCTGCATGTAAAAAAACATTTTAAATTTTAAAGAAAGACGCTTGTTTGAAGCTTACTTTTAACTCATTCACTGCCATTGACATATTTATTTGTCTTTTCACGGTCCAGCCATGCAATCCCAGGAACTTATTTATATATTTTGAAAAATTGTTTTCAAACTTTAGGGTAAAAGAGGTTCTCAAAATGTCTGGCAATTAATAAGTTAAATAAACAAGTCAATGTCAATTTGAGTCTGCCTCGTATTCATGAATTAAAACCAAATTTATCCACCTGCAACGGACCAAAAATGCAAACCAAAAATACCGTCTGCTTTTGTGTTGTGTCATCATTTTGTCGCAGGTGGAGCAACTTGAATTAAAAAGGACTGCTTCACTTGGAAAATGGATTGTATATTTGCAAAATAATAGTCAATTCAAATCATTCTTTTACCTGGTTAATGTGATTTTTGCATTTCGGCACATTGAGGCTGTAGACGTCATGTTAATTTTCACAACCAATTGTTAACTGTCATCTGTGAGACGTGATTGGTATTTGTTTTTAAATATATGTTTTTAAATATAGTTCATGTAGCACCTATCAGATTTTCAGGAACTTTTATTTCTTTGCATTCATCACCCCGTCAACCTGAACAGAATACGCATTAAACAATGAATCGTTGGCGTTGGTTCCTCATAAGGTTTGGTGATGACAAACAACACTCAATTCTTCCATCCATCCATCCATCCATTTTCTATCGTGCTTGTCCTCATTAATGTCACAGGTAAGCTGGCGCCTATCCCAGCAGGACTTCTAGTGAGAAGTCTCTTGCCCAAAGTCAGCTGTGATAGGCTCCAATAACCTTGCAAACCTAAAAAGGCCAAGTCCTACAGAAAATGGGTGGATGGACTTGTCAAGTTTCTCCATCAGGTGTCCAGGTCTAAGAACTTAAGTGTTGTGTATGAACTGTCTATCGCAAAACATCTGGATAATACGGCCCGCAGGCACGCACACGCACACACCCTCTCTGATGCAATGTAGCTTGTTAGTTGAGTGTATTTTGCTGTTGCGTAGCTACCTAGCTTCAATTCACTGACTACTACACAGTCTTTCCACTTAACAGTAAGCGGCGGTTTGGTTGCAATGTTGCCAACTGTGCTGGCGGAGCCGTCTAAGGCTTGTAATAACTGGGTGCTAATGTAGACACTTTTCTACCAGGAAGTTCAGTTCGGATTAGTTCAGTGGAGCTTGTTTCCAAGTCAGTGTGTAGGAAGGTCTGTAAAATATAGCGTCATCATCATCATCACATTACATCACAGATAAATCATGAATGTATTTAACAAAGAGAAACACTACAAGGTAAAGAGAGTGAGACTGTGGAGTAGATTTTATTTCTTGGAATGTGCTAAATATTGATGTGGTATGGAGCAATTATTTTGAATACACTTTGCAGTTTGGGACAGTGGGAATGCAAACAATTGTACACTGTGTTAAACGGAATTGAACTGTACTGCTCTGTAGAAATGGGGTCTTGTTGTAATATGCATTACACTTAGGCGCATAGGTGGCCATTATTGGACTGCACAAATATTTCTTTGTGTATACATGTATCGGAACAACAAATGCGGTCATTACACCAGCGGGTAACATGTTGACATGCTGGGTGTGCACTATATTGGTGCCATAAAATATGTCAAGTGTGACGTACTCTACTTATGTATTTTAGCAATTCTATGTACTGTAAGCTACTGTAGTTGGCTGGATGAGAACAGACTGGAAGAAGATATTGCACATTTCCCCAACATTTGCTGTTATTGCTATTTGTGAGTTTCATCTGGTTTGATTCTCCTTGCCAGTCCTTTCAGTGAGTGACCCATAATTTGCCTGGGTTGTTTATGCTACTTACTATAATTCAATAAGTATGACTGGAGCACATGATCTGGTTGCTGTCCTTGTGTTTGTGTGAATGTCTGAATATCAATTGTCATGGTACGCGTAAATGAAGTCATGTGTGCAATGATTAAAAGTACACTTTTATGTGTCGCTTCCAGATAGGAATATTCATGCATATTGCAGCAAATTCCTTGAAGGGGAAATCAACCCAGCAGGCCCACCAGTTGAAACGCGGCATTCTGATTAATATTGCCTTTGTGGAATACGAGTTAAGCAGTAAAATCCACTTAACCACCAAAAATTTCAAGCATGTTTCTTACATCCCTCTTATTTTTTTTGTTTAAAAGTTAAAAAGTGTAAAAAAAAAAAAAAAAAAAAAAAAGAATAACTTAACCACTGTAAACATTTATTCCACCCCTTTTTAGCCATCTCAGGGGGGCGGCCATTTTGTCATTTCTGCCACAACTACCCAGGGCTCAGGTAACGATCAATCACAGCTCACCTGTTTTCTAAAACTGAGCCGTGATTGGTCGTTACCTGAGCCCTGGGTAGTTGTGATGTCATTTTCAGTCAACAGAAATGACATAATGACGTAATACGTTAGGAATATGAGCCAACAGGAATGTTTTTTTTTTTTTTTTTTTTGAATGTGTTTCTGCTTTTGTAATTTAACTCAGGGTTTTTAGTTGTTTTTTTACACTTCACATTTATACTGTTCCGTTGCTGAAGTGGCACATGTATAGACGCATAAGGACATTAAAAAGGCTTTTACCTGTCAAAAAGTATGAAGTATTATAGTTTGTATCTGACTTTATAACACAAGCTTGTTTTGTATCCAGACCTGGGGGAGGAAAGGGGAGGGGAAAGGGGAGAGATTCAACTCTGGTCTCCCCTGCACTTCCTGAGAAGAAGAGTCAGCCATGGATGACAGCTCTTCTCTACGCAAAGTCAGCAGTTCCACAGAGTCTGTGGCCACCGTCACCAGTGAGGAGTTTGTTCTGGTGCAGCCGAGTGCTACTGGCTCACCTCAAAGCTCTGAGGGAAAACCCAAGCTCAAGGTCAGAATCACATCTCCGCACACAGATAGAAATGATATAGAATCAATGCATTATCCTCTTGGCCACATTAATTAGCTTTTTCAAAATAAACTTTTGGCAAGCACGGATGCTGCTGATGACATTCACTTTGGCAAAAAGCTATTTAACTTTTCAAGCAGGTAAAACACTTTGCCAACCCCATCTTGCTTTTCAATTTTATTTTATATTCAATCAAAGACATCAACTATGTGCTTGATTTTTTTTTTTTCTTCCTTTTTTTTTTTTTTTAAAGGTGAAGTCAACCCAAACATATATTTTGCAAGAATATGTTCTATGCAGGGTCACTAGTTGAAACAAGGCATTCTGATAAATATTGCGTTTGTGGAATAAAAATGAAACCTCCCGTTTGTAGCCATCTCTGGGGGCTGAAATTGACATCACAGTTGCTCAGAGCTCAGGTAACGACCAATCACAGCTCACCCGTTCTCTGAAACTGAGCCGTGATTGGTCGTTCCCTGAGCAACTTCGATGTCATTTTCAGTCGATAGAAGTGACAAAATAGCCAACCCCTCAGATGGCTAAAACGGGTGGATTTCTCATATTGCACGGACGCAATTTTAATCAGACTGCCGTGTTTCAACCCTAAATAAAGTAGTTTCAGGAAAATGCAGTGTAATAACAATGACAAATTGAGGAAAATGTCATGATAATGAATGCAGTTATAAGATAAGATAACCTTTATTAGTCCCACAATGGGTACAATTGGAATTTACACTTCCGATTGGTCCATCATTTGTTACTCCGCCAAAACACAAAATAAAATTGCACAGTTTCCCCGAATGTTTGTCTGTTTTGAGTGACCTAAGTAAATGTACAGTGGCTCCATCTACGTATCCATACTGCCTGCCCTCATTGAGGTTGTGGGGAACTGGGGCCTATTTTAGCTGGGAGAGAGGTGTTTTTGTTTTTTTTAAACACTATGTGTAGATGAAATGTAAAACCAAGCCACAAGGCAGTGCAAACAAAATACTCGCGTTTTTGTTGACACGGCCATAGTAAACAGTATACATTTCAGGAAGCTCTTCTTCATGGTGTATGTTCTCCTCCTTTTTTCTTTACTCCCCGCTTGTTCATGGTCCTTCCTCCGCCAGATGTCCTGGAATGGTAGTGAGCAGCTGGAGAAAGCAATGGAGGAGGTACTGGATGATGATGATGATGATGACGACGACGACGACGTGAAGGTGGAGAAGAGCAGCGTAGAAAAGATGGAGAAGCACAGCAACCCAGAAGTCCAAGTCCCCGAGCTCCAACCAGCAGGTAGCGTTCACGAGCGTCATGGTTTCAGATAGACAAACAACAGCACAGCTAGCGCTGACGCTTCAGTACTGCTGAGAGGAAACGGCAAGAGTAGTGTCATATAAAAGTCAGCAGTGGAAGTTCATCTGCTCTACTCATTGTTCTGCTTCCTGTTTGCAAAGTTTTAAAGAGCTCCTCGAACATCCTGTGCCGTACTGTCATCTTTTTTCATCTTGACATTTTTAACTTGGTCCTCATCTGTCGTCTGGTGGATAGTAGCTTCCATCATAGTGTGATGGCCCCCATACTGGTCGTTTGTGAATTGAACTCACATTTGGCAGTTGCTATCAGTGCGGGCTGAATAAACGGACACCAGACATTTCAGTCAAAATGGTCATCTAACACCACTTGTATGTCCGCCTTCAGAGGTGTCATCAACCTGTCCAGCACGGGCTAGCCCCACGCCTCAAGAGGAAGACAGTGTGCAATTCAACAAGCTGTCCTACTTGGGCTGCACTTGGGTCAAAGCGCCTCGTAATGAGGCCGAAGCACAGAGGGCAATGGCGACCTTGCGGGCCGAGAGTGCCGTCCCCATCCCCATCACCCTGCATGTACCCTGTGGGCCAGAGGGCTCTGTAAGGTAAGACACTTTGTCAAAGAAAAACAAGTCAACTCACAAAAACGTCAACTTCATACTCGCCTTTGCCAAGGAAGTTTTGTTTCTACTGTTAATTCCTAGATAGCAGGAAATAAGAAAAACAGGTTTCCGCAGAACTTTGTGGAGGAATGTGGCATGGACAAAGGAAGACACGGTTTTGATTTATGTTTGTCAGCATTCATCCATCCGTCCATCCATCCATTATCGGTACCGCTTCTCCTCACAAGGGTCGCGGGGTGTGCTGGAGCCTATCCCAGCTGTCTTTGGGCAGTAGGCGGGGGACACCCTGAATTGGTTGCCAGCCAATCGCAGGGCACACAGAGACAAACATCCGCACTCACAATCACACCTAGGGGCAATTTAGAGTGCCCAATCAACTTACCATGCATGTTTTTGGAATGTGGAATTTCAAATTTAGGACAGCGCACCTAAAAAAACGCCTTGGGAGAGCCTAGCACCAATTGTCACATTGCACTGAAATCACCCAGACGCAAGGAAATGCAGAGATGTAAAGTGTTTTGTCAGAGGTGATATGGCATGACTCCTTCTTGTGACTGCCTCCAAGTTAGCCTTTCCATGTTTTAGGAGTGCCAAAATTACATTGCTGTGCTGTTCTGCACAAAATCAAAATCAAAATCAGCCATTATAAGTCATCCCAGGTTTGATAAATCACATTGCGTGTGCTGACTTAATCTATTTGCATGGACTCCTCCCAGAATACACAAAATGAACTGCACACGTTTGCTCTTTTTGCAATTCTGAGTGAGGCTGGTTAATCAGCTTCCACATCTGTTTGCGTGAGCAGTCAATTTACGCCTGTTTTTGTTTTTTGCATCCGCACACCTGAAGTACGGCAAATGCGGCTCTTAAAGACTCCAGCGTAATGTATGCCCTGTCAGTTTTCTGCATTTTACTATTTGGAGTGATGACGTTTTTACACGTGCGTGTAAGAATGTTAAAAAGAAAAATGCACAAGGCACATCTGTGAAGCGACTCACATTTGTATATCATAAAAAGGATGGAACATTTGTATTTGAGTCCAAACAAATCGGAGGTCGAGCACTCGGAACAGATTGTGTTCAACATAACCCAAGCACTGCACCTAAGGATTATTTTGATATTGATATTATTTTGTCTGCTTTCATGGAGGACTCCAGAAATTGGAGAATATTTACTGACGAGAATGTGAAATTCTGCGGATTTGGGCAATTTTAAATGAAAAATGTATCTAAATGAAAATTTATTATCAAAATAGTTATTGAGGAATTTGATAATTGATTAGTTGTCGATTAATCTATCAATTGTTGTACCTCTAAACCTTATTTAGATCATTTCACTCCTGTAAGTCTTTCGTGAAAATGAATCCCCTCATAACTTTCTGCAGGGTTGTGGACCAGGCATCGGGTACAGAGATTTGTTCCTTCCCCATTTACAAGGTGTTGTTTTGTGCTCGTGGACGGGACGGTTCTGTGGAAAGTGACTGCTTTTGCTTCACTGAGAGTTATCGGAGCTCTGAAGACTTCCAAATTCACGTCTTCTCCTGCCACATCAAAGAGGCGGTAAGGTTGACTCACACACACACACACACACTGCGGCCAAGCATTATTCTTCTCACTTCACGAAACATGCATCCTTCATGCGGAAGAAGTACGCTTTGAGAAACAGCTGCATCTATCATCATCATGTGATGACAAACCCAGTTAGCACAAACTGTGAGGAGTCATTTCCAACTTCTTCATAATGCTTTTTCATCTCCACTTGTTGGCCCCTTTTGCTATTATCCGCTTTCCTTCTTCCTCTTCTCGCCAAGCCCTTTGTCTACCTCACTACCTCACTTGTTCCTCTCACTCTCATTAAATTGGTGTTCAGTTTTTGTCCAAATAGTGTTCATTTAGTTGTGACCGTTTCTTACCTGTTTCCATGTAGGTCAGTCGAATCTTGTACAGTTTCTCAACAGCCTTCCGCCGCTCTTCGCGGCCGACCGATATCAGAGACACGCCGCTGTTGAGTCCTCTTGACAGTGATCTTTTTATTTTTACTGTCTCTCTGGAGATTAAGGAAGACGATGGCAAGGGAAACTTCAGGTATTTTATCGACACATACATTAAATATGAAATCAGACTTACACTCGCACTTGGTTTTCCCCGGACAAACAAATGAGACTTGCTATGATAATTAATAGACCCTGAAATTAGAACATTTTGATGTGATTCAGTCATTAGCTTTTAATTATTTAGCATAATCATAAATGCTTTCATTATTGGTGAAGAAATGAAATTTATCTCATGGAATGTGCTAAACTTGTTTATCTGCAGGAAGGAAGGAATGGGAAAACATTGTCATTTGTTGCGCCTCCATTTTTATCATCGGAGATTCATTTGCATGTTCTACTATCATCTGTCCTCTTCTCATGCCCAACTTAGCCTTTACTGCAAGCAGGCTTGGGAGGACTACTTTACAAATGTATTCCGATACAGTCACTAGTTACTTGTTAAAAAATTTACTTAGTAACATAATCCAAGTACCATATTATTAAAGTGATGTAACCTGACTACGTTTAGTTACTTTTGGGTTATTCCAAAACCAAACATGCTAATGAAGACAAAAAATATCACTACAATAAATATATTTTGGGACTTGTGACTATTTAGCATTATGCATGGTGTGGGAATGAAGGAGGAAATTGGAGCACCCAAAATCCAAATTGTAACTTTCAGAATGTTTAGGCAGAGGCAGTCATGTTATAACGAGTGAAATGAAAAAAAAAAAACAAATCATATGAAGGCAATATTTGCAGCGGTATCTTCTTTGTAAATGTTATTTAAGATAAATCGGTCCTTCAGTGTCTATGTTCAAACAGTGGATAGTGGTCACCATTCTCGCTTTTCCCGGCAGGTTGTTTTCAAACGGTCCACTTTTGGGGCGAGGACACTACATTCAGTTCCTCCGCCTCCCGCTGACTGTACACCCGTCCCAGCAAAACCATGCGAGCAGAGTTGGGGCAGCCCAATGAGCTAGACGTATTATCACAATTTATCCACTTGTTGCGCTTAAATAAACAAATGTGCCGATGACTTTTCCGACAGCATTGAAATTGTAATCCTGCAAAATAATCCCAATTTGTAATATTTGCACCTGTAATCTGATGACATTATTTTTTCTGTAACTGAACCAAAATACAATTTAAAAAAACGGGTGCCCTGAATGCATAACTCCGGTAGATGTAGATGTTACTCCCCAAGCCTGACTGCAAGATACCATACTTTATGACAGAAGGTGGTAGATTTATGTTTAATAATCGGGTCTCTTTCTTCCTTTTCACAGTGCAGTCCCCAAAGACAGAGACAAATTGTACTTCAAGCTGCGACAGAGTGTTCAGAAGAAAGTCCTGATTACAGTACAGCAAATTAGCAACAAAGAGCTCGGCATTGAGAGGTGAGAGGCAGTCTAATGAGAAACTGGGTCAGCTTCACCTAAAAAGCAACAGATGTGACAATGATCGTCATTTCTGGAAAATAAAACGCACACACTTATTTTACGCCCTCTCAAAATTGCTGTTATTATTAATATTATAATTATTATTATAATATACAGCAGCAGACAGGTGATAGTGGCCCTTACACATACAAACTCATAGGTGTGTTTTCCCACGTGGACAGAAGCAGTTACTGAGCGTATTATAGTCACCATAATCTATTGTATTTACACACGTGCGCAAGGTATTTTCCAATTTGTTGGTGAGCGTTTTAATAATTGAATAATTAAAGATGCTCAATCCAATGTCGTGCTACAGCAAATGGACGCGGTATGATATGATGACAGATACCAAATGGCAACACTCGCATTCCTCTGTGATTCACGGTAATGAAAATTGTGTTTTTATTAGTGCTGTCGAGCGATTACATTTTTTAAATTAATTAATCGCCTAATTTTTCATAATTGACCACGATTAACCATATTTTTCAACTACAATTTTTTTACAAAGCTTGGGACAGATATTTACTTGAGTAAAATCTTGGAATTAATGTGGGAAAAAAATGTAAAGTATGTTTCGATTCAGCTTGTTCTAATAGCTTTCTCTGATTCTTGAATACGATTCTTTTCCTGTAAAATACAACCGTTGAACGATACACCAAAGACGTACAACTAATATGGTATTTTAATGTGGCTTTGCAAAGTGTGCAGATTGTTTTGGATTTCTCTTATGAGCTGTCGAGCAACTTTTTAAAGTAAAACTATGTAAAAGGGACAGTGACTCTCCTCTAAGTTTGGCTGCTACAGGAAGTAAATAAAACGGCAAAGAGTTAATTGAGTTCATTTTTTTGAATGCTTTATAAGATTTAAATTCCTCACCATAGTTAAAGCTTTAATTTTGACGGCCCTAGTTTTTATACATATATTTGGAACATGAGTCATTGCATATCATGTTGGAATGACAGTACACTTTCTTCACAAGCCATAGGTAAACGTATTCTTGAACTCATGTACGGTAATTTGCTGACTATAAGTGCACCTCATTAAAAGCCGCAACAGCTAAATTTAGCCATTTAACAAATATGTACTCTACATACAGGATATTATCTGGTTTGCTTTTTTATTCTCCCTAACCCTCCCACTGAATTACTCAAGTGACTGATATGAATGTTCAGAATGACGGAAGACTCGGACAGTTTCATTGGTCAACTGTGACATATTCTTTAATTTCATTGCTCATATGTGACGCGACTGTCTGTAAATCTATTGGCAGCATGAAGCTCATTAAAAAAAATCATAAATGAACTGCGTTACATATTAAGTCACAGGGTTCAAAGCGTGGTAAAAGGTAGCAACATACAGTCTGAAAAGTACAGTATATTATGTACCCCCAATTTTGGATCATCTTTCTTCGTGAAAAAAAGTGTTATTCTAAAGAAATGACACTACTAGCCCAACTAAAGTTGACAATCCCTGTCCTTGATTTAAATGTTAGCAAAAGTCAGGTGTAGGGGAAAAGCCTCTAGTGAACATGCTGTGAGAACAATGGCAGCTAATTGTTTTGTTGTACGTCTCACTAAATGTCAGTGACTAAAAACCGCTGTATGCTTGTCTTTCTAAAACCCTATCAAAATGAGTGATGCGTGACCACAGCCTGGCAACCTCTCATGATAGAATCGGTGATTATTTTCCCTGTCCTTGGATGGCTGTGTGTGAACAACAAGCATAACTTGAGTCCTTTTAAAGAGCATTATCAAAAATAATTCCACCGGTGAGTACTGTTCTATGTGCTTGAGCCAATACCTCTAACTTCCCGCAGCCCCTTTTATTGCACTCAGGCAGTGAGCCTGCATGCCTGCACCAAAGAACTAGGTCATCTTCACCCCTCTTACTTTGCCTTCCCAGTCACTTACCTTCATTTTCCTTCACCAGTGGACACCTCAGCCATTCGATATTTCTGTTTACCTTTGTTTTTTTTGTTTTCTTTTCATCATGTACTGTATACGGTATGGTTAATCAGTGTATCCCTTGGCATTGCCGATAAATATCTGTACAGTTGCCTATGGACATTACTCGTTAACTGAGCCTCCAACATGAAAGCCATTGTTCAATATGCTTGAATTGGGCTTTCTATTCTAAGTGTGTCTTAAATGTTATTCAATGAATATGGTGTTGATATTTTTGACACGATCCCATGCTGACCACTAGATGGCATCCCAAACCTGGAGGTCAATGCTGCACCCTCTGGAAATTGCAGCTCATAAGCATGAAATGCCGTTTCAGATTGATTTAATGCATTACTGTAATTAGAATGGGTTCGGGGAAAAGGGACTCAACATACTGTACTGTATTGGTGGATACAAGTTTGGATCACTCCCTTTCCTTGAACAGATATACTATGAAGGCACAGCAATGTTAAAATAGTTGATAAAAAAAAAGCATAATAAAAGAATATTAGCAATTATCTGTAATTGTTTGAATGTGCAAAGTGTCTTCTTTCTAGGTGTTTTGGAATGCTACTGAGTCCAGGCCAGAAGGTTTGCAATAGCGACATGCATCTGCTAGACATGGTGAGCACAGGAGAATCATGTACTGCATCTGTGAATTACTGTATGAAATGACTATTAAATGATTGTGTGTTTTTTATATGGAATACTGCATAGGATATTAGATTCTACATCTGCACTTTTTCTCTGTTGTACTGTGTATTTGACAGTGTTAAGTGTTGTAGTAAGTTTAACAAACATACAGTTGATGTTAAATCAACATACTTCATTAACTATTACCTGCCCAGGAAACGATGGGGAAGACCTCTGATGGAAAGGCTTATGTGATCACAGGAATTTGGAATCCCAATATTGCAGCCTTCCAGCCCCTCAATGAAGACGCGCCAAAAGGTTTGATGCGGTTTTTTCCCCCCCTTTTAAAGCCAAAATTCCACAATACATAAGACTGTGCTGTGAATTTGATTTGCTTTTAGATAAGGAAATATTATTTTAGTCAGTAATTTAACATTTTTCACACTTAAAAGTTTTATTAATTTTGACTCAAACTTCTTTTTACTTGTATGGTATCGAATGTCATCCATGTTTGTCTGCCATGTCCGCTGTCACAGAGATTTTTCTGCACAGAACACATCACTGTTTTATTTGGATAATGTTGCTGTGCGTCTGTAACATTTCTTGTAATATGAATATAGACCAAACATTTTATCACTTTTTTAATTTCAAAGATGAGGTATGGAATTGCTGAATTTATTATTCCAAGTTGATGTAGTTTAGATCAGTGCTCCCTAACCACCGGGCCAGGGTGGGCTGCATAGTTGAAAGAAGAAAAAAAAAAACCTACAGTACCGTTAGTTTATTTATTGTCCGAGGCCGAAAAATATTTTATTCTATTGTTCTCTCTGTTACATCAGTCTATGAAGGACTCTTGAAGCATATCCAATCTCAGTCACGTAACGCTAATATTAAACTCACGAGCTACCAAAATGAGTGAAAAACAGACTGTATTTGGAAAGTTTCTTTGCAACGGGGAAAAGGCCCAGTGATGAGACAACACAAGAACCGATGACCAAGAAGAAAACAAAAGGTGCATTTCACAGTCAATAGCAGAAGATTTAGATGAAATAGGGATTTATGGCAAAATGGTTCCCACGCACGCAGCCCAGTCTGCATAATTATTAAACGTTATCTTGAGTTATTCATAGACTTAATATTTGTTCCGTGGTGCCTTATGTTGGCGCATATCATGAGGACGCCGCTAATATAGTTACATAAAATGAGGCTTCACTTTTATTGTTATAACTACAAAGTTTTGTGTTGCTTGTATCATCCATGCACTTTATATTTATCCTGTGGTGTCTGTCACATGTTTTAGCGTGACCATAGATTGTGAGTGACCACGATCATAGTAAAGGTACATAAAAATACATTGTGGATTTGCATTTCATCTCAACCTCCTTGTCATGCAAGCCTTGATTCCCGTAGCTTGCCAAAACTTGGCAGCACCTTTCCCTACGCAGGCATGAACACATCAAGCAGCTGTAGATAAACACTCATGCGACGAACTGGGTTAAATGCAACAAATCTGATTCACTTCATAATGTGAGAAAAAAAGACCTGTTTTCTGCAATTATGATTATAGTTTGAGTGGATCATAATTTCTAACATACTTTGTGCTTTACATGTATTAATTAGATCTAAATGTGAAAATATTATTACAACACATTTGGCTTTCTTTAAAGGGAAAGTCAACCCAATCATATTTTTTTTCAATAATATATTCTCTGCAAGCCCACTAGAAGAAACAAAGCATTCTGATACATATTGCGTTTGTGGAATAAGAGTTAATCCACTCATTTTTAGCTATCTCTGAGGGTGGCCATTTTGTCACTTCTGTCAACTGAAAATGACATCACAACTACCCAGGGCTCAGGTAACGACCAATCACGTCTGACCTGTTTTCTGAAGCTGAGCCGTGATTGGTCGTTACCTGAGCCCTGAGTAGTTGTGATGTCATTTTCAGTTGACAGAAGTGACAAAATGGCCGCCCCCTGAGATGGCTAAAAAAGGGTGGATTTCTCATATTCCACAAACACAATATGAATCAGAATGCCTTGTTTCAACTGGTGGGCCTGCTGGGAACATATTCTGGAAAAAGATATGTTTGGGTTGAGAGAACAAAAATTTGTGATACCAATTGTAACCAACAAGAGCCTAATGGGTCATACAAGATATAGATATTGTCATTGTTCCATTCACCTGCTAAATTACACCATATAATCAGACTTGCATTGCCCAAATGACCTGCTTACCTCAGAATAAAGCCTCAAAGGCCTAATAAAGTACACATTGGCGAGGCACACAGACAGACTAGCTTTTCACAGGCAATGCGTCTCTAATCAACTTTATTTGCATGGCTGGTGTGTAGAGACAACGCAGACAGGTTTCGGGAGAACATGAAAACACAGCAAGTCCCCAGGCCCCAGCCAGGCTACGAAATCACATCCAAAACCTTCTTGCTATGAAATCAGTCACTGTACTGCTGTGCTACAATAATTCATTTAAATTTCACCAAAACATAGTTTTCACATTTGGATTTTATAGTGATTGGATTTTCTAGTTAATGGGGAAATATTTACACAGTATGATCTGGTGGTTGGCACAGCGTTGCTGCCAAGCTGAAAGCTAGCCTCACTGAATCCATCAGAGCTTTCAAATTAAAGAGGGGGGCAACTTGCCGACTGGAAGGCTCAGAGAGTTAGAAATGCAAGGAGATGGCAGATTGGTCAAAGCCGTCGATTTGAGGTGGTTTACTGCATAACCTAATGCACGTCACACTCATTTGAGAAAACAGGAGGCAGGACACAACAAGAACACTTCAGAGCATCAATTAATCATGTGATCTAAAAACTGTTGGATCAAGGACGAATTTGATCAGTTTTACTTCATACAGCAGTGAAAGGTTTTTACTAATGTTTGTAAAATAGTTTCTTTTCAGTGTCCTGTAATTCCTAGCAACTCTTCCCCCCTATTGTCTGGTGCAGATAAGCAAGTGTACATGACTGTGGCAGTGGACCTGGTGGTAACCGAGGTGGTGGAGCCAGTTCGCTTCCTGCTGGAAACTTTGGTCAGAGTTTATCCGTCAAATGAACGTTTCTGGTACTTCAGCCGTAAGACCTTCAGCGAGACCTTCTACCTCAAACTTGGACAGGTATCTTCACACCAGTGTCCCCTTTAAGCTGCGCGCGTGCGCGTTTGTGCACTTCTCGCACCCTCTCAGCGCACACAATGACGCTGGCGCGCACCACGCACGCGCCTTACATTGCTACACTCATTCCTTCATTTCCACCCCAGTTTGATCTATAAACAGGACACCACACTATTCCCGCTACCTTTACCGTTTCAGCGGTGCAACCAAAGGTGCAAACTCGGTTGTTCCACTGTAGTTGGAGGCATACATTGATGCACGCACTCACCAGGCGGCATAATGCTCTGGGGTTCTTTTTCTTTGGCTGGAGTTGGTGCCTCATTAGCAGTTCCAAATACTAGTCAGTGTGAACATGAAACTTCTAGGCTTTTGCTAGAAAGCTGAAGATGAAGAGAAGCCTCATCTTACAGCATGACAATGACCCAAAGAACACATCCAACTGAAAAAAAGAATCGCAGGAGGAAAATTAAGGTTTGGAATGGCCCAGCCAGAAGCCGATCAAACATCTGTGGCGTGATCTGACCACGTCTGTGTGCGGGAGGACATGGACTCGTAATAGATAGGCTTTTGCCTGATTATACATATATCTATTTTTTATTAGGTAATTCAATTAGGGTCAAATGTGTTAAACTCTGCGAATCAAAAGTGGCGGTGCTGTAGATCAACATGTTAATCGAATGGAAATGATGGCAACATGCTGCTATGATGAGTTTTGCTAAAGATGGCAAATTCAATTTCTCCTTCCTCGCGATACTGTAATGTGTTCTAGTTGCATGGGTTTCCTCACAACTTCTTTGATCAAAAAGTGCTCAGAGACAACAGATGACCAGCCAGCTTCTTCTGCCTTGGTATGTAGAAGGGGGAAAAAAATTTAGAAAAACTAAATACAGAGCTACTCAACTAAGCCACACATGGGCTGGCAAAACAGTGGAGTGTGGGGAGGCTTTCCATTGTAGCCGGCTAATAAGTGTCTCTTTCTCATTATTGGTGTGTTGGTAATTAACGGCGGCAGTCTGACTTGAACGCCTGATTGCCTACGGAGTTATCTCCTCAGTAAATGGAAGACTGGTGCACTGGTTAAGAGCTAATTAAAAGATAATATTGTGTGTGTGGTTTTTATTGGGGGGGGAGATGTCTATCAGGAGCTACACACTTACATGTAGAATGTGTGATTTTATTGTCCTATGTCCCCTGAAAAAGAATAATACCTTCATAAAATGTACTTATACGATTAATAAAATACAATGGGCAAACGTTACATTAGGATAATGCATTGCAGTCAGTTTTGGAGCTTGAATATGGATTCTCGATGCCATTTGAGAACAACATGAAAAATATAGAATACAAAAATTGCAAGTCAGCTCTTTGAATCATTTTCATATAGGGGAAGTTCACCCAAACAGATTTTTTTCAAGGATATGTTCCATGCAGGCCCACTAGTTGAAACGATGCATTCTGATTAAAAATTGTGTTTGAGGGATAATAGTTAATCCACCCGTTTTTAGCTATTTTTGGGGGCGGCCATATTGTCACTTCTGTCGACTGAAAATGACATCACAACTAGTCAGGGCTCAGGTAATGACCAATCACAGCTCACCTGTTTTCTGAAGCTGAACGATGATTGGTCGTTATCTGAGCCCTGAGCAACTCTGATGTCATTTTCAGTCGACGGAAGTGACAAAATGGCCGCCCCCTGAGATGGCTAAAAAGGGATGGATTTTGCTGCTTAACTCATATTCCACAAGCGCAATATTAATCAGAATGCCTTGTTTCATCTAGTGGGCCTGCTGGGAATGTATTCTTGAAAAAATATGTTTGGGTTGATTTCCACTTTAAACAAAAATGCCAGACAAAATGGTTTGGTAGAATTAAGAATTCATTCTGCTGCGACCATCACCATTAAAGTTACATCAATCATTGAAGACTATTGAGCTGGTTCCAGAAACAGCCATGGAAGCCCAACCCGTGACATCACTTTGGTATAGGTTAATTATCTACTGTTCACTGAAAAAACTCACCTATTGCTGTTTTTGTGCTTAGGCAAATGCCCTGTCTGTCTGTACTGTATTAAACTACTCCCTGGTGGCAAAGGCGAGAACACCAGAAGGAGCAGCACAATGTGCATTAATTAAATGCACAATTTATATTGTTTTTATGAAGTATTGCACTGTGTGTTGGTTTTCTAATAAACCCACGTTCCCAAAATGTGGTGTTGTTGCATATGAGTGTGCGGGCTGTGTCAGATTAATGACCTTTCCATTTATCTGAATGTGGCGATGGTCACGGAACAAATCAAACTCTCAAGTGAAAGTGCCACTGCATAAAGCATGCTGCATGTCGTTTAAAGTTTCCATATTTTTTTAAATGCCAGCTAAGGATACTATGTGTGCCCATACAGCATGCACCAGAGAGGACAGGTCAGAGTGATGCTACGTATGAGGTGGTGAGTCTTCAGAGGGAGTCAGAGAGAAGCAATGAAGGCAAAGGAAAACTGGCCTCGCCCACTGAAGAGGAGGAGGCGGCGGATGATGGTAAGAGAAGCCACTTACTCCTACTTACTCTTTGTTTGCACTGTTTGGTTCCTTGGCAGGTTATTCTGCCATCATCCATTATTATTAATGCTTCACAATCAAAGTTAGGTAGAGTACATTGTGCCCACATCTTTGTTTGGATTTAGATTCTTTTTGAGTGTCAGATACATTTAATTAAGTAATTTGAGTTACTGTGTGGCAGAGCAGTCCTCATTGATTGCGTCACTTGATTCCTATACAGTACTTACCGTGCAGTGCTTAACCCATTTCTTGGACCACGACCAAATGTCACATTTTGCAGTCTAAATTAATAGCATTGTTATTACAAACTATTTTTCCCCACAGATAAGAATGATACAGCTTTGTTTTCCACAGGGGCATTTGGAATTTTTGTTGTGAGTACAGCTTGTTGTTTTCATTGCCCGCAGTCTCAATTTTTTTCACCTCGTATTAATAGAGGCAGCAAAATTGTCTCCATGTGCCATTATTGACCCACCCAAAGCCACTCTTTGGGTTCCCAAGCTATAGCTGATGGTTTTCAACTGTCATTGCGGGAGCCATTCGGAGGGCTTTTTCTGTACGGTCCCTCCTCCCTTCGAGATGAGAAAATAGAGACACTCAGGGACATGGAGTTGGAGGTCAGCCTTATTGTGTATAAAAATGAATACCCGCACATTGTAGTAGCTCCCATAGAAGCGCACACTTTTAATTATTTTTTTTTTCTTCTCTGGGGCTTCAATGTGCCCGAAGGTGACAGTTTTTTTTTCTTTGCGGTTCCCTCCACAGCACTGTCATTATTGTTGAGTGTGTTTTTGTCACTCTTTCCAACACGCAGAAATACATAAAATTGGACTGTTTCATATGCATCCTCTGCTCTGCTAGAAGGAACTATCCTGTATCTGTGTGATACAACACAATGACGTTGGCTTTGAGCTAAATAAAAATCAATGCAGATTTTGTTCTGAGACTTAAAAAAGAGGTTAAATTCATTGAATTACACAAACAACATTAGCAAGGGTTCCCCATGCTGCCATGCGCATTGAATGCACAATATTGCGATATTGGCCCATGAATTATGCATATCGCAACAATAATTTTCTTAAGGAATTGTAAGCTTTTATCTGAATTCCACCAGTCAGATGCAAACTTAAATGTGCATCACCAACCAATAGGTGGACATTATCTAGGAGAATTACAATTAATTAGCTAAGAACACATTGAGCTTGCTTATTTTTCCGCATAGAAAAAAGTACTTCTTTCATTTGATAATGAAAATGTCATTTCTTTAGGTATGTTAAATATCGCAATAAAACGATATTACAATAGTCAACATCCATATTGGATGTCACAAGTTTTTCCAATATCGTGCAGCCCTAGTTCCTACCCTATTTAGCATCTCTGAGAGTACTACAGTGGAACCTCAAGTTATAAACTTAATTGGTTCTGTGAGCCTGTTTGTAATTTGAAATGTTCATAAATCGAGGTAATATTTTCCATTGAAATGAAATTAATCCATTACCTCCCCCTAAATAAAGATATACTTAACTTTTTTTAAGACCAATTTGTGGTTAAAAATAAATATAATGCAATATAGAAGTGACCGAAAGCACTATTATAAATAAATAAAACACTTAAAAAAACATAACTATTTATTTTATTTTATTTTCTATTTACTTTATGAGAGGAGGGGAAAAAGTGGAAGAGGACTCCAGCTCCTACATTGAAAAAGAGTCTTCTTCCATAATGACACGGAAAGAGTATGATTCAAGTTATTCTTACTATGTTTGTTTCTTTTCTATTTCATTGGATTTTGGCATACAAAGTGAAATGTCACGTTGTCATTTAAAAGATTAATTTGCTTCAAATTTCTGTTATCATTTTAATTTTTTTTCCATTGCCCCACTCATGCTATCACCAGCAAGCGCTTACTCATTTGTCTAATAGAAATCAAAACAACAACATAAAAAACACAAGTGTAAGAGCACAGATCTTTCTGCTCATTTATGACAAGCTCCTCCAATAACACTCCCTTTAGCAATTTACCATTTCTTAGGAGCCATTCTGATTGTTTAGCTCTTTATTTACATGTTTGGCAAACGTTCGACGCGTCTGTCAGCACATGACCGGTTTCCGCATTCATTCAACGTGGCCACTTCTAGCATCTGCGATTGGATTAATGTATTGTACGTAGGTGGAGTTTGCACCTTGCAACATGCAGGCATGGCTATTTGATGTGATTACACTGACATGAACTAATTTGTAACACAATTAAAGAGATGGTACATGTAAATAAGTAATATACGCAAAAAATAGTTGTTTTGTATGAAAATGAAATGATTTTTGGATTCTTTTACTAAGTCATTCACTTACGCAACAGCTATTAATTTGTAGATTGTGATTGGATGATCAAGGATGCAAAGGTGGAACTTCCGCTTACATATTCAACGGCTTCCGCCTTAAACCATGCAGCGATATCACTAGTTTTCAGATCACAGCAATGTGGTATGCATGTTGCCAATGATGGTTACGCAGCGCGAGAAGAATTACAACATCCATCCATCCTTTTGTCCATGAAAAGACTGATCCTATATCGAAAATAGAGGTAATTTTTCGGCGAAAACTTCGAATTGTACGTAAAAAGCGGCGTTCGTAACTCGAGGTTCCTTTCTAGTTATTTTTTTTTTGGCTTCTCCCATCTAGTGTGCGCCACAACAACAAAGAAAGGAAGAAGATGATGCAAACCATAGAAGAAGAAAAGAAGACACGACATGACGAATCTTTTGAGTTATCGCCATGATCAACATCCAAAATTGTACACCAACACCGTTATTTAAATATATCGCTTTTTAAGTACATTCCGCGAGGTCTTGCATGCATGCACATTTATTTTGGTTGCTGCTGTTAACAATTTCATTTAAACATATCGCTTTCTAAGTGCATTTCGCGAGGTCTTGCATGCATGCAAATTTATTTTGGTTGCTGCTGTTCATTTCTAATGTGCAACAGGTCATAGGATTAATGATTTGGTATGCATTGTATTCAAAATAAAACTTTTTCAATTCTTTCAGTGTGTCTATTTGTATGTTCATTTTGTGATGATTTTGGTTGCTATTATTCCGATTTTCATCCCACCATTTCATCTCTAGACTTTGTATGAAAAATAACCTTGTGGTGAATGGCTCTCTTTAGTTTAAAAGGAAATAGTAATGTAAATCACTTTCTTAGTCCTTGTATGTTTGCAGTGACAGCAGACACGTGCTTCCTGCCCACATGGCCTCAGCAGTCTAGAGATAGAAGCGCCACCTTTGTGCTGGGTCTAAACAATTTGTAAAGGCTCCTTGAGCACATACAAAGCCCTGTAAAGCTCATGCATGCTGTTGCTGTTGGGATGTATAGAAGAAACAGCTTGCAGAGGATATAATGGCTGCACGAAATACAGACGTGGACAAAATTGTTGGTACCCCTCCGTTTAAGAAAAACCCACAGTGGGCACAGAAATAACTTGAATCTGACAAAAGTAATAATAAATACATTTAAAAGAAAAAGAAAAGGAAATTAACGCTCAAAAATTCAGGCAATACTTTCGAATTGCGGTTCAGCAGAATTATATATATTTAAAAAACTTACTGGTAACTTCATATTTTCAGGCAATCATCACAATCAAGCAATTTTTGTAACTTTCAATAAGATTTTTGCAACTCTCAGCAGGAATTTTGGCCCACTCTTCTTGAGCAAACTGCTCCAGTCATCTTTGGTTTAAAGGGTGCTTTGTCCTGCCATTCTTTGTTGTTTTCAACTGTAAGACCTATGACCTCTGACTGAGACCACGTTTTCTGACATTGGGCAAAAAAAATGAACACCTTGATAGTCTTGACATTTCATTGTACCCTGCACAGATTCAAGACATCCTGTGCCAAATGTAGGAAAACAGCACCGGGTACTTAACAGTGTCTTTCATGTTTCACGGCAGGGACAGTGTTCTACTCTTGCTTTATTGTTGCATCTCTTAACGTAGAGTTGATGTACCATTCCAAGAAGTCCCAGTTTTGTCTCGTCTGTCCAATGGGCATTCTCGCAGAACCTCTGTTGGTTATAGAAATGCAGTTTGACTAATTATTTTTGACAAATTGCTTTTTTATGATTTATTTTCAACAGTGGTGTTAATTTTTGCCATCTGCCATGAAGTCCACTCGGGCTTAAACAATGACAGATTCTTTGGAAGTTGTTGTAAGATTTATTTATTTTTTTTACCCTTAGTTTTAACCGTCTCTTCAAATTGTCAACAATGTTCCTCCTGAGGCCACATCCATGGAGGTTGGCTACAGTCCCATGGATCTTAAATTTCTGAATAATATGTGCAACTGTAGTCACAGGAACTGCTGCTTGGAGATGGTCTCATAGCCTTTACCTTTAATGTGCTTGTCTATGATTTTATATTTAATTTCCTAAGACAACTCACTCCTTCCTTCCCCTGGTCCATATTTAGTGTGGTACACATCATGTCATCAAACAGCACAGTGACTATTTGCCACCCTTTAAATCAGCCCAGTGAATAATTACAAGTTTGATTAGGACACACCTTGGTTGAAACATGTCTCTATGGCCAAATTATTTCTTCTTTTCTAGGGGTACCATCATTTTTTCCCAGGTCTGTTTCATTAGTTTGTTTTTTAAAATAATTCTTTTGAACCTAAATTCAAAGGCAATGTCCGATTTTCATTGGATAATTTTCAGACATTTTTTATTACCGGTACTTTTGTCAGATTCAGATTTATTTCTGTGACCACTGTATGTTTTTCTGTCATTAACAGTGGGGCACCAACAATTTTGTCCACCTATGTAAATAATGTGTCACAAACTCAGTGGAAATTGACTTCTCAAAAGTGCAGAATGCTTTTTTGATGTTTTTTTAGGCATAGACATTCCGGCCAAAATGTCACACACATTCTATTATTGAGATGCTCTCTCTGTGGCATTTTTTTCAAAACCATCATGGATTACCACAACATTTATTGTGAGATTCTTTCCATGAATTGTACCAGTAAAATATTTTTTAATTGCCATCCCGTTCATCAAAAACATGCCCTATTTCAAATTGACGGTGCAGAACATGCACACTCATACAGGAAATTGATTATGATTCAGTTACTGGCTTGGTCTGTAACATGCCAGAAAGTAGGGAAAAATGTTCATTATTGTTTTGAAAGCAGATGCTTGCAAATGTCTTATAGTCCATCTGCTTACATGGAGGACTACAGAAATCTGAGAATATTTACTGTTGAGAGGCTGAAATTCCGAGAATTTAGACAATTTTAAAATAAACAATGTCAATGGTTAATCCATCAAAATAGTTTTCGATTAATTTGATAGATTAATTGTTGATTATCGATTCAATTATTGCACCTATAGTATTGACCTAACCATTACTATTATGCCACAAATATTTTTCACTTGTCAGTTGTCAAATGCTGTAATCTCTTTGCCTGTCATTGATATGAGAGATACAAAAGACAAACGAAAAACCTGAGATGAGTATTTATTGTTAGCATTTTTATAATACCCCAACCCTTATACTGCTGTGACAATGTAATTACATCTTTCAGTACCATAACAATGATTCTGAGCACGGAGCTGGGTTGTTGCAATAGAGCGAGGGCCTCGCGTGAATTAAAAAAAAAATGCTAGTGGTAGTCGGAAGCCCGTTTCAAATCATAGGCGATTATTATTTTTCCCGGCCTGACCGGCCGGATAGTCGGGCGGCGGAAGGGTACCCCGCCTCTAGGCCGTAGGCGATAAACGGACCGCAAATTTTTAGTAAAATGCCCAGCTCTTGTTATTATTGTATTTGGTTTAAATAATGATGGTACTTATTTATGTTAAGACACTGTTCATAAAGGATTCATCACAATAAATAAGAAACAGATAGATATTGTTTGCAGTTTAAAATCACTTATCTCACCTTCCTAGAAAATCACAATGTCCCATCACCGGTGTGCTATTTTTGGAACAGGCCTGCAGGTTACTCATGTGGTCTTGGGGGGGCTACCACATTGGTGGCCTCTGGGCTATGTTGTGCTCACATCGCAGCTCTGCGTAACATTGGCCATAGACATGATAGCGCTTCCATGTAGTCTGGTGGCTGAAATCCGCTGCTCGCTTAAAAATGTTGGACCTTCTTTCAGCCAAGTCATGGTGGAGAAACTACTTTGTAGTTGTGGGGCAGTGTTATGTAAGTTATCCGCACGTTTACATTACAATCCAGTAAAAATTTTGCAAATAGACAGTTAACATAATAATGACTTATTTGTTTAAGTCACTTCAGAGGAACTATTTGTATTCAAGTACAAGCACATACGTTGTCTGTATTTCTACATTAAACATACAGTATTTTGCCATTTTTTTGTCTCGTCTGTATGTGAATGTAAGTGTGAATTAAAAACCGAGTACATCAAACCAATGTGGCGTTACAGCTATATCCATGGCCGCATGTGGAAGTCTAAATGTTGCACATACACTTGACTAGACTGTGTTTATGTTCTAGTGGGTGGCTTATGTGTGGGAATCAGTCTCTTCACCAGCAGAACAGAAGGCTAGACAGCCAGTCAATGCTGCTGCATCCACGCACAAGTGTTTTGCTGTGCTGATTGCCTCTTGTTTGCCTTGCAAACTGCCAGATGGAAGACCATTGCAATAATGGAATGTGTAGGCGCAGTAGAAACTCTTCAACCCCTATTAGATTGTGTGGTTGGAACACAAAGTCACAATTTAAATGCTTAGCACGAGATCTCAGATTGGCCTTTGTGTTCTCATTTAGCCAAACGTCATAGACATCAAGGTCACTGTTGGAGACAAATGTCTAATAAATGTCCTGTGGTCCATTTGTGTTGTATGTAGATAGTGACAGTGAAATCTCCAGCGGGACGGGGGACGTTTCCAAAGATTGTCCTGAGAAAATTCTGGAGTTGTGGGGAGCGGTCCTCAATAAATGGTAAGGCCACAAAGCTTCAAATTTTGCTCTGAATGTGCATGTTTTATGTTTTAAAGGTCTTGCACACATTTTCAGTTTCATGTGTCACCTGATTTTCCATGATATTAATTAAATTGCCTAATATTATTTTTAATAAAATGCAAAGCAGTCTTTTTTTTTTTTTAAACATCATCGTGATACAGTGAACAGCATGTAACATTTACTTGCTGTTGCATCAACACAGGAGAATATTTTTTTATCTCGTATCAGCATGTAACTTATAAGAATCATTAATTAAGATGTGTGTCTTTTTTTTTGTCAAGGGATGAATGTGGTTGTTAGTCTTCATGACACAATTAAAGCTAATCTACCTTCATGCATTCTACTAATTGATAGGATCTCTTCCGAGAATATACAAAACTTACATTACCTCTTACGTACATGTTTTACTAAAGTATACTAAGATAAATGGTTATGCGTCACTGCTAATAGCACCATAGTTGTAGTTGGTTAAAAATAAAGAATGCTGTTCTACTGTGCTTTTAAAGTAATACTGTGTATGTGTGTGCATACATTTTAGGCATGGGAACCTGTCCAGTCGTCCAAAGGGTTTGCACCCATTGGTTCGTAGTGGCATTCCAGAGCCACTGAGAGCTGAAGTATGGCAGCTGCTGGCCGGTTGCCACGACAACCATGACCTGCTTGAGAACTATCGCATCCTCATCACCAAGGTAAATGAATGACAGACCAGTATAGGATATTTCCTGTTACAAAGTTCAATTTGCTTGCTGGTGTATGGGGAAACAAATAGAGTCCAGAAAAACATCCCATAGTTTTGTCAAATACAAACAATTCCAGTATGTCTATTTAAGTTTACTATACATACAGGTAATACCTGTATATATATTTCTGTAATTGACTGGCGACCAGCCAATGGTGTACTGCACTTCTGTCCAAAGTCAGCTGGGATAGGCTCCAGCTCAGAGAATGGATGGCGGGTCAGATTGATTTTTATTCACCAACACTTATGCCTGTAAATTGCCAAGACTAAAAGCCATTATTTTCCTTTGAATTTAGTGTCACTTTTTGGATTAATTTTAGACTAGTTGGGGGAAGTGCACATCTTTTACAGCCGACGGTACTTTTTTTAGTGCCCTAAAATCACCCAATACACTACACAATTATTGTTTTGTACTTCTTTATAGCCTAAAAATACCCAGTACAGTACACAATTATTGTAAATAAATATCTTTGAAAACATTCAAATTAAAAAATAAATAAAAAACAAAAAAAAAGCTTGAAACTGAAAAGTTTTCAAGTTTATTCAGACTTACCCTGTTGGTGCTTGGGGCCATCTGGTCGTGTTCATGAGTCGTGTTATTTTAGCGCTTCCATTTTTCACCTCCTTTATGATTAGATGGCATAGATAACAGCTCAACAACAACAACAAAAAACTGTGTACTGTACCGAAAATACTGGAGCATGGTCGCGTGACGTGCACACAATACGCTTCAGTAAAAACAACAGCCATAGATATAAATTGGATGATACAAAATGCTCCTTTTAAATTACCAGGATGTGCCTATGTCAGATAAGATGTCTGATGTCTATGCTCCCTTACATTTGAAGGAATAAGTCCCTGCTAAAATTGCCGCCAAGTCTGTCCACATATTCTTTTGATGGGAAAGTCTCCCCTACCAACATGACCGCCACATTTACACACTTTTTAGCCTGCTCTGGTCTACTGTCAAGTCTGTTTATCCATGACGAGAGAGTAGCACAAGCCTGAAACTGGTGACCAGTTACCATTGTTGTGACCATTGACCATTGTTGATGGCGCCACAGCGGCGTTGACTGGTTGACGAATAGTGGCCAATACTGGAACGAACAGACTTTGAAACGGATTTTGCATTTTGTATTTTGACTGAACTGGACACTATTTCCTGTCCCTTGAATCCAGGTCAGTGGGTTCCGGATCAATTGAATCAAAGTTCCACTGCATTTTGTTTCTCTATACATTCTTTAATTGAATTTTGGTTTAGTTCTACTATTATTATTATGGTTTTATTAATAGTGTACCTTAAATCTCAGAAGTATATATGTGGCTGTGGTCTGTCTTTGGTTTTGAAGTGAGAGATTTGTTAATCAGTGGGCAGATTGACAAAGCTTGCTGGAAGAGGCAGCAGCAGCTGGGCGAGGAGGTGATATGAACACACAAAGAAGACAAAGATCTTCACTTTTATGGGAAATACAATACTCGTTCTCGCTACTGCAGACCGATGAGTAAATCTACCGACCACCATCAAAAGGCACAAAGGATGAAGTTAGGATTGTCTGGTTAAAAAGATGGAGTGAGCGGGTAAATATGGACCCATCGGGGAGGAAAGAATTAGAGGGAGGGAATCCATGTAAGCAAAGATCAATCTGGCACACTTTTGTCTTTCTGGAGTCACATTTTTAGTTGCCGGTCATCACCTGTGTAAATTTCAACCGTTATCTTCCTTAATCTGTTTCTCTTTTCAAGGCTATCTGTAAAAGTGCCTCGATATGTCTGTCTTTCCTTTTTCTTAATATTTTCCCCTCTGTATTTCTATTTTAGAAACAACATATTTTCCATAGGCAGTACCATTTTGGTTGTTTTGTTTCAAGAGACAGTTTTTTGTCCCTCCCTTCTTACATAAGGCCAAACCTTTTTATTTCACTTGATTTATTCTCAATTCACTGACTGGTGCACACCCACCGCCTGTCTTGCTGGAGTATGGTATTGATAGGCGGGTGGTAGGGCTATTAATAGCAGCACAAAATGAATGGATGGAACTGAGGGAATATAAAGGAGAGAGGCAAAAAGGGAACAATGACAGTGATGGCTAGGGCGATGTGGAGCATATTAATGTCTATTCTCTGGGCTCAGCGACAACATTAATGCTAATTGAGTTCCAAGTAATTGGACTGTTGCCTTATTGGAAAGGTTTAAGTGTTAATAATTGCAGTTCGTATCACTAGAATATCTGGACAGGGGTTTTTTTTGTAGTTATTGTAGTTATATAACACCTGATGAATGTTATATCACATTTGGTATCTAAATTATGCTCCAAGATTGTTGATTGAACAATTGCTTTTGAAATCATTTAATCTTGATTCATCTAATTTATCACTTACAATTGTGTGATATTACTTTTTGAGTGACACTGAAATTGAGTCAAGAAGTACTGACAGTAACAGGTTCTTTAAGATTTTGCGTCTACCCATTTCCAGTAGTTTTTAAATAATACAACCAAGACATGATTTAAGTGTAGATTCTCAATGTATTTCACAAAAATGTTGAAATTAAATCTATATATGGGTCATTTTCATCTAATTTGGTCAATAGCGACGAACACACACACACACAAAAAGATAATATTCATGGAAAAGATATACTAAAAGGTATTGTCAACTCAAAAACGTTCTATATATTTATTCTATGCGGCCCCACTAGTCTCACCTCTGACTATCTATGACATCACACTTGCTCAGGGCTCAGGTAACGACCAATCACTGCTCAGCTAGCCAATGTCACATGACCAAACTCAGAAAACAGGTGAGCCGTGACTGGTCATTACCTGAGCCCTGAGCAACTCTAATGTCATTTTCAGTCGACAGCAAGTGGCAAAATGGCCGCCCACTGAGATGGATAAAAACTCGACTGTTGAATCGGGTGGCCGATTATATCGTCCAATTATGGCTCTTCAAACATCGGCCAAAATAATTGGCCAAATGGTAGAGGTTTGCTGATTGTATTTCATTTTATGTACTCCAACTAATTACGGCTGGTATACATGAGCCAAGGCAGTTTTGCAGGTTGGCAAGGGGTAGCAGCTGCCACCCTAACCAAATACCTTGACTCCTAGGTGGGTGTTGGCAATGATTCTATCAATAATAAAATGTATTCTAACTGTTCCTTATATTGTCTCCAAAGTGTGTGTAAAAAGTGTTTAGAACTTACTCCCACTCCAACTTCCCCTCCTTTCAATAAGAAATGGTTGCGTCCTACCGGCGCCACCAAGGAAAAAGTGAAGTGCGTTTTAACTTGACCATCCTAGGCGAACCACAAACAGTCGGGTAAGCTATATTGTATCTGTGGTTGCTCTAGTCTATGTTAAATATGTTCAAATGGTCTGCCAAATGTGACAACTTATGTGAAATAGTAGTTAGCACTATTTTTAGATAATTGGAGGCTTATTGAGGCGCGGCGGCAGCGCTATCTCGCTTCCTTCGAGGCACGGGAGCAGATGGCACTGGGGATGGGGTGGCACGTCACCTCCCAGATTCATGATGACTACATTATTCCCCCCCCCCCCCCCCCCCCACACACACACACGCACACTTTTGCCACATTAGAATGCATATATCTCAAGTCTGATATGCAGCAGTAGACGTGTGCCACAAGCGCAAGAACATGATATCAAGAATTGAGCTCAGAAGCTCTATAGGTGGAGGCATGCTTCACTTTTTTTTTTATTTATAGATTTTTATAAATGTATAGGCTACTGTCTGGCCAAATATTTATGCAACTGACTTTAAACACAATACTTAGTTGTTGGACGTTGTGACACGCCGAGACACGAATGCTGCATGTTCTTCTGACTAGGGGTGGGCGATATACAGTATATCGTCATTGATATTATCATCAATCTTGCTTTCACAATGTGTAATTGTACATTATCGAGTATTTATACTGCCTCGAAAAGGAGAACAAGTCCGGTGATGGCTGCAAAGTAGGAGGAAATGATGAAATCCTCACTTGGCAAATCAGTGTGCATAGACTACAAAAGAGGAGTAAGTGATAAACATTCGCTGAATCAGTGGGCAGGACCCAGTCACGTGACAGTTAGCGGTCGACCAAACGTGTTTCAATTACGGAGGAGTTTCCCGTCGTCTAAGCGGGTGAATTTTCATAAGCAAGGCGCAAGTCCACTTCCCTAGTCTGTAAATAGTTTGGGATTGACAAGACTGACATCTTTGGGAATAGCAATATGGATCACGAGAAAAACTTTGCGACCGCCCAAACGCGCTAAACAAAAGCTGAGTAAACACATATATTCAGAAAACCCGAGTTGAGAAAACAAACTGTACTTCGGCGAGCAAGTTAAACATGACAGCCAGGATGTTCAATTTTAACATTCAGTTTACACGCTTATAGTCGTCATAACTACATTTGCGAACAGAATACCTTGTTTCAACTAGAGGGCCTGCTTTGAATGTTTTAAAGCACTTTGAGTTGCATTTTTATGTATGAAAAGTGCTATATAAATAAAATGTGATTGATTGATTGATTGATAGAACATATTCTTGAAAAAAAATGTATGGGTTGACTTTGTCTTTAATTAAATTAATAATTAAATTATTCATTTTGTTCTGTATTGTTTCAAATCAGGCCCAGCGTTGGTCCTGCAAGGGCCACCACAACTTGGCTCATTGTCAGGCCACCACCCAAAATTTTTTTGTGTCAGGCTCTGCAATACAGTATAGTTAGTTGACCCTCACTATTCGCCGGTAATAAGTGCCAGGCCAGCACACGAATAGTGAAAATCTGTGTATTGACGCCCATTGTAATGCATTAAGGGGGAAAGAAATATTTTATGAATTATATATATTTTTACATTAGTCTTGGATTAATTGGCATACAGTACTTTTTCTGACCAAAATCGGCATTGGCCTGAGAAAAAATCCATAGCGGTCGATTCCTAATAAAAATGGGTGGGTTTTGCAATTTTCTATTGACGCAATAATAATCAGGATGCCGTTTTTATACTAGTGGGGCCGCATAGAACATATTATTGTAAAGGACATTTTAGAGTTGACTTCCCCGTCAAGCAATTGGAGACAAATCTTATATGTACAGAAATTGAATTTGTATACTCAGAAAACATGTTGCAAATCCTGAAACTCATTTGGCATCAAAAGTTTGAAAAATATTGCTTTAGAAAATCAGTATTTATTTATTTAATTTATGAATTATTACAGTTTGAATGATATAAACTGCCAATAATTCAAATACTCATATCAGTAAGGTTGATTTGTTCAGTGGAGTATGTCTGAACCGCTATTGATCAGATTATATGAAAAATTACTCGTATATGTAAATAAAATGACTGTGCTTATGAACGATGTTGAACCTGTTCATAGATGATCGTTCTATCACCTGTGGTATCTATTGCCCCTAGGTGGAAACTATTGGGTTAGTAGTGACTAATTTATCGAGTATTTAGCAGAGTGTGGCTTGTCACTAGCGAGCTTGATCCCACAAGATTGCAAGTATCATGTTCAGCGTCGCATTGCTCACAATTACGTTCATCACACAGTCAACAATGCACAATATCTTACACACTCACCCACACCCCCACACTCACCCACACCACCACCACACACCCACACACACATGGCCTTAGGGCATCTGAGACATTTACAAATAACTCTTTCTCAGCTGGCGCAGCACTATATTTGTGGTTGGGTTTGGTGTTTGCTGGTGACATTTTAACAACCTTTTCGTTTCCCTCGAGCTGATCATGCCTAAGGTGTGCTCCTACGCTTGAACCCACATCTTAAAAAGCTTGGCCAGCTATTTCTAGGCCTGCCATTCCATAGCTCAGTGACACACATAGCAGCCAGTCTATTAAGGGGTCAGCATCTCTTCGTGACAACATTGAACAATATCATCGACCAACAACCCGTGGCTTTTATGCCTTTTAAAAACAATATACTATACTAGTGGACAAGATGGTTGGTACCACTCTGTTAATGAAAGAAAAACTCTCAGTGGTCACAGAAGTAATTTGAAACCTACAAAAGTAGTGTATGTGTGTGTGTGTGTGTGTGTGTGTGTGTGTGTGTGTATATATGTAAATATATGTATGCATATATATTAGGGCTGTCAAACGATTAAAAATTCTAAGAGTTAATCACATCTTAAATAATTAATCGTAATTAATTGCAATTCGAACTATCTCCAAAATATGCCATATTTTTCTGTAAATTGTTGTTGGAATGGAAAGATAAGACACAAGACGGATATATCCATTCAACATAGTGTTCATATGTAATGATTTTTTTTATTATAACAATAAATACTCATGAGATGAAAATTACAAATTTTAAATTAAAATTAACATTCTTTCTGTAGTAAACAGTATTTTTATTCACTACAAAAACAAAACCGCAAAATGGCCTCAGAACAGTGACAGAAATGTGTGCAAACAAAGTGTGTGCGTGAGGGGGTGGGTGGGTGTAGATGTGCGTGTGTGTGTCATGTACACATTTATATGTGGCCTTTGTAATATATTCAAACATAGTTTATGTTTTCCAAGTGGTCCCTGAAGTGCACACAAATGTGATTGGCTCATATGACGGATGAGTGTTATGCTCTGTTCTGTCTCTGAGTGAGTGAGAAGCAGTACAATTATCAAAACGTCGTGTGTTAGATTAACTGACTTTATTCACACAGAATAAGACAGCCCTCTTCTCTACTCATCCTCAGTCGCTCAGGCAAACCAACTTATTCACATTTCTGAGTTTTAAAGGTGCCCTCTTCTTTCGAAATGCTTCCTTATACTCCCACGGGCGACATCCGCGAGCCAGGGGGAAACTGTACGTCACCGTTTGCAACGAGTCCAAATGACTTCATGCTTATTTATTTATCTGTATTTTTTAAGAATATGAATTCCCTACCCAGAGGGCCTACCTGCTTTACTATTAAATACGCACGCATCCGCTCTGCTGCTCACTGTACTGCACCGAGTGGGATTATGCATGGGCGGTCATTCTGCACGTTAACATGACGCGTCCTGCGTAAACATGACGCGATGACAAAATTTAATTACCGCCCGATAACGCGATAAGTTTGAAACATATATATATATATATATATATATATATATATATATATATATATATATATATATATATATATATATATGAATACATATATTCATTTATATATATATATATATATATTCATTTATATATATATATATATATATATATATATATATATATATATATATATATTCATGAAAGGAACATGCCCCCACTCCTGCCCAACTGTAGAGACCAACTGCACTCTAGGGTCACCGCACAGCCTAGCTACACTAGTGGCATCCTCCGCTCCTTACAGCATAGATCTATTCACGGCCCCCTCCCCTCCCAGCTCTCTGTATGTCTCTATAATGTAGCCCTCCAGCTCCTGTTCACATGTCCATTGCATGGACCAGTAGGCACCGGAAAAGGACTCTCAGGTCTTTCTTCACAACCTTAAGAATTTCACTTACAGGGAAAAAATATGTCCTCTGATCATATGTATTTTTGTAAACAAACTGGAGCATATAGGCAAGTTGAAATTAAATATGCATCTAAATAAAGAAAAACATACCCACAGTACAACTACATTATGTTACTTACCTGTATATCTTTCATTCAAAACATTCCCCATGTTTGTACAATATCACACAGCACTGTACTAGCACTGGTACAGTGCATGTGCACGTGTATTTGCATAGCCTCCCAGCCATCCTGACACTGATATGACAGCTCGGATTAAGGAGATCCAGCCGAAAGCATCTTCTCTGGTCACAGCATTTCTGTGTCACATTGCCTGCTGAGTGTAGCCAAACAGTATACTGTGCAATATAATTGTCACGTTCTCAAAACATTTCGCCAGCTTTATTAAATAAAACACACGCACACGCACTTTAGATATAATACAGTGATTGTGTATAAAAAGTACAATTACAAGTATGCAGTGCATTCCCCATCAGTTCAGAAGACAGCGGACCGTGCGCTAGGTGGTGACGATGTTAAAGCTTGACCAGTACACGGCGTAGTTTCATCATGACTTTAAAACAGACAGACTGAATTGTTGCGGAAATTTGAGCATTAACAGATAAATCAAAAGCAAATATTCAGTCTATTCCTCTGTGTCTTGGATGGAATATTTACATCTAACCTTTACATATGAAAAAGAGATGCATCATGACCTACATGCAACAAGGACAAGAGGAGTGAGAATAATGAATATAAATACCTGAACGAGTGGTCGGACACGACTTCACTACTGTGTGGTGTGAGATTAAATTGAAAATAATCGATGGTGATTCCAGCAGGTAGCCTGTCTTTGACCCTACGGTCTTTACCACTTCTACTTCAGCACTACTGTACATATACAGTTTATTAGGGCTGCAACAAGGAATCAATATATAATCGATATCAAATCAAATCGCATTTTATTTATATAGCACTTTTCACATAAAAATGCAACTCAAAGTTGTTGTTATCCTTTCGGCTTGTCCCCTCAGGGGTCGCCACAGCGAATCAAGTGCACGCACGATTTGCATGCTGTACAATAAAAACATCAAAATACAACATAAAAAGAAGACCCGCTCCCTCCTTCTCTCGCAATATACACAATGACAGATATCCACAAGCACACCTGCACACACACACACCCCCACACCCCCACACACACCCACACACATGCACCCCCCCCCCCCCCCACACACACATATAACCTGACGAACTGTAATTAAAAAAAAAGACATGGCAAGGCACAGAGAAACCATATGGGGAAAGAGTACCCAAGGGGAGCTCATCTACGTTGAGAGGAATGACAGCCCATGGCCACGGGGAGCATCACCGCCACAGAGACCCCCGGGCGGGGCAGAGCCCAAACATAGTGCAGGGAGGCCAGGCACACCCCCCGGCGTGGAGGCCCCCCACGAGGAAACACTGGAGCTAAAAGCTAAAAAAATAATAATGATAATAAAAACAACAAAACAATCAAAGAGTTAAGAACTAAAAAGCAATAAGATTGGATAAAAAATTGTCCAAAATAAAAAGAGTAAGATCAATTATTTAAAAGCCAAACTAAAAGGTAGGTCTTGAGCCTCTCTTTAAAATATCAAGCCTCCCTTTAAAGAAATCAACAGTCTCTGCGGACCAAAATGGCTGAATGCAGCGTCGCGGGGCGTTTTCTGTTCTCACCCTAGGAATAATTAAAAGGCCGGTGCCAGAGGACCTCAGGATCCTTGAGGGTTGATATCATAAAAGCAAGTCAGATAAATAAGATGGCCCAAGACCGTTAAGACATTTAAAAACTAATAAAAGTACCTTAAAATCTGTCTTAATTAAGTGTTGGCAATGAATTTCATTATCGATTTATTGTGCCGAACGATTATTATGTCAGTCACTTCCTGTGACGTGCTTTTATGACATCAGTCACGCTCTACGTGACATTGTCACGGAACATAAGTTGAGCGAGCGATACGAGCAGTAGCTCTTGGTGACTAAAACATGACGTGACGTATATGAGTTTTCGTTGACGAGACTGGACGAAATTGTTAGCGTGTGGTCTGTCAGACGTTCTAAATACATGACCGGAATCGTTCGGATTTTAGAATGTCAGTGCTAAGTTTTGATTCCTCGTTTGCCGTGCGGAAGAAGCACGAACAAACCCCAGAGGCCACCGAAGCTGCATCACAAGTGCACGGCAGCCGCTGATTGGGTAAACGAGCACAGGTGGACGCAATAAGCTGGCGACAGACAAACAAAGGAACAGAAGGAAAAACATGAAACTAAAGTCAAAAACCAAAATCAACAAAGGCAGACCATGACAAAAAACATACTTGTTGTTTATTTGTCACTCCCAGCTGCAGTTTACTTTAAAACCAGCGGTGAATTGGCAACTGGGAAATTCGGGACAACTCCTGAATGGCTATCAATTCCAAAACCTGATCCAGTGGGGTTTTTTTTGTGTTGTTGTTGTTGTATTTTTATTAAAAATGTTTTTTTAATATACTGAAAAGAGTCTGTTGGATTAACATAAAAGTATAGACATTGATTGCACGCATTAAAATCATGTTTCAGCAACATGATGCTGGCCACTGCTGCTAAATTCATTTCCACCCCTGAAATGAAATTATTAATAAATATAATCTAATCAGAATTTGGTTCAGTTTTTCATTCATTCATTCATTCATTCATTCATTCATTATCCATACCGCTTATCCTCACAAGGGTTGCGGGCGTGCTGGAGCCTATCCCAGCTGTCTTCGGGCAGTAGGCGGGGGACACCCTGAATTGGTTGCCAGCCAATCGCAGGGCACACAGAGACAAACATCCGCACTCACAATCACACCTAGGGGCAATTTAGAGTGTCCAATCAACTTACCTTGCATTTTTGGAATGTGGGAGGAAACCAGAGTACCCGGAGAAAACCCACGCAGGCACGGGGAGAACATGCAAACTCCACACCCATTATTTTAGGAGAATGACGAGATGGTGTATGATTAAACATAGGTTGCACTTACAATGACGATAATAATTTAATGAACAATCTTTAAATGTTACTGTTCTAAAATAATGCCAATCAGGCATGTATTGTATGGCATACATTTGCTTGTTTTTTGTGGTGGTCCATGGCCTATTGTAAAAGGTTTCGATATCAACGTTTAGGTAAAAACATATACAGGTATATAAATTCATCATTTATTTAATAGGTCTGGGATGTTCATGCAGCATCCTGTTTGTGCAGTTTTCTGCACTGTCAACATGAAATAATGTTCTGTTTAAAGGGGTGGACATTTAAATATATTTTTTTAATCAAACTCATAAATCGAAAAAAAATCATCCACAGATTAACTGTATTGAAATAATCGTTAGTTGCAGCTCTAAAGTAAACACAGCATACAGTGACTGAAGGTGAAAAACGACTTTGTATAAGTATCTTGTACTGCAAGTGTGTCCCATAAATGTCTTGTGAATCTTGATAACTTAATGTTTTTTTTATGTAACATCCTTCCCTTGTGACTGTGTATGAGTCATACTTTATCTGTTAGTCTTACGTATAATATCATCTCCCAAGCTTTATAACTTTATTATATCAAATTTATTGCTTCTGCACGCTAGGGACTTTTTGCCGTCTGTCCTTCATACAAACTGACTAATTTGCATCCATAACATGCACATAATACACATTACAAAGAGGAATGTTTTTGTCTGTAAGTCTTTTTCACAGGGTTGAATTGTGGGAAGCATTCACCTTTGTTTCCTGCCGGATCACTTTGATAGAAGAATGAATAATTAACAGTTGCCTTCTGGTCGTGTTTTTCATCAGTGTCCACCTCCAAAGGTGAACAGCACTGAGCTGAGCTCTCCATTGACTGGCTCCTGACGGAGTGACAGCTGTTTCATTTCTATCTGACTGACCAAAAATATACAAAATCAGTCAAACATTTGAAGTGATCTGAGAAAATGGTATCGCAGTTAATCGCTGACAGACCTCCCCCCCAAAAAAAATAATAATTAATTATGATTAAAAATGTATGAGAAAACTGAAAAAAACTATTGATGGCTCGGGCGTGTTCTCTTGCCACCTCACTCTTTGATTCATTTAAGAGGGCTATGATTTGATTTGATTATTGATGCATCTTGAATCAACGCACAGTATCTTAAATTGATGCAGATTTTTTGATAAATGTTACTTATTTTCTTACCATGTGGCTATTCACAACTGGTATAACTTTAAAATAGCTAGAAGGAAAATATAGCTTTATTTTTTTTTTTACTTTCGTCTCATCAGTCTATACACTATTCTCCAAAAGAATCATTCAGATGATTTTTGCAAAAGTAAGATGAGCCTTTATGTCCTTTTAGGTCAGCAGTGGTCAATTACCTTTTCAAACAAGGTCAGGTGGCTAAGCATAAGCCTGTTTTTTCCCCTCATGAAGAAAATCACCATTTAATTGTTCATGTTTACTTGGGTTATCTTTGTCTGATAGTTACATTTGTTTGATGACCTCAAACATTAAAGTGGGAAAACTTGAATTGCTTGTCTAAGACAAGTCGTATCTCTTGTTTGCTCCCTCGCTTGTACTAGAGTTCACACGTGCACATCAAATAAATGCACAACTTTCAAAATACAAGCACCATATATTTGACATTTTATTTTTACTTCATCATCACAGTGGCCATTCTGAGATTGTGGCCTTCAGGAGATTTTTTTTTTTTTGCCCAGGTCTGGTATATACCATTCAAAGTATCTGGCAATATAACTGGTTTTCAAGTAATACAGAATCATTAAAATAAATACACTACAAAGGAGCTTCAAATCAGGTATGCCTTCCATCGAAACAGCAAAATTATTGAGTAAATGACTGTTTCTGAGACACGTTTGGCAGTGTCTGCTGAAGGCTGTTTTACCTGACAGTGGTGTCTCAGACTGAGCATTAGGGACACCTAGATAAGAAATGTAGATAGATAAACAAAGAACAAATAAGATACGTAGAATCTTGTTGATATAGAAATAGATAGATACTGTATATGGATGAAATTTTAGCTGTAAAAAAAATAAAAAAATGCAAGGCTGCTTCTTGAGAATTATACACAGACCAAACATGACCATTTGGAACAGGTGGCTCAGCCAGTGACTGCTGGCCAAACCCAACCCAACTGTGACAACTCTTAGCGATGGATCACTGGGCTCTTGCATCAATGACCACTGCTAGCTGCGAGTATAATGTGAATTGCACGACATATTGATCATCGACACTTCGAACGCACCTAGTGGCCCCAGGGTCCGAGCGTCGCTTCACACTCGCCTGGCGCTGCTCCCGGTGGGCCATTCGGGGCAGTTTGGCGGAGGTAGACCCTCCTTACTCGGTTTAAGAATATTGCTTTGTTGTAACTACAGGATTTACTCAGTAGTGGAAACGGTAGAGGGTTATATTGGTTAGCAGACATTTTTATATGGCACCACATTTCCATATGTATCAAAGCTCTTTTTTTGTAATGCTGCACCCCTTAATTAATGCATAGCAAATGATTTTGCAGAACACTTTGCTCGGAGACCAAACAGTGGCTAACCATTTCAACGTAGGCTGTAATGCTGCTTCACAACACAATCTTTTATTGTGTGAAAATAAAATCCAAACTCAAATACTGGTTTTGTGAATGATAGGGTATGGCACAGCCCAATCACTTCCATACGTGGGCTTTTTATTCCCTTTCTGTTAGTGTTATTTATGAAGCAAATGTTGAAATCTGTTCATTGATTCCATCTACATTCAATGCATCTAAGAATCCTATTTTCTCCCTCTCCTAATCTATACCTAACTCACATGTAATGCTTTGGTCTGAAAAAAAAAATGGCCGTGCAAATAATAGGAATTGATTTGAATGTTTTATTGCTACAATTGGTCAATATTGAGTGTTTGTTGACTGTGATGCCTTACTACTACAACTCAGTACTCTTGTTTAGGTGGCTGAGAATGTTATACTGTATATTTGAATCAGGCTGTCAGAAAATGATTCCATAAATGTTGACATAAAGATGAAGGTTTAACACAGTCTCCTTTCCCGTACTTACAAAGATGAATGCACACTAGTGGTGTGTAAACTGTTTATTGTCATGAGCTGCATCCCAAGACAAGTGACAGACAGTGTATGTGGGATCAAAAGGATGGCAACATCAAATGAAGTGAAACTCACAAGAAAAGTGAAAAATAAAGAGCCCGAGATTGTAGTTAATAAACCAAATGTGGGATCTTGCTAATATTTCGAATAACTGTGGATGTACCACTGGCAAAGCTATTGTGACGGACAGAATAATGGCTTGGAGCCTCAGGTGAGGCAGGGAGTAGAGTCGTCCAACAGTGAGCAGGCTGAGAGAGCAAGGAAGAGGGAGGGCGCTTGTGTGTGTGTGTGTGTGTGTGTGTGTGTGTGTGTGTGTAAAGAGAGAGATTGAATGTGCGAGCTAGAGAGACTGTGTAGAGAGGGAGGGTGGGAGGTAGGGCGGGAGGGAAGTGTAAGCCAGTCACATCATCTCTCCTTCTTACTGCACCAGGGCTGAGGGACTCTTCGTCCCATTGTTTCGCTTGCTGCAGAATTAGCACAGTTCCATCTGCGTAGTCATCATTTTAAAATTGCTTTTTCCATACTGCATTTAGGACCATCTTTGTTTTTGTGCCTGCTCCAAAGGATTTACATGTTAAGAAAATGGCCTATCCTGTTCTGGAATTTCAGGGAACATTTTGCAGAGGACAGGGACTGTGACTGGGACTCTTTTCTTTTAAATCTTTTTTTTTTTTTCTTATGCTCCTAGAGCGGGTTTCCCTTTTGTTGCGCAGCAATTTTTTTTAGAGCGACAGACATACTGAGAGAAGATTTAATGGCAAGGCTCTACCGGACCCCATCCCTCTACAACAGAAAGCATGCTTTAAAAGGCAAGTGACAAAAGCTGTGGTCACAATAAGCACTGGGGAAAAAAATGGGCTAAAATCCCCCATTTTACGTGCTTCTATACCAACACAAGAATGCAAGTAAAGAGTTTGAGGTGAAAAAAAGCGGTTGGTGGATTGCCCCTACACTTTCTCCGTGTGGCGCTGGATTGCTGAGGAGTCAAAGTGAGTGGAGCGCTGATTTATTCAGCCGGCCTCTCATAGCTCCTAGAGAGTCCTTTCACCTGCCTGCATGGGAGTCTGACATTTCATGCCTTCATCGCACCTTACGACCATTTTATGCACCTTTTGTCCTCAAAATCCAGAACATTGAGAGGAATTTTGCACTCTTGGATTTATACATCGAATCATTTTTTTTCCGGCATTCGTGTGAAAAGACATTGTGCAGTACTTTGGATGTGCTGCTTTTTTTTTTTTTTTTTTTGTAATTTCTGCACATGGATGCCTTGATACGCTCAACAGCCTGTGTGTGCTGAGAGAATTGTGACATTATCTCCTGTGGAGATCCCCGTGTTTTTTTAGCCTGTGTCTGTGTTTTGACTCTCACAATGGTTAGGCATACATGAGCTCCAGACAGTGACAAGAGGACCACCAAAATAAGGGAAGCTCGCTGTTGGATTACAAACACAGCAACCCCAATACAGTGAAACTTGTCAGTTTATCGAAGATGTGATTGACACGTGGATGTTGTTTTTCTAAGACCAATTCTCCCAGGGGGGGATTTCCTCTCTGAAATAAAATATATTGTAAATTGCAAGGGCAACTCCACTCTCGTCACCTTTCATGAAAGGGGAGCCAAATCAGCCAATAAGTTTCTTACATATTTAATTCTGTTCATACTGTCAAACAATTTGTTTGATACGTGAAGCTCTTTATAAGCTTTCTTCCCTTGTGACCGCTTTCACCTCTGTCTTTGTGAAAACGGCGTATGCCCTCAGCCTCTCGGTCTTTCAAAATGGGTGATAAAGGCCACATGCTGGCAAGCAAAGCAGCGTGAACCTCACCTTTACGACAGATGCTCACTTCAGCTATAATTCGACGCTGCCATTTTTTTCCCCTCGCGACTCTTAAATGCGACCTTCCTCTTTCATAAACCATGCTGTGCCAGTGGAAAAGAAGGGCCTCGTCCTATCCCTCCAAAAGCCCTAACGATTTTTCTCCTGTCAGTGTTCCCTTGATTGAGACTCATCAATGTGAGAGTCAGGTGAAAGAGAGCAAGGGTAACGTCTTAAGCTCTATTAAGTGAAGGTGGCTACAGGGACCTGGAACTGTGGGAGAGGAGTCAGCAATTGCAGTTTCATGCCGTTGCCTGTTGCGGAAGTTGCACCATAAAGCTGTCTCACTAGGATCCAACTCAGAACAATGAATCTGTCTGACACCACGACTGACCCGATGCTCACACCAAATAGCAGCCGCGGAGACGAATTTTCCGGCAGTACTTCAAACCACTCGTGTCCCTTAGGCTGGGGCTTCCAAGAAGGCTTAGAGGCTTGCATCCTGGAGACTGCCGTTGTTGTACTCCTGACAGTGCTCATTATTGTCGGTAACTTGACGGTGATCTTCGTATTCCACTGTGCCCCGCTGCTACATCACTACAACACCAGCTACTTTATCCAGACCATGGCCTACGCAGACCTTCTGGTCGGTCTCAGCTGCCTGGTGCCCACCCTGTCTCTGCTCCACTACCCTGCAAGTGTCCAGGAGCCCATCACCTGTCAGGTCTTCAGCTATGTCATCTCTGTTCTCAAAAGTGTGTCAATGGCCTGCTTGGCATGCATCAGTGTGGACCGCTATCTGGCTATAACGAAACCGCTATCGTACAACCAACTGGTGACGCCGTGCCGGCTACGGGGCTGCATCACCCTCATATGGGTTTACTCCAGCCTGGTCTTCTTGCCCTCTTTCTTTGGATGGGGCAAGCCAGGCTATCATGGGGACATTTTTGAGTGGTGTGCACAGTCTTGGCCTACCTCAGCCCTCTTTACAGGCTTTGTGGTGTGCTTGCTGTATGCACCTGCTGCATTTGTGGTCTGCTTTACCTACTACCACATATTTCGCATTTGCCAGCAGCACAACAGGGAGATCAGTGAACGGCGGGCACGCTTCCCGAGCCAAGAGATGGAAACTGTTGATGGGGACAGGGATGGGCATCAAGGAGGACACGGACCGGATCGACGCTACGCCATGGTGCTCTTCCGCATCACAAGCGTGTTCTATATGCTCTGGCTGCCCTACATCATATACTTTGTGTTGGAAAGCTCCCATGTCCTGGACAGCCCAGCTCTTTCCTTCATTACCACTTGGCTAGCAATTAGCAACAGTTTTTGCAACTGTGTCATCTACAGCTTGTCCAATAGTGTGTTCCGTTTGGGCATGCGGAGGCTCTCGCAGACAATTTGCTCCTTCAGTCACTGTGCTGCTGATGACAGAGACTTTGGGAAGCCGAAACCACAAAAAAGAGCAAACTCCTGTTCCATCTGATTATGGGACTTGCAATGGACGAGGGAGGACACTCTGTGGACATTGGCAACTACATACATTCTTATTGGATTGAAATGGTGAACACAAAACAAACTAATTCATGTTCTTACTTTTTTGGCCATGATGCGGTTTTGAACTTTCAGCTCATCGAGTGTGATTGATTTATTTGCATAAAAGATTTTTATTTTTATTTTTTTTTTTTATAAGAGTCACATTGAGAATGCTTTCACTCTGTACCACACAACATTGCTGTTTGACATTGAGCCTGTACAGTACATGTCACTGTTATGTTTCTCTGCAAATTTCAAGATGTAATATATTTAGAATTACACCAAAATGACATTTTGTTGAGCAAATTGGGCGAGCAAGATATTTTTCCAAAACGTCTACTCACAAACTTGTTTGGACGTTGTTAATGGCTATTGAACTTTTGACAGCCATAATGCTGTTTTAGGTTTTAGAAAGTGAGCAATCCTTGTCTGCTAACTGGAATGTGAAACTGTCAACTTAGTATGGGCAATAAAGCAGTTAGTAATTGTGAAATGTATCTGCACTTCATACAGGAGTGTTGACAATTTCAGTGAAGTACAGCTGAAATTTGTAATTAGCTTTTTTTTTTTGTCTTGTGGGGGAAAAATCTGAAATATTACATTTTGAAATGTTTTTATTTAGATATGTTGTTATTGCTAAATTATTTTGACACAGATAAATACATTATTTTTTAATTAATTGATTAAAAATTAAATATTGAAATTTACAATGAGATTATGCAAAGCTGCTTTCAACTCTTACCATGACACCCGCCCCACCACTCACTCCACAGATTCAGCAATAAAATCGTATTTTTACATGCAACTTTAAAATATAAAATCACATTATTATTTGGCGGTCAGTACCTGCAGGATATTTCGCAGCATGTAAATGCATCTGTGTATGCAAATACGCCAACAAGGTGATCAGATGTGCAACCCTTTTCATCATTAGGGTCGTTGGTGAGCTGGAGCCGTTCCCTTTAGGTGAAAGGTAGGATACATCCTAGACTGGTGCCAACGAGACAACGCCAGAAACACTGAAATGTCTGGAGCAAAAAAAAATATATAAAAAATAATTGTGAAAGCCTACTGTGGACGGGATGGCAACTGATTCTGAGAACTTCTACTAAAACTTCTTTGTTTTCAAAAGCACAAAGAAGCTGTCAAACAAGCTGCAACAAGTGGACTCCAATCACATGATCGTTGTTGAGAAATATGACAACATTGCCAACATTTGAACACAGCAACAACCCCTCCCATCGTGCAGAAGCTGTACATATGCTTCATTCTGTGTTCCGGGCAAATACAGTGTATGGCATCACAATAATTTCTTTTTTGAAATGGTGCAGTGCTGATCTAACTCTCCCTTAATTTACCGTCGCTGCCAATCTTCTGGATGCTACCAAGTAGTGAAATTCATTCTGTCCCATATTTTAACTTTTACTTAAGTTAAACTTAAGCAGCTCCCCTCCCAAAATCCAAATGTTATTTATTTATTTATTGTAACTAAATCCCAGATCACTGTCCTGCAGGTATTGTGTAAAATCTAACCACCCAATTAGTCAAGATTTTGTTGCAATTCAAATGTCATTAAATCACTAATATAAGATTTGAGTAAACGGGTCATCGAACATAATTAACTTAAACACGTGAATGCTTTGTCCACTAAAATCACATAGTATAAGCTTGATTTTAATTAGCTGGGTATCATGAATCTGTTTGGTAAAATGTGTTGCTAATATTGTGACTTTGCTCAGCTTCCCCCAAAACTCCTGGCCCTTGTCCCCGCGTTTCCCAATTCTACTCCTTCGCCCTCATTATTTTGTGTTCGCGAGACCGAAGGGGTGTCCCAATTCTCTGAAATGTTTACTCCTCTAAACTTTACACACCTTTCTATGTCCAAAGCCATGACAATACTGTTAACTTCATATTGGCTGATTTATACACCATGTATCTGTTTTAACTGATTAGTTTACTATTAATAGCATAGTATAGTTTGAAAATCTGAAATAACCTGATAATATGATATAAACAATATCTAGTTAGCTCCAGACTATTAATTTACCGGCATTATAGCAGGTTAAACAATAGTGAAACCCTATTTAGCCCAGGAGTTTCAAGTACTGTAGTTCCTTTACCTCAGTTGGTCTTCTGCCTTCAAGTGGGTTGTTGTTAAATTGTCTGATGTCAGAATTGTATCTTTAAAATGATAAACTATGTCTTGATTTTGTGGCATTTTGTGGCAACATGGCATATATGAGAAATGCCAGTTGATGA